>NC_092717.1:100772390-101077656 GCF_047496885.1 Scyliorhinus torazame
TCATAATTATTACAGCAGGGGGTGCTGTACTCTACATTTAAATGAAACAGTGACTGCTGATTCTCAGAGGCAAACTAAGTCAAGCCATTAACAGACAGCTCATCCACAAAGACATCTGTACATTTACATTTCAGACTCTCTCAACTACTTACACAAAATGGATTCTGTAATTTATATTTGTGAATGTATTGAGAAGCAAAATTTGTTGTCTTGACAGAAAATTTCAGACTTTGATCACCCTCACTTAAAAACTCCTATTTACAAGATACCTGGAAAGCCTCAGCTGGTCAAGACTTTATTTCCTTAAATCAATCACGACTCTGTCTTCAACGGCTCCTTCAAAGACAAAGATTGTGCCAGATTGCCAGAAGTATCCTCATTGCACACAATTAAGATGGGGAAGCCTCTGCCAGAATGTGCATGTGGATGTGTAGAGCACAAGACATCCTGGTCACCCACTGCATCTGGATCTATTTCCAGCCACATAGACTCATCTTGCCACTGACAGAAATGGACGCGAGGGTGAGACTGATGACGCACAACTTGCCCCCACTACAAACCAATTCAAGCACAATTCATGCTCACCATCATCTTTTTATCATTTGCTTGTGTGGACCTCAGGTGAGCAGACTAGGTTTTGGTTTTGATGACCCCACAATTAAACAACCTGTTGATATTCACTGTTCAAGCTGAAACATGGACAATGGCGACTTATGGAAGGTCACTGCGCACTTCGGACCAAACCACGGTGAGAGGATGAAAGAGAAAGGAATTCTGCTAGACAATGAAGGTGAAGGCATTTTTGTTGAATGAATCACCTAATCTAGACCTTAATTCATATCAGGCTTCCAAATCACATCTTCACAGAAAGATATACACATAGTTTCACTGAAACAAAGTATTTCCTTAAATGTTACCATCTTCAAAGGTGTTCTCCAGGTAGTCAATGATCTGAGTGGATTCACAGATAATGTTGTCGCCATGAATTAACACAGGTACCTCTCCTGCTGGGTTCAAACGCATAAACCAAGGTTCATTGTGCTCACTCAATGGTAGGTTAACATCATACTCTTCACATTTTAGACCCTTTTCTGCAATAACCAAACGAACCTGAAATGCAGAAAAGTGATATCATCAACACCATACATGTTAATCCTTTCACATATCAAGTACCTGAATCGTTTATTGCATAGATGTGCGTGATTTTTGCTTTCTTAATTAGTTTTCATACCAAAACGATAAGTGTGCACAAGGTGTCTGTCTTAAAGCATGCATGTGAGCAAGTGTATTCAAAAGCTTGCATGAAAATCATTTAAGAACAATGGTCATCCTAACCTGCAGCCATCTAAATCATTATCCTAGAGACCATCAGGCTCTCCAGCTGCCACCTCAGGTTAAGTCCAAAAGAATCATAACTGAGTTTAATCTGAGATTTCTTTCTCAAAGCTATTCTATTCTATTGCAAGACCACATTCTTAGACCTCCATAAACTACCCACCTCCCTACTGTGGCCCAAACCTTGATCCATACCTTTACCAGCTGTCAGCTTACCTCTCTCATGCTCTTCCAGTCAGTATTCCTGTTTCTACCTGCCAACCTGCACTCATTCAAAACTTCACTGCTCGTGGCTTCATTTGCACAAAGTCCAAAATTGCAAGTATCCCATCCTACCAAGTTCCACAGCCTCCCAGTATCCAAGCAAAATTAGTTGTGGAGTGAAGCAAATTGGCTGTTGACTAGCATCTACAATGGAGGGATCTTAGGAGGAGGCTGAAATGAATCATCCAATGTGATGGTCAATAGTTGTAGATTCTTCAGCCTTGTCTTTTACACTCACTGGCTGGGCTCCAGCATCATGGACGGGGATGTTTATGGAGCCTCCTCCTCCCTTCAGCAGTTTATCTGTCCACCACAAGTCACAAACAAATGTGGCAGAAATCCAGCTTTGTTCTGAGCCATTGTTGGTGGAATTGCTTTGCTCGATGCTGCTTCCACTGTCCTGCATTCCTAGCATACTCTTCTGTGGTCAACATTTACCCTGTCTTGAAGGTAATGGTACAGAGAAAAGTATGCTGCAAGTTACAGATTATGGTGCATTTGTGTATGTGCTGCCATGCCTGGTGGTTTGATGGAAGAATCTAGGGTACTCACTAATGGGTTTGATTCTGAGAGTAAGATTATTTCAAGCTATTGCTCAACTAGTCTTCTTGCACAGCTCTCTTAATTTTGGTGCATATCCCCTAATATTAGTGAAGTGTTTGCAGGGATAACAAGGGCTGAGTGTGACTTTGTCATCTAGGTCGCAACTAAGTTGTCCGTTTAGTCGTATGCTTAGCACACTTCTTTGCATCAGTTTGATAGGGACTGGGCTACATTGTAAGGGGGGGGGGGGGGGTCTGACCAGGTCACACCTGAATGGGAGAGGTGGGAATCCTGGGGGGTGGCAGGGGTGGAGCATGTAGTGTGCAGCTGGGACAGTTGTTTTTAATAGTTATTCTGGGTTTAGAAGTGATTTTTTTTTATCCCCTCTAACTCTTTCAAAATAACTATCAGGGTAAACTGGCAGAACCATTCGAAGTTAGAGATTTAAATTGTTTCAGTCGGATGGCTCCCAAGCCCAATTGTCCAGAGGAAGTTAGCACTTCTGGACAATTGACGAATAAACACTTGTAGGAACTTCCTAGAGGACGGGTACCCCCTAAATGTGACGCTGGGAAGATATGGGCCATAATGATTTGTTGCATAACCAGCTTGTTTCACTAAACTGTGTGTCAGGCACTTCGATATAAAGATCTAAGGAATTAATATAACTCCCTGGGTAGAGCTCATCCTATAATGGCAGTCTAAATGCTTATTTCAATTACAATTTGCAGTTTCAAAGTATTCCACCATATTGCTGACACTTACAAAAAAAGTCTCAATTTTGTCACATGGTTCACATTTTGAAAGTCTATTTTGTCTCGGAATTTGTTTCTGCAATGATATTTATTTAGATTTAATTTTAGAATAAGTGATGAAATCTGATATATCAATATCAAGACTTACTTGTCTAATCTAGATTCTTTTATTTTCCACGTGAATTTCCAGGAGGGGGAGGATCCGGAGACAGAGAGCCGCACCTAAAAGAGCTATACAGTCCAATCCATGGCTCCAGAACGGACTGACTACTTCTGAGAAAAACCTTGTGCCATCACCAGAAAGAGGTCATTGATTTTGAGTATTTTTCTCATTTGTCTTTCAAAATTCATGGAACTTTAGCAATTCTCAGGGCAGCACAGTGGTGTTGTGGTTAGCACTGCTGCTTCACGGCACCGAGGACCCGGGTTCAATCCGGCTCTGGGTCCCTGTCCACGTGGAGTTTGCACATTCTCCCTGTGCCTGTGTGGGTGTCAACCCCACAACCCAAAGATGTGCAGGGTAGGCAAATTGGCCATATTTTTTTATTAAAACAGTAAAAAAGATATACAAGGCCAAACGGTACAAACACTCATTTTGTGTTGGAGGAACAGGATCTCCTCCCCTTAGTACTAATGTACGGGGAGGGGGGGGGGGGTGGATACTCTGATTATTAAAACAGTTCACAACACGTTTCTACAAGAAACAAATGGTACAAGCACTAAACTTTGCGCTGGAGAGACCAGATACCCTCGCCTCTGTACCAACAGATGGGAAAGGGGGGGGGGGGGGGGGAAGAGAGGGGAAAGGGGGGGGGGGGGGGTGGGGAGGGAGGGAGTCGGAGTGTTGGTGAAGAGGAGGCTCAATAGGGCACTGCCTGAACTATCTACAGAGGTAGAAAAACAAAAGAACCTTCAATTATGATGTGCCAGATTCTGGGAGTTCCCCAGAGGGGGTGAGGGGCGACATAGTGTTAGGCACGAGTGAGACCCACACCCTGCTACAGAACGTCTCGTGCACCCTGCGCTCCCGACACTGGGCGGCTGACAGCACTTCGGACAGTCGCCCTCCGGGCCCGACTCCTCCATGCTAAATTGCCCCTTAATTGGAAAACAAACTGGGTACTCAAATTGTAGCTTTAGCAATTCTAAAGATTTAATAGTAGTAGTAGCATGGTTTACTAATAGTAGTAAAGCTTATTAAATTGGCTGGTATTTCCTATTTATCTGAACAGGGAATTTAAACCAGGCAAAGTAGAACATTGATTGAAATAAGAATATAAACACAGGAAAGAGTAGAGGCATTAATTAAAATTTAATCAGTAAAATTAAATGCTGCAATGATGGCAGGACAGCTGATTTGTGGCAGCTGCAGTATGTTGGAGTTAGTGGTTACCTGTGGTTCAGAAGCCATTCATGTGTGATGGGGGGGGGGGGGGGTAGAATTCAAATTTATGTAGTGGCAATAGGGACATCTATTGTTAAGAGGATGTACAGTTCTCTGGAGCCAAATGAATGAGTCCAGAAGGCTGTATTGCATGCCAAATGAAGTATCAGGACATCTGTTGTGGGATGGAGAAGAACGTGCAGTGGGAGGGGGCAGATCCAGTTGTTGTCGTACACGTGGGTACCAATGACATAGGTAGGACTCGAAAAGAGGTTCCGCTGAGAGAGTATGAGCAGTTTGGGGCTAAATTGAAAAACAGAACTTCACAGGTAACAATATCATAATTGGTACCTGAGCCATGAGCAAATTTGAGCATGGTCGCATTAAATGCATGATTCAAGAACAGAGTGAGAGAAACTGGTTTCAATGGGCGGCACGGTGACACAGTGGTTAGCACTGTTGCCTCAGAGCTCCAGGGTCCCGGTTCAATTCTGGCCTTGGGTGACTGTGTAGAATTTGCACTTTCACCCCGTCTGCGTGGACTTGCTCCGCTCGGATTTCCTCCCATAGTTCAAAGATGTGCAGGTTAGGTGGATTGGTCATACTAAACTGCCCCTTAGTGTCCAAAAGGTTAGATAGCGTTACTGGGTTACGAGGATAAGGTGGAGGCGTGGGCTTAACTCGGGTGCTCTTTCCAAGGGCCGGTGCAAAGAACAAAGAAAATTTCAGCACAGGAATAGACCCTTCGGCCCTCCAAGCCTGTGCCGACCATGTTGCCCGTTTAAACTAAAATCTTCTGCACTTCCGGGGTCCGTATCCCTCTATTCCCAACCTATTCATGTATTTGTCAAGATACCCCTTAAACGTCACTATCGTCCCTGCTTCCACCTCCTCCTCCGGCAGCGAGTTCCAGGCACCCACTACCCTCGGTGTAAAAAACCTGCCTCGTACATCTCCTCTAAACCTTGCCGCTCGCACCTTAAACCTATGCCCCCTAGTAATTGAACCCTCTACCCTGGGAAAAAGCCTCTGACTATCCACTCTGTCTATGCCCCTCATAATCTTGTAGAACTCTATCAGGTCGCCCCTCAACCTCCGTCTTTCCAGTGAGAACAAACCGAGTTTATTCAACCTCTCCTCATAGCTAATGCCCTCCATACCAGGCAACATCCTGGTTAATCTCTTAGCACCCTCTTCTCGATGGGCTGAATGGTTTCCTTCTGCACTGTAAATTCTAAATTCATGCAGTACCAGCAACAGTATTAGGGAAAGTGGGAGCTGTATCATTCGGATAGTCTTCACCAGAATCATGCTGGGACCAGTGTTCTGGCGAGTTTTATATACATAGAAACACTCATGGAAAATAGAAGCAGGAGGCCATTAATCCCTTTGAGCCTGCTCTGCCATTCATTATGATCATGGCTGATCGAGTTCAAAACCCTGATCCCGTCTTCCCTCCATATCCCTTTAACCCCAAGAGCTATATCTAATTCCTTCTTGAAATTACACAACATTTTCGCCTCAACTACTTTTTGTGGTAGTAAATTCCAGACTCACCACTCAGGGTGAAGAAATTTCTCCTCGCCTCAATCCTCAAACCATGACCCTAGTTCTGGACTCCCGCACCATTGGGAACATTCTTTCTGAATCTACCCTGTCGAATCCTGGTAGAATTTGATAGGTTTGTACGAGATCCCCTCTCACTCTTCTAAACTCCCGCCATCCGAGGAATCAGCCTGGTAAACCTTCGCTGCACTCCCTCCATAGAATGAACATCCTTCCTCAGATAAGGACAACAAAACTGCACACAATACTCCAGGTGTGGCCTCACCAATACCCTATACAATTGTAGTAGAACATTCCTATTCCTATCTCAAATCCTCTTGCTATGAAGGGCAACATGCCATTTGCCTTCTTTACTGCCTGCTGTACCTGAGCGGTTACTTTCAGCGACTGATGCACAAGGACACCAAGGTCTTGCTGAGTATCAATTTACACCCATGCAAATAATAATCTGCCTTCCTATTTTTGCTACAAAAGTGGATAATCTCACATTTATTCACATTACACTGCATCTGCCATGCATATGCCCTCGCTAAACCTGTCCAAATCCCGCGGAAG
Organism: Scyliorhinus torazame; assembly: GCF_047496885.1. Lineage (NCBI taxonomy): Eukaryota > Metazoa > Chordata > Chondrichthyes > Carcharhiniformes > Scyliorhinidae > Scyliorhinus > Scyliorhinus torazame. The sequence goes on from NC_092717.1 coordinate 100,778,793, forward strand.
AAACTGTGCATCCTCCTCATAGTTCACACTCCCACCCAACTTGTATCATCTGTAGAGAGGGCTTTGAATAAAACAGTGGGGCAAAGGATCTGATGAGACGAGATGTAATAAATTAAAGAGAGCAGTAAAGGCAAGAGAGCAAGGCAGAAATAAGAGAATTGGTAATGAGTGTGGCAGGAAGGGACAGACCATACAAACGTAAGTGAACCAGCAGATAAGGCTAGGGGTTGCAAAAATAATTTTAAAAAACAGAATTCAAGACACTGTCTGAATTAACACAGCATTTGTAATAAGATGGATGAATTGGCAGCACAAATAGAAGTAAACCCATGTCCTCATTGCCATTACGGAGACGTGGCTGCAGGGTGGTCAAGGCTGGGAACGGAAGGGTCAAGGATATTGAAAATTAGGAAAGAGAGGCAAAAAGGAGTGGGGCGGCACTTCAATTAAGTGCATCAGTGACAGAGTATCTTAAATTAGAATATCAAGATGTAGAATAAGTTTGGGTGGGGCAAAGAAACAACGAGGACACCCAGCATTGGTAGGAATTGTTTATGGATCACCAAACAGTAATAGCAATGTAAGGCACGGTATAGATAAAGAAAGAGAATGTAGTATATGAGAGTAAACTAGTGAGAACTATAAAAATGGACCGTAAAAAGGAAAAGATTAACAAAGACAAATGTGGGCCCGGAGACAGGAGAATTTATAATGAGGAAAAAGGAAAGGAAATGGCAGAGAAACTAAACAATTACTTTGTGTCTGTCTTCACGAAGGAAGATACAAAAGATCTCCCAGGAATACCAGAGAACCAAGGGACCAGTGAGAAAGAGGAACTGAAAGAAATTAGTTAAAAAAAAGTAATATTGGAAAAATTAATGGGACTGAAAATTGCTAAATCTCCAGAACCTTACATCCCAGTGTGTTTAAAAAAAGGTGACTGTCGAGGTAGTAGACACATTTGCGGTCATTGTTCACAATTCTGGCCATGGCCAAGGTTCACAGTCGGAGAATAGGAGGCAGGCCATTTAGGAATGAGATGAGGTTTAAATTCTTCACTCAGTGTGGTGAATCTTTGGAATTCTCTACCCCAGGAGGGGTGTGGAAATTCAAGTCATTACGTTCAAGACAGAGATTGATCGATTTCTAGATATTAAAGTGAAAGGGTTAAAAAAGCAGAATCCCCAAGCTGCTAACTGCTGAATTCTCACAGACTGCAGAGACAGAATTTTTTTTTTAATAGGCACTAGCTGCCTTCTAAAGGAAGGCTTCAGTTACACAGCTTGCACACAAAAATTAAATTGATCATTATGCAGCTGCAACTTGTGTGTCTGCTAAAACGAGGAACAATGGAAAGGGAGTTTGATACACCATTCATCAAACATATTTCTATCTTATTCATGTCTGGAAGTTCGTAGATATGGAGAGAAAATGCATGCTTCATGATATTATAATTAAAGTAGATGTGCAGAAATTAGAATTGGCTGTAATCTCAATAATTGTGAATGGATACAGAATTTCTAAATAAATGTACACTTTTGATTGGTACATGCTAATTACTTGGAAGATGAGCTGAAGGTATAATTGCCACAATATTTCTTTGCTCTGGGAGCTGGCAAGCCACGTGGTGGAAGTTTAGCTCCCCTTCTATAGCTTAAATAAAGATCTTGAACTCGGGCACATGGTGGCGCAGTGGTTTGCACTGCTGCCTCACAGTGCTGAGGACCCGGGGTTGGGCCCGGGGCACTGTCCATGTGGAGTTTGCACATTCTCTCCGTGTTTGCGTTAATTGGGGAAATTAAGATCTTGAACTGGAACTCCAAGAGTCGTCTGGTCAGTTGGGAGAGAAAGGTACACTATAGTTGAATAGCTGTGAAATGGCCACAATATAAAGATATCAAAAGAATATGGGATAGTGGAGAAAATGGCTTTGAGGTAGATCATCAGCCAGGATCTAGTTGTATGGCAGAGCATGCTCGAGTTCGCACAGGGCTAAATCGCTGGCTTTGAAAGCAGACCAAGGCAGGCCAGCAGCACGGTTCAATTCCCGTAACAGCCTCCCCGAACAGGTGCCGGAATGTGGCGACTAGGGGCTTTTCACAGTAACTTCATTTGAAGCCTACTTGTTACAATAAGCGATTTTCATTTCATGTCCTAGCCCTGTTCCTATTTCCTATCTTCCCATGCTCCTTTGTTTTTTCTGAAGACACTGGTAATTCCAACAGTGGCAGCTGGTCAAGAGGTTATTATTCATACTTGAAACTCAATGGTCAATGCCAGCTGAATTATTGGACTGTGGAGGACAACCTACATCACCTCAAACATATTCCAGCAGTGATCGTTGTAGGGAAACCAGTGTTCTGAAACCCAAAGTAATTTAATGTCAAGCTCAGAACTCGCAACACACTTCAGACTTTCCCTGCATGCGCAAGCCAGGAGTTGACTGGTTCTGTGTCTTTATGTTCTTTGGGCCCAGGACAATGCCCACATAGTTTTTCATAAAGAGTGGAGGGGAGCAAATAATCTGGTCAGGTGAATGGGTGCGAAGCACCTAGCCAGCAAGTGTCCCAATCAGGGTAGAGAAAGTTCCCAAACAAGGCAGAGGGGAAAGGCAGGGGTCCCAAAAGGAAGTTCCCAGGTTAAGGGACTGAGACAGAAACAGATCCCAGTTAAGGAAAAAGAAAGCAGAGAAATAGGCTCCTTCTAAATAGGAAAAGCTGCTGTTCAGAACTAGATATAGATTTATGTACGGTATATTTGTATTTGTGGATGTTAGGAACAAGATATCGTTTTTTTCGGTTAAAAAAAGATAAATCCTAGGTTTGTTTCATTTTAAAGGTTTTTTTTTAAGTGGAGCCGGGTTTCCAGGCCCTAGTTGTATACTTGCAATTTTAATGAGGCTTTACAACTCTGAAGGTAAAGAGATGGGTTACCAAGGGGCTGGTAATTTAGGCAAGTTAAAACAAACACAAAGGTAGAAAAACTCATACCGTTACCTGGCAGCAGAGGATCAGTGAAGACTCATACGGAGACAGGGAGACACAAAAAAAGCAGTTTTACTTTCAGCTGGTATGGGTGTACCATAGATTGAAGACAGAGGTCTGAAAATAATGCCAGACTGAAGAAATTAGTTTAAATGAACTCATATGCATTGCTCTAAAGTTACAGCAAATTTAGAGTTTACTGGCTCTCGAGGGAAATACTAATTGTAGAAGGACGTCTAGTGACTGTTCACAAGTCTACTGGAAAAAGAGACATCTTTGCAATTGAACCTCTACCCTTGGTGTGGAAATAGTGGTATCTCTTCACTGGAATATTGGGTCTGTAAATGTATTTGCTGGGTTAAAACGAGTAGCTTGAGTTTGAATCTTTTTTTTTCTTATTGTCTGCTGAAATCTTTCCAACCTTTTTGTTGTTTTGTGTAATACAGTTCATGATTCTTGTTCAATAAATGTTTTATCTTTGTAATAAAACGTCAACAGCAGACTCCTGTGGATCAGTTCAGTAAATACCCTCCAGGATTTAAAACAAAAAATATGTACTATCAAGCCAGGTTCCAGTCTTGGATCTGACTTGCCAGTAATACCATCGTCTGGGATCATAAGACTGTAGAGAGCAGATTTTAAGTGAAGAAGGTAGCCAAAGGTTGGTGACTCAATGCTGCGGGCCACTGGGGCAAAGGTACCCCTTGGAACAGTAGTGTTCTTCTCAGCCCGACTGAAGATCTGAAATTGTGCTCGTCAGTTGATGCATAGGTGTATACTCGGGAATCCAGGGGAACAGAATCTTGGGAAGACGAGACTGAAACACTGCGAGGTGGGCCGTAGTTGATGCCATCTGAGACTGGTAATCGAGCAGGATTCGAGAAATGCCCTGCAGATCCAAGAAGACAGCTGAAGATTGTTAACTGTGCTGCGGGCCATTGGGGCAAAGGCATCCTTTAGAAGCAGGAGTGTTCTGCTTGGCACCGCCAAAGAGCTGAAACTGTGCTTGTGAGTTGGTGCTTGAGTGAGCATTCAGGAATCCAGGAGAACAGAATCTCAAGAGGCAATATTGAAACCCTGGTAGACCACTGTTGAAGCCATCCAATTTGGAGTGACTGTTGTAAAAAATTTCAATGCGAGATCTTCGAAGATAGAATCCTGAGTGAGAGCGGGAATTTCAGAGAGATTGGTTGACTCACAGTTAAGGATGTCTGGGTAGCTTGTTAAGCAATCGAGGGGTAATCCAGGTTGCATCTGCCATTTATTGTTTAGTGTAGTTTGACCACAGTCACCTTGTTAATTCAGATGTACCTCATATTTATCCTGAATGTTAAGAGTACCAAATAGATATTCTAAATGGTTTTATTTTCCCAACCTTGTATACTAAAGTTTATTTTTGTTTATTTAAAGCCCTTGGAAACTTGTGGTTTCCTTTGCTGAACAAGTATCTTAAATCTCAAGCATTGCCTACTTTAAACAAAACGTTATTGGTCCCTAACCTCAGCTTGTTTTTAAAGACAAATAAATTCACAAACATTTGGAACCAATTCGATTTCTGCACCATCAATCAACCACTTCAAAAATGGACACATAAACAAGGGCAGGCCTACATAAGGCAGTTCACATTTTCTGCAGGAATGTTGCAACAGCATACGTGACCAAATTCCTGAAGTTTTGCCTCATTATAACCTTAACAACATCTTTAATGCTAATAAAATAGGACTTTTTGCCCTGAAAAAAGCTGTATCCAAACAGCAAATGTACCCAAACAGCAAAAAGGTTAAATCATGAATAACCACGTTTTTGCTAACATAATCGATAAGAAAACAGAAATTGCAAAATTATCCCTAATGGTTTGGTTAGTCTACTGGCAACCTAAAAACAATGCATGGATGACTGATGTTCTTAAGAGGTGGAGTAGCTGCATCTCTCTGCTAAAAGCAAGGCTTCACATTAGAGAAAAGCAGCCCGATCGTTGATAACTGTGCAGCCAACAAGAACTGCCTGCATCTAAATGCAATGATCCTTTTCAAGAAAACATACAATTCCCTTTTGAAAATGATTGAATATGCTTACAGTAATTAGCCTTTCAGGCTGTACTTTCCAAATTGTCCTTTTCCAAACTATGTAGAAACAGGAGGGCCACCTGGAGCAACACACCTCTCTGGGTGGAGGATCCCAGCACCTGCACTTAAACAGCCTCAAGTCTGGAGAAGCGGGACAACCTTTTGCCCTCTGGCAGTTTCCAAAAAGGACAAGTATCCCAGTTGGATATGGACTTCAGTCAGCTTGTCCATCTAAAGAAGGCATCCTCCAACCTCTGGGTAATCTCTGGACCTCAAGGGAAGTCTGGCTCTTTTTGGATTCCACCACTTATCTTCAATACAAAGGAAATAAATGGAGTAATTGATGTTGGACAGTCCCAGGAACCATCAGGGGTAATCGGGGTTAACGGTTTCTGCTGCAAATCTCACCGATCTAGGTAAAACATCAAGTTTTCCTACTCTTTTATAAAGACAAATCCAACTCTTGATATCACAATCAGAAAATCTACAAGCCTCAGTAAAAAATGTATCATACATTTCACACAAAAGTGTGCCAAATTCTTCAGGTCTAAAGAACTCATACTTGACTTGAAACATTAACTCAGTTTCTCACCACAGATGCTGCCAGACCTGCTGAGTATTTTGCATTCACATTTAACATAAATAGAAACACCTAAGCGACTTCACAAATGGAAGATGGTAGGAAAAAGGATATGAAACATGGAGACAGATTAGTAGAATAACAGGGACTGATGGACTTAGATAGAAGTCTTGAGGAGAGTGCCACCAAAGGATTCACCACTGGTGAGATTAAGAGAGGGAATTTAATATTTTTTTAAAATCAGAATGAGACTGAAGAATTCCCAAGATGATACGATAAGACTTGGAGCAGGCGCATGTTTTGAGGGTAGAATGAAACAAGTCTATGAATATATTTGGTAAGAATGAGTTTAAATTTAATCTGTTGTGCGATAAGGGCTAGTTTAGGTCAATAATCGATGAATGGATCTTTGTGCAGGACAGAATATAGGTCGATGTGTTTTGGACAAGTGATGCCCGTAGAGAATGGAGGAGGGCATTAGGATAATTGAGTCTAGAGATGGCTAAGAATGGATAAGGAGTGGCAGAAGGGTAGCAATGTTGACTCAAAAGAAAAACGTGGCATTGGTGCCCGGCAGGGAGTGCGCTGCCAGGCTTGGGAAGTGGAGTTGAAAAAGCCCTTGGGTCAGATTGGGGGGGGTGAAGAGACTCGCCACCAGGGCTGAGAAAGAGAATAATGAAGAGGGGGAAAGAGGGTGAGTGTATGTGTGAAGAGTGAGGGGGCAAGAGAGAAACAACAAGAGCACCTTCATATCCATACACCAGTACATACCCTCACCCATTCTCGAAGTAGGTGAGAGTGTCTGAGCACCCCGAAACTTGGACACGCACGCGCGCACGCACGCACGCGCGCACGCACGCACGCACGCACGCACGCACGCACGCACGCACGCACACACGCACGCACACACGCACACACGCACACACGCACACACGCACACACGCACACACGCACACACGCACACAGTCATTTTTATTACTTAGTTTTTATAACTATCAATTTGTTAGTTTGACATTGGTTTATCTTTGCTCAGCAAGTTAGTTATTTTCTTCGTACTCAACTTTATCTTTGAAATAAGTTGGGGGGGGCAATTATGGCATGCGGGGTGGTTACGGCGGATGGGAGGGGGGTTGAGAGACCCTCAGTCTGAATGGTAATGTGGAACATGCTGGGTTTGGGTGGGCCAGTGAAGAGGCGAGAGTCTTTTCGTATTTAAAGAGCTTGAGAGCCGACATGGCGCTGCTGCAGGGGACCCATTTGAAGGTGAAGGACCAGGTTAGGCTTCAGAAGGGTTGGCTGACTCGGGTGTTTCACTTGGGCTTTGGTAGCAGGGCCCGGGGGTTGCTGGTAAGATAGTTAGGTTTCACATGGAAAAGATGGTGGCAGATACGTTATAGTAACAGGTGCTTTGTAGGGGAGGTTGGCGGTGTTGGTTCGCGTGTATGCTTGAATTGAGATGATGTGTGATTTTGGTGGCCCTCGCGAGCCTGGACATGGAGTAGTTAATTTTAGTGGGATTTAAACACAGTGTTGCATCCGAAGATGGATCGATCTGAGCCGCGCTCGTTGATCCGGGCTTGTGGGGGGGAATGTTGGCAGCATTTATGAAGGAGATGGAGTAGCGGATCTATTTCTTTATTATGGGGAGGCCATTATTGTCAGGGGTGAGGAAAGCGGAATACTCGGCGATCGATATTTCACATCATGCTCTGCACTTGGTGAATGTGGTCTTGGAGAAGGGGCCGGCGTGGAGCTTGGATGTGGGGTTGCTGGCAGATCCAAGTTCTTGTGTGAGAATGACAAAGATGTTTGCCGATTATGTGGAGTTCAATAAAAATGGGGAGATCTCAACGTCGGTGGTATGGGAGACACTGCAGGCGATCATAAGGGGCGAGGTCATCGCGTTTAAGATGCAGGTGGGTGGGGAGGCAAGAGAGGAGCTTCAGAGGTTGGTAAGATGAAATTTTGGAAACGGATGAGAAATATGCGGAAGATCCGACTCTGGAGCATTAAAACGGAACTGCAGATGCAGTTTGACCTTTCATCTACAGGGAAAGTGGTACTCCAGGTGGGGCGGGCGAAGGGTGTGGTATACGAGTACAGGGAGAAGGGCAGTTACTTATTGGCGGGACAGCTCCACCGGCAGGCGGCCTCCCGGGAGATTGTTCAGGTTCGGGATGGGATGAGGGAGCTGGTAGCTGCGTCAGAGACGAGTAGGGCATTTGAGGAGTTTTATAAGGGGTTGCGTTACATAGGTCGGAGCCCCGGGGAATGAGTCAGATAGGAGGGAGTTTTTGGAGGGACTTGAGTGGGACAGGAAGATAGGGCAGGGTTGAAAGAGCCAAGTAGGGATTGAGGAAGTTCAGGTAGCGATAGGAAAGATGCAAGTGGGTAAAACGCCAGGGCCAGATGGGTTCCCAGTGGAGTATCATAAGAGGTTTTTGGATAGGTTGGTGCCACTGTTGGTGGATATGTTTGAGGACGTGGTAGCTATGGGGACGCTTCCAGAGACGATAGGACAGGCATCTATTTCACTGTTGTTAAAAAAGGATAAGGACAGCGCATGTCTCCTCGTGGTAGGAGGAGGTCCTGTCGGTAATGGGGTTGAAGGGTGGGGTCGCCTCGGCGATTTATGGGAGGATTTTTGGAGGATAAGCTGTCTATGGAGGGGGTTACGGCCAAGTGGAAGGAGGAGTTGGGAATGGCACTGGAGAGGGACTGTGGTGTGAGGTGCTGCGGAGGGTGAATGTCTCAACCTTGTGCGCAAGGCTGGGGTTGGTACAGTTGAGGATGGTACACAGGGCGCATTTGACGAAGTCAAGGATGAGTCATCTGTTTGAGGGCGTAGAGGGTACTTGCAAAAGGTCGGGAGAGGCCTGGATAGTCATGGGCACATGTTCTGATCCTGCCCGAAGTTGGAGAAATTTTGAGGGTCGTTTTTCAGCACCATGTCGGGGATCCTGCATGTGGATTTGGAGCCAGGTCCCCTGGGGGCCATATTCGAGGTGTCAGACCTGCTGGAGTTGCAGACAGGAGCTGGGGCAGATGTTTGAGCCTTTGCTTCATTGATCACTCGCAGGCGGATTCTGTTGGGGTAGAGGTCAGCTTTTCCACCCTGTGCCTTGGCATGGCTGGGGGATCTAATGGAGTTCTTACATCTTTGAGATGGTGCAATTTGCCCTAAGGAGGCAAATAAGGGGTTCCACAAAATTGGGGTTGGTTTATTTTGCATTTCGGAGAGGGGGGAGAAGGGAGAGAGGGGGAGAAGGGGGAGAGGGGGGAGGAGAGGGGGGGAGGAGAGGGGGGGAGGAGAGGGGGGGAGAGGAGAGAGGGGGGGGAGGAGAGAGGGGGGGAGGAGAGAGGGGGGGAGGAGAGAGGGGGGAGGAGAGAGGGGGGGAGGAGAGAGGGGGGGAGGAGAGAGGGGGGGAGGAGAGAGGGGGGGAGGAGAGAGGGGGGAGGAGAGAGGGGGGAGGAGAGAGGGGGGGAGGAGAGAGGGGGGGAGGAGAGAGGGGGGGGAGGAGAGAGGGGGGGGAGGAGAGAGGGGGGGGAGGAGAGAGGGGGGGGAGGAGAGAGGGGGGGGAGGAGAGAGGGGGGGGAGGAGAGAGGGGGGAGGAGAGAGGGGGAGGAGAGAGGGGGGAGGAGAGAGGGGGGAGGAGAGGGGGGGGAGGAGAGAGGGGGGAGGAGAGAGGGGGGAGGAGAGGGGGGGGGAGGAGAGGGGGGGGAGGAGAGGGGGGGGAGGAGAGGGGGAGGAGAGAGGGTGGGGGAGGAGAGAGGGTGGGGGAGGAGAGGGGGGGGAGGAGAGGGGGGGGAGAGAGGGTGGGGGGGGAGAGGGGGGGGAGAGAGGGGGGGGAGGAGAGGCGGGGGAGGGGGAGAGGAAGAAGGGGGGGGAAGAGGAAGAAGGGGGGGGGAAGAGGAAGAAGGGGGGGGAAGAGGAAGAAGGGGGGGGAAGAGGAAGAAGGGGGGGGAAGAGGAAGAAGGGGGGGAAGAGGAAGAAGGGGGGGGAAGAGGAAGAAGGGGGGGGGGAAGAGGAAGAAGGGGGGGGGGAAGAGGAAGAAGGGGGGGGGGGAAGAGGAAGAAGGGGGGGGGGGAAGAGGAAGAAGGGGGGGGGGAAGAGGAAGAAGGGGGGGGGGGAAGAGGAAGAAGGGGGGGGGGAAGAGGAAGAAGGGGGGGGGGGAAGAGGAAGAAGGGGGGGGGGAAGAGGAAGAAGGGGGGGGGGAAGAGGAAGAAGGGGGGGGGAAGAGGAAGAAGGGGGGGGGAAGAGGAAGAAGGGGGGGGGGGAAGAGGAAGAAGGGGGGGGGGGAAGAGGAAGAAGGGGGGGGGGGAAGAGGAAGAAGGGGGGGGGGGAAGAGGAAGAAGGGGGGGGGGGAAGAGGAAGAAGGGGGGGGGGAAGAGGAAGAAGGGGGGGGGGAAGAGGAAGAAGGGGGGGGGGGGAAGAGGAAGAAGGGGGGGGGGGAAGAGGAAGAAGGGGGGGGGGAAGAGGAAGAAGGGGGGGGGGAAGAGGAAGAAGGGGGGGGGAAGAGGAAGAAGGGGGGGGGAAGAGGAAGAAGGGGGGGGGGAAGAGGAAGAAGGGGGGGGGAAGAGGAAGAAGGGGGGGGGAAAGAGGAAGAAGGGGGGGGGGGAAAGAGGAAGAAGGGGGGGGGGGGAAGAGGAAGAAGGGGGGGGGGGGAAGAGGAAGAAGGGGGGGGGGGGAAGAGGAAGAAGGGGGGGGGGGGAAGAGGAAGAAGGGGGGGGGGGAGAAGAGGAAGAAGGGGGGGGGGAAGAGGAAGAAGGGGGGGGGGGAAGAGGAAGAAGGGGGGGGGGAAGAGGAAGAAGGGGGGGGGGAAGAGGAAGAAGGGGGGGGGGGAAGAGGAAGAAGGGGGGGGGGGAAGAGGAAGAAGGGGGGGGGGAAGAGGAAGAAGGGGGGGGGGAAGAGGAAGAAGGGGGGGGGGAAGAGGAAGAAGGGGGGGGGGAAGAGGAAGAAGGGGGGGGGGAAGAGGAAGAAGGGGGGGGGAAGAGGAAGAAGGGGGGGGGGGGAAGAGGAAGAAGGGGGGGGGGGGAAGAGGAAGAAGGGGGGGGGGAAGAGGAAGAAGGGGGGGGGGGGAAGAGGAAGAAGGGGGGGGGGGAAGAGGAAGAAGGGGGGGGGAAGAGGAAGAAGGGGGGGGGAAGAGGAAGAAGGGGGGGGGGAAGAGGAAGAAGGGGGGGGGAAGAGGAAGAAGGGGGGGGGAAGAGGAAGAAGGGGGGGGGAAGAGGAAGAAGGGGGGGAAGGGGTGGACGAGGGGATTGGACAGGGGGGTTTATTTTTCAAATTAACTTTGGGTTGGTAGGTCGAGGGGAAGGTTTCTTGTTATTCGTTTTGTTTTGGGTTTTGTTTTATGTATAATGTGTAGAAAAGGAATAAAAATATATATTTTAAAACTTTATCATTGAAATTCATTAATCTTACCAAAATCTGCCCCTTGAGTGAGTAAAAATTGAAATGTGACCAAACTAATAGATTGTAAATCTCCATTCTAGACTCATTCAGGACGTTAATTAGATGATCTCCCTCAACCCGACCTGATCCAAGATAGTGTAAAGCCCAAAAGGTTTGATTCTGCACACTATCAGTGAGAGTGGTCCAGTCTCCATTCACGTCCATTACATGTACAAATATCACCAGTCATCACCGGCATGAATGTGTGCAGAGAACAATATCATCCGGAGCCTCCTGTGATAATACATTTGACCCAGGTTAAACCCACCTTAAGATGCAGTTTCGGAAATAGGTCAGTCACCTCTCATTACATGCCAGAAAAACATCAGGCACCATAACAGTAGAGTTGAAGGTACAAAAGAGGAAAAACATGCCCAACATTAAAAGCCCAGCCCGAATCACTCTCCGTTATCCAAAATAATCTCACCTTCTGCGAACAGAAAGATTGCGACCAATGGTACAGAACCAGTTTGATGAGAGACTTCCCGGGTTTTGGGGTGACTTGTAGTGACCCGTCACCTTGATCCGGCCTTCGCACCTCCATCTCTCGACATTTTCCATCCCCAGTCCCATCAGCCGCCATCGCGCCTGCCGCCGACTCAACACCTGGGTGCGCCGTGCACCCGGGGCATTCTGGGTAATGTAGTCCATGGAGTCGCTCGGCTCAGCCACGCTAGGTTGTACAGCCCCCGACGAAAACTACAACTCCCACACCCCAAAGCGCTGGCCAGGCGGCGAGCTCAAACTGGTGGGAGCAGTCAGATTATATTAGAACTATGGATCCCGATAGTTCAGAAGGAGGTCATTCTGCCCATCGAGTCTGCACCCACCCTCTGAATAAGACCGAGGGTCTTATCTCCATAATCCTACCTAACCTACACACCCCTGGACACTAACGGACAAGTTTATCATGGCCAATCTAAGCTACACATCTTTGGACTGTGGGAGGAAACCAAAGCACCTGGAGGAAACCCATGCAGATATGGAAAGAATGTGCAAACTCCACACAGTCACCCACGGCAGGGATTGAACCTGGCTCTCTGGCGCTGTGAGGCAGCACTGTGCCACCGAGCTACCCATTGTGTAAAGATTGAAAACTGGTATTTGAATTCAATTAAAAATAGACTGCAAATAGACCCTATTATAGGAAGGATATTATTAAACTGGAAAGAGTGCAGAAAAGATTTACTATGATGTTGCCGGGACTTGATGGTTTGAGTTATAAGGAGAGGCTGGATAGACTGGGACTTTTTTCCTTGGAGCGTAGGAGGCTTAGGGGTGATCTTATAGAGGTCTATAAAATAATGAGGGGCATAGATAAGGTAGATAGTCAACATCTTTTCCCAAAGGTAGGGGAGTCTAAAACTAGAGGGCATAGGTTTAAGGTGAGAGGGGAGAGATTCAGAAGGGCCCAGAGGGGCAATTTCTTCACTCAGAGGGTAGTGAGTGTCTGGAATGGGCTGCCAGAGGTAGTAGTAGAGGTGGGTACAATTGTGTCTTTTAAAAAACATTTAGATAGTTACATGGGTAAGATGGGTATAGAGGGTTATGGGCCAAGTGCGGGCAACTGAGACTAGCTTAATGGTAAAAACTGGGCGGCATGGACTGGTTGGGCCGAAGGGCCTGTTTCCATGCTGTAAACTTCTATGATTCTATGATTTGACCGTGAGTTATCTTGTGCAACAGAAGAAAAATATTGGGCACCATCTTCACCTTCGACAAATGAACAGTAAACTGTCAGGAGTTAAAAATAACCCTGAAAGAGGATGAGGTGAATTCAATTGTTATGGAGGATAATGTGGGTGTTTCTTGCTTTAAAACTTTTTCAAATACTTGAACATTAAAATCATGCAGACACGGAAGGAAATGGTAATCATGAATTAAAAATTGAGCCTGTTTCAGACAGTGGAAGCCCTTTGTGTACTTTAAAGGATAGAATAGTGAGATGCATCCAATTGTGCTGACACTAAAAAGTTAGAAAAGTTAACTGTGAGGAAGATGCAAAGAAGCACAACAGGATATAGACAGGTTAAGTGAAAGAGCAAGGATATGATGCATAGAATATATAATGTCTTATTGAATGGTAGAGCAGATTCGAAGGGTCAAGTAACTACTTTTGTTCCCATTTCTCAAATTCATATGTTCGGAGCCTGCAGAAAACTGGCAATGTTGGACTGACCACATGTTTACAAACCTCACCATATTTTTCTTTCCGTAATGGGCAACCAATCCAATGCCATCAAATTTCTGCTTCCACCGAAGCATCTAGGAAACAATCACCTCCGTCTCAGGCACCGAAGAGGGGAAAAGGACAACGTTTAGCAGGCAACGTATATTGGCCGACTACTGTCAACCCTTAACGAAGCCTGTCTGATCCTCCGAGATCACCTCTGGGAGGCAGGTCTCCAGGCCCAGCACCATTACTTTTGCAAGTAACCTAACATCCGCATTTAAGAATGAGATAGGTCGATATGACCCACACTTTGTTGGACCTTTGTCTTTCTTGAGAATTAAGGAAATAGAGGCCTGTGTGAGGGTAGAGGGCAACAAACCCCAGGATATGGAATCATTAAACATATCCAGAATTAAGGGCACCAATTGCTCTGTGAACTTCTTATCAATTTCAATGGGGAAGCCACCTGGGCCAGGGGCTTTACCAGTCCGCTTCAACCCAATGATTTTATGTCTGTGATGTTCTCACCCTAACCCCGATTCTACTCTAGAATATGCACCCACCGAGGTGAATGGCTCTGTTGGTGGAGGGAGGGGGTGAATGTCATGATGGTGCATCCTCTGAGGATTCTAAGCCATTCTCTGAGATGGGATTGGAGATGGAACAGTGGGTGGGCTGGTGTCTTTTCCTCCCCATTTTCTTGTTGTTATCTTTTGTGGAGAAGAGACAGATTTAGTAGGTGCCTAATTAGATTCCTTTATTTAAACAATGCCTCACTCTGGTGGTGCATCTGAGAACTACAGTCTGGAGGCCACTTCATAGAATCATAGAATCATAGAATTTACAGTGCAGAAGGAGGCCATTCGGCCCATCGAGTCTGCACCGGCTCTTGGAGTAGAGCACCCTACCCAAGGTCAACACCTCCACACCCTATCCCCATAACCCAGCAACCCCACTCAACACTAAGGGCAATTTTGGACATTAAGGGCAATTTATCATGGCCAATCCACCTAACCTGCACATCTTTGGACTGTGGGAGGAAACCGGAGCACCCGGAGGAAACCCACGCACACACGGGGAGGATGTGCAGACTCCGCACAGACAGTGACCCAAGCCGGAATCGAACCTGGGACCCTGGAGCTGTGAAGCAATTGTGCTATCCACTATGCTACCGTGCTGCCCACTTCACTGGCTTTCTGGAGACGTCCTGTCTTGCTTTCGGCACACACAGTCCCAGTTCTCCCTGGTTGTTGGGTGGCCTCCTCCTTGACAGTGGTGAGGACTCAAAATATTATATTGCTGCCAATCTGGACCCGTTCCCTCCTGTGTGCATGTTCTTGTCCTACAGACAGAAGGATTGAGTGTCATTCCAATGGTTGCTTGAGCAATTTAAGAGCCTGCATGCCTATACCAGCTCCAGAGGCCTCACCAGTAAATGATTAACAAGCTAACAAGCACAATGTCCTGCAACTGATGGAAGATTGATATGATGAAGTGGCTGCTACATATTCAGAGCATATGTGACATGGGTGCAGAGTCCTGCAATCCAAATTCCTGCCTGACATCCGTCTGGACAGCCCCCTGGTAGCACAATGGCACAGTGGTTAGCACTGCTGCTTCACAGTGCCAGGGACCCAGGTTCAATTCCGGCCTCGGATGACTGTCTATGTGGAGTTTGCACATTCTCCCTATGTCTGCGTGGGTTCCCACCCGGTGCTCTGGTTTCCTCCCACAGTCCAAAGATGTGCAGGTTAGATGGGTTGGCCATGATAAAATTCCCCCGTAGTGACCAAATATGCGCAGGTTAGGTGGGGTTATGGGGATAGGGCCGGCGAGTGGGCCTAGGACTGGTGCTCTTTCAGATATTTGGTGCAGGCTCGATGGGCAGAATGGCCTCCTTCTGCATGGTAGGGATTCTGTGCTTCAATGGTGGTTATATGGACTTACACAGATACAATCAGATACCCTTATGAGTGCCACTTTGCAGTGAATACAGTGCTACTTACCCTGGTGGAGCAGAGCAGATCATTCATCCTTTTCCTGCGCTGCTGGCCGTTCTTTTGTGGACCCCACAGATGCGAACCTCTGCTGCTACCTCTGCCCAGGCCACCTTAGTCAAACGGGAGGGCATATTGCTGCCATCTCTGGGAACCAGAACCTCTCACCTTTCCTGCACGACCTGGAGGAGTACCTGCAGGGAAGCATTGCTGAACCGTAGGGCCCCACATGAATGAAATGAAATGAAATGAAAATCACTTATTGTCACAAGTAGGCTTCAATGAAGTTACTGTGAAAAGCCCCTAGTCGCCACATTCCAGCGCCTGTTCGGGGACATTGTCTTCTCTGCAACATTTGATAGATACAGAATCTGTTGCTCCTGACTTGCAATGAATGAATAGCTGTACGGATACCCTTTAAATATGGCACCAGGACCTTTGACCACCTTGAGGTAGGAGCAGGGACAGCAACCTTCCTCCGTAAGATTTGCCTTGTTCTCACATGTGCATATGTAATGAGCTGAACAGCGCAAGATCACAGGGAGCCAGATGTCCCACCCCTGAGCAGAACCCTCATTTCCATTCCCGCCAACCAACATATACTCTAGAATAGAAGATACCGGCCTTCAACATTGAAACGGCCAGTCAGCCAAATTTGTCTGTGCTCTCATTTCAATTTCACATGAATCTCCTCCCACTCGACTTCATCTAACCCTATCAGCAAATACTTATATTCCTTTTTCCCTGTCTACTTATCTCTCTTCCCCTTAAATGCATTTCAGCTGTGTGTCTAAACTATTCCTTTGAAGTAGAGTTCCACATTCCGACAACTCTTTAGATAAAGAAATTTCTCCTGGGCCGCATTGCTGCACCGAGGTCCCAGGTTCGATCTCGGCTCTGGATCACTGCCCGTGTGGAGTTTACACATTCACCCCGTGTTTGCGTGGGTTTCGCCCCCACATCCCAAAGATGTGCAGGTTAGGTGGATTGGTCACGCTAAATTTCCTCTTAATTGGAAAATTGAATTGGGTACTCAAATTTTTTTTATTTTTTTTTAATAATTTTTTTTTTTTTAATTTCTCCTGATTGCCGATTGGATTTTTTATCAACTATCTTATATCTAGTTTTATTCATCCCTACAAGTGGAAACATTTTTTCTACACCCAACTTTTTTTAATGGGCGGATCCTCCATTTCGCCGGCAGCACACTCACGCCCGTGGATTTCCCGATGGTGTGGGGGTGCCCACAACCCCATTGACAGCTACCAGGATTGAGAATCCCATTGCCGGCGGGGGCACGCCGCACCAGAAAACGGGTGCAGCGAGACGGAGAATCCTGCCAATGTCTTTGATAACCTGCTGGATGTAATAATTTGTGTGCCGCAGGATTGCTTTGCTCCCCTTCCCCATTTAGACCCCAATTCTCCACGCAGCATGTGTGACCTTCTTATTCTTCTTACCAAAATGCACCACTTCTCAGTTATCTACATTCCACAAGTTTATTAATATCTTCTGGTATTTTGTCGATTTCTTCCTTTGTATTAACTATAACTTCCAAGTTGGGGAGGAATCTTGTGCCCGCCCCCCTGACGGGTTTGCTGGCAGGGAGGCATTGAATCAGGTGAGAGGGTGGCAGGTGGGGACCCCACTACCTTCCTGCCTACACCATGATTTAGGTTCATGGCGGGAATGCAGGAATACACTGCGGAAACTCATTGGGTTATCTTTTCTGGCACTTACCACCAGTTGAGGCCCTTAAAGGAGCAATTAATGCTGGTCTTTAACCAGTGGTGCGTTAGGGGTTTTGTATGAGGGGGAGAGAATAACAAGCAAACCCATGTGAGGTTGCTTGCGGGTTCCTGAGGGGACACCTCATTCAAAGATACTTAGTGCCTAATCAAGGGATTGGCATTATGAAGCGGGCACAGCCTACTGAGAGCTACGCCCTGTCCTTGCTGCCAACACCCCTCCTTCCTCCCCGCAACTCCCACCCAAAACCCCTTCCTCACCTCTGACCTGGGATCCAGCATCAATCCTAGATTTTGGATGTGTTTCATACCAACATCAGCAACCACCTCCCTAGTGGCGCTGTCGTTCAATAGAACTTCTGGCCCCTGATTGGCCCAGCTCTCAGCGCTGGGACCTCTGCCCTCGGGCCCTTGATCCCAAGGGAAGGCACAGCAATGGCCTTTCAACTGCCTGAGTGGAACAACATGCGGCGGTTCTCAAAAAGATTCTCAGCATCTCTCCAGCCAGTGGTCCTCGACAAAATTGTCATCCACAAATTTTGACACTTTACTTCTGACAGTCAGATATTGCAAATTGCTTACTCTTGACTAGCAAAAAGGTCTTGTCCTGGAATGCTCAGTGAAAGAAGACTTTAAAGAGCAGCAGGGCAGAAAGACAATACAGTGCATAACTAGATGCTGGCTGCAAGAAACATTTATGCTATCATCATTGAAGAGACCATTCTTTATTTGTTTCCGAGCTATAAGCATTGATGGAAATTAGGGAATGTTGTGCTGGGTCTATTGATGAACGTCTGTAGTCCTTGTGATGTTGCTCCCACGATGGTGCTAGGGAAAGTCAAGATATTGTTTCAGTGATGATGAAGAAAGAGATATATTGTTCATGTCAGCACTTCAAGGGAAATTTGCAGGTGATGGAGTTAAGGCCAAGATAAGATTACCCATGATCTCACTGAATAGTAGAGAAGGCTTGAGAGCCATATGGCCTACTCCACCTCCTATTTCGTATGCTCTTATGTGCTAAGCAAATAACTGCTCTCTTTACTGATGTTGAGATGCTTAAGTGTCACTGCAACTGTACCCATTCAAGAGAGTATTCCAACACACTCCTGGCATCAACCTTATAGATAGTCAAAAGTATTTTGAGGATGTTTCGTCACTTGTCATGAAGTACCATCCAGTTATGTGAAAGTCACCAAAATGTTGTTGATAAAGAATACAATGTTATTGAAGATCAGAGAATTTTGCTTTTATCATTGTACCACATTTGTGTAAATTTATTTTCCAGTTGTCACCCTAGGCCTGAAATGTCATTTCTGCTGGCTACTTTATTATCAGATGATTTGTGAATGGATTCGAGCACTTTGCAGTCATCAGTGAACATGCATGCTTCTGACCTTATAATAGAGGGAAGATGGTTAATGGAAAAGGACCAAGATCTCTGTCCTGAGGAACCCCAACAACGATGCCCTGGGGCTGCGATGAGTGGCTTCCGGTGACCTTGGCCAGCTCCTGTTTGAGAAGCAGGATTCTAACCGCGAGAAATTTCTCTCTAAAATCTGATGACATCTGTTGTACTGGGGTTCATTGGTGCCAAACTCAGTCATGGGCTAGTTCCCTCACGTCTCCTCTGGCATTCAGCTCTTGCATCCAATTTTGGATCAAGACTGTGAGGAAATCTGGAAGCAAGTAGTCCTGGCAGAATCTGAACTGAGCATTAGTGAGCAGGTGTTTCTTCATAACACTATTAATGGCTCCTTCCATTATTTTACTGATGAGACTGTGAGCATGATAATTAGCTTATTTAGATTTTTCCTTCTTCGTGTGTGAATAAGCTACATCTAGCAATTTTACACATTGTCAAGTAGATGTCAATGTCAGAGGTAAAATTAAATACATTGGCTAGGAGAGTGGCCAGATCTAGAAAGGACAATAGAGGTTAATAAACGGATGGTGTAGGGTATAAATAAGAGACACTTTCCTGCTACAAGTGAATATTATGTCAGTGCTGATTTCATACAAACTAATGTAACTGGACAGCTGATGTAGCACCCAACCACTCCAATACCCACCCAATGGACTGAATCTCAACTGCACACAGCGGAAGGTCAGTAGAATCAGCAATGAAGGAGCAGTCCACTTCCAGGTTTCCCAGCCAATCAAAGAGGGTGGGCAAGGACTACATGTTTAATCTGCCAAAAGAAGGATTTCTGGTTGAAAGGATCCTGGCAAAGGTTAGAATGGTTAAACCGTATATTTATTCCTGTGGCTTCAGCAATCACATAAGGTCGTGCTGAAGGATCTGAGGGACTGAAGTGAGATGATGTTTGCCAAGGGTGTGTAGCCACCTGGGTTGGTCACTTCCCGACTTAAAATGGAGATCCGCAAAGAATGCAGGGAAATTCAGTCAAGCCAGGAAAAACTAGCAGGTGCAAAGTTTCCTGTGTATTAGAACTTGCAGAAACCCAGACAGCACTGAAACTAGCAACCATCCGCATATTAATGAGCGATCCCCGGGAACAATTGAAACATTTAAGGTGAATAAGGCCAAGCCAGACTCCTCAGCGCCAGCAGGAGCCAAGACAAAGGAAAGCCAACGGACACTCAGGCACAGCCCAGCGATCAGGGAACAGCTCCAGTATTGGAGAAATCGATCCAAATGATCGGAACGTAGTCCAATCACTTGGAACCAGATACGGGGTCCGCCCCGAACGGCGCGAAGCCCCTGGGGACTATAAAGTAGAGTCCCCAAGTTCAATTTGTCCTTCTTGGCAGGGTCACTCAGCAGCTCGAAACAACCCTTGATAGTGACCTGCCTAGCTGCCGCATCAACCAAGTAAGTCTCCAGTCAACGCACGCTACGAGATAGGCGCTCCTAGCTACCAGTCCATACCAGCTTTGAATCCTGCAGACTCAGAATCAAACAAAAGGCCATTTGTTCCCCTGACCTGGTGGGCCAGTCCCAAAGCTAAGTATAGGCCTTTTAGTGTTAGAGATAGTCTAGTAAGTCGAGCTTGATGCATGAGTAGTGATTGACTGTGTATAATAAATGTGTTTTGATTTAAATCTTACTAATTGGTGTATCGAGTTATTGATCAGTACTTGAACTTGAACCTCGTGGCGGTATCATAAAGATACCTGGCGGCTCTAGAGCAAAGGTTATAGAAACAGAGCAAATTAAGTAAAGACACAACGGACAACAAATTAAGAGCCAACCAAAGTTAGCAATATTTACTGGCGACATTCTGACGGGACCTGACTTAGAAGTGGCCTAACCACTCCGGGAGAACCCAAAATTTGAATTAGAATCCAATTGGGAACTGAAAAACCACAAGTGTTCAAGAAGTTCTGATCAATCCTCATAATTCGGAAGCATGTTAATGCATGCGTAACTAAGGTAAAACTGATAGATTTTTGTTGCGAAAAACTGTCGTGAGTTTGTATTCCGGAAATTAGTGAACGCCGTACCCGTGTTTACAGTATCCCTTGTTCCAAATTTTAAAAGAGAGCAGTCATACAGGAAAAATGGCAATGAAGGCAATGGAATGCCTCATGAACCCTCAGGAATTCGAGGTTGCAGCGACCAGCAGCAGAGTAGGACAGTGTCCCGTTTGGGAAGAAGAGATCAGGAAATATCTCAAAGGGAAAGGATGGCCCCTTTGGAGTGAATTCTGTGATAATGAGGAAACAGGGCCCGGGAGTAAAGGACATACTTGGTGGGAGAACCTGTCAGAGATCTATAAGAAGAGCTTGGGAAAAGCTCGCAAGCCAATGGCAATCGTGTCCTGTCTGGCACAATTACGAGGCACAGAGGAGGTTGTTTGGACGCTCCGCAAAGAGATAGAAGAGAGACATTGAATGTGCAAGGTCGATGTTAGTGAGATCGAGAGAGAGAATATAGATTTAAGAAGGAAGTTGGCAGCAAAGGACGGAGAGGTGGATGATGCCAAGTGGGCACACCAGTCTTGTCTAGTGCATCTGAGCAGCTTCCAAACCCAATACGATAAGGCCTATCAGGACACGCAACGTGCAGTCCTGGTAAGAGAAGAGACAGAGAAACAGGGTAGAGGCATTGCAAAGGCAGTGCAGCGATCTAAAAGCAGCGTTAAGAGCACTCCATGCTGCTACCACGGAGCACAGACAAAGCTCAGTGGATCATGCGAAATGCAGGAAGCAGATTGCAAAACTGCAGTCTCTGCTTTCAGTGCAAAATGGGTTTCAAAGCACCTTTGGATCCCAATTAGATGAAGAAGATGGCCCTGATTGGCAAGAACTAAACAAAACTGCACATAGATATGTACAGGGAACATGTGCGCAAGGAATGGAACCTTTCAAAGGAGAAAAGCACCCCAACCCCCCACAGAGCAGATAGATCAGGCCCCCATGAATCCAGTAACCACCCACCGCACAGTCACATCGGAAGGAGACGCGGAATTCCTTTACACCACCCCCTTAACTGTGACCCAATTACGGGACGCGTGCGAAAAGATCACACCGTTCCTCCCCACCTCAGACCCCCCACCACTTCTTTGCTAGAGTGAAGCAGCAAGTGACCATGTACAGCCTGGATGAGCGTAAGCAAGTTAAGCTCACAGTTTTAAGCTTAGACCCTTCAGTTCCCGACCCACAGAATGGAGGAGGAGGCGCCCTTGCAGAGATGCACACTGCGATCCTAGATGCGATCGGCTATAACAGAGGTGACCCAGTAGAAGGCCTGAATAAGTGCAGGCAGAAGAAAACCGAACACCCCACAGCGTTTGCTGGACGCCTGTGGATTCATTTTACAGCCGTTATTGGAAACTTAGACCGCATCCATTTGTCCCCAGACAACATGGCCAAATGGGCCCGCACCTTTATCTCCCATGCCACAGAGGCAGGACAAAAAGCTTGTACCAATTATGACCCCTCGGAAGAAGCACACAACGAAAAATGGGTTTTAAAAAGGTTGTCCCGCCCCTGGGAGCAATCTGTCCACAACAAACCCGCGATCAGGAAACCCGAAGAACAGCAGGCAGAGGCAGATATCCAAGCAGTTAAAGCACACCAGAACCACGCATGGGTGAACGAAGGCATGAACAGCCCCCCACAGAAACCACAGGAGTGTTACAACTGTGGACAATTAGGTCACTTTGCACGAGAGTGCAATGCCCCACGAAAGCCACAGAGAACCCAGCAGGCAGGCACTCTGAATAGTAACAGGACAAAGCCCATCCACAGTGTAAGCACCCGTTAAGACCAGACAGACATGAACAGAACTGACTGACGGTGTTCGGGCTTCCCCACTTGGGGCTGCGACACCCTTTGGGATAGGTCCGGCCGACCTGCCGTTGCAACAAAAATAGGGGGACAGCCCATCGAATTTCTCTGGGACACAGGAGGGTCCCGCACCACAATTAATTCCTCCACCGTGTTCCAAAAAGACACGTGGCCCACTACAGCCACAATCACCCTCAGCGGCTTCACAGGCCACTCACAACAGGGACACATCACAGCCCCTGTACCCATTCAAATTGGCAATATTACAACGAAACACCCCATAGTTTTGGTCGATCTGGACCACACAGCAGAACACATTTTGGGCATCGATCTCATGAACTCCCACAACCTTTCATTTGACCCAGTAAATCAATGTGTCTGGAAAATGACAAAGTCAGCAAGAGCCCCCGCAACGCTCACAGTAGGTGAGTATGCTAATAAGATAGCGCAGTCGGCGATTTTTGGTTTGACCCGACCACGATTAGCGCAAACAAACAGGTTAGGGCAGTTCTACAGAAAAACAGGACCGCATTTTCAAGTCATAAACATGACTGCGGCAGAATGGCTGGTTCGGTTCAAATAACAGGACCTGACCCTAGACCCCAGAAACAATCCGGATTTCCCCAAGAGGCAGAGGGAGAAATCTCAAAGGTTATTGACAGCTTATTAGACCAAGGCGTACTTAGATCGGTAGCCTCTACTAATAATGCCCCGATTTGGCCAGTGAGAAAGCCAGATGGATCATGGCAACTGACCATCGATTACCGGGAACTCAACAAAGTCACCCCCGCAGCAGCCCCCACGGTAGCCACAAGTCCCGAGACCATGCTCAAACAGGGACTCAACTCACGCTATTTTACAGTTTTGGACATCAGTAACAGATTCTGGTCCATTCCATTGGCAAAAGCGTGCCAATACAAATTTGCCTTCACTTTTAAAGGTGAGCAGTACACGTGGACATGCCTTCCACAAGGATTCCACAACTTCCCCTCCATTTTCCACCGACAGCTGGCCAATGGTTTATCAAAGTTTTCTCGCCCCGAATGTCTGGTCCAGTATGTGGACGACCTATTACTGCAGACAGAGACCAAGGCAGAGCACATCGAGCTTCTGTCCGAACTCCTGGAACTCCTACAGCAAATCGGATGCAAAGTAAACCCCAAAAAGGCCCAAATTTTGGAAAACAAAGTGGTATATTTGGGAACGATTATCACGCATGGTAAACGCGAAATCAAGCATAAAAGAATTGACTCGATTGTCAAATTGCCCCTTCCTCAGAATGTTTCAGCCCTCTGGTCGTTTTTAGGACTGGTTTGGCTACTGCCGAAACCATATTGACGGTTTCGCCACCAAAGCAGCACCCCTCTCGGAACTCCTAAAGAAAGGAGCCCCTCTGGAATGGCTAGCGCAGCACACGGATGCCGTAGATACTTTAAAGTGCGCATTCATTGCAGCCCCCGCACATTACAGGTTCCAGACCCGCTTTCCCCCTCTGCTACAGAGATAGCTAGAACAGATTGTACCCTTTCGGCCGTGCTCCTCCAGGAACGGCACGAACAGTTAAGACCCGTGGCTTACGCCTCCAGACTTTTAGATCCTGTGGAGCAGGGATTTTCGGCCTGTGAAAGGCACCTGCTCGCAGTTTTCTGGGCAGTTCAATACTTCTCATACATCACCGGACTAAACCCCATCACAATCCTCACGGAGCACACCCCCACCCAACCTTTACTAGACGGACGACTTAAGGACGGTGCAGTAAGCCAGATCAGAGCAGCCAGATGGACCCTTCTTTTGCAGGGATGGGACATCACTGTTAAAAGGACCAAGACCCACACTTTCCTAGCCGACAACCTTCAGTACCCAGGCACAGCCCGCGAATGTGAAATCATCTCACCGCACCACAACACAGGCCCCTTTATCGCAAAAACACCCCCCAAAAAGATAGGTAGTTCACCCCACAGCCCCCAGCACACAGACACATGCGCACCTTTGAGAATATATGTGGATGGTTCTTCCACTGTATTAAACGGGAAGCGCATTACAGGATGCAGCATCTATGTTGAGGTCGCGCAGGGACGAGCCCGAGAAGAAATCTCCTCAAAACTGCCAGGACACTTAGGCGCGCAGGCGGCAGATCTAGCAGCCATTGCGTACATTATAGATCACCCAGATTCCTTCCCCAGCCCAGCAGACATATACTCGGACAGCCTCTATGAATGTAACAGCCTCACAGAATTCCTACCCCTGTGGAAAACAAGAGAATTTGTTTCCGCAGATGGAAAACCCCTCCCTTCAGCCCCATTGCTCCGGCACATTTTGGACAAAGCACAGGACAGGACATTTGGTATCATTAAAGTCCAAAGTCACCACCGTTCCTCCCCACCTGGAAATGTAAAAGCCGACGCACTGGCTAAAGCAGGTTCCAGACATGGACATTTTTGGAACCCCCCCCCCCCCCCGAAAGCGCCCCAGTGAATGCAGTTCAGGTCTCACAGACTAATATCGAGGATTTAGTGCAGGCCCAGAAGCAAGATAGTAATCTCAGGGAGATTTTAAAAGGAAGCTTTCCAGCCCCATACAATAGGTTTAAAAATGAACTGACCATACATGACGGTGTGGTCCAAAAAGACTCCTTTTATGTGGTTCCTGAACAGGACAGGAATCAGCTTATTTGTTTGTTCCATGACAGTCATGGATATAAGGGAATTGATCCCACTACAGCCCACCTCAGGCAGCTCTGTTGGTGGCCAAATTTAAAGGAAAACGTTACGCACTATGTGGAAAATTGCCTTATCTGTGCCCAAAACAATCCGGACAGATATGCGAAGAACGCTCAGCTTAGCCACACCCGCCCCGTTAATGGCCCCTGGACTAACCTCCAGATTGATTTTATAGGACCATTGCCCCCTAGCAGGAATGGTCACAAGTACGTGTTAGTTGTGATAGACACGTTTACGAAATGGGTAGAAGCATTCCCATCTAGAACAAACACGGCAAAGACTACCGCTAAGATTTTAACCCACCACATCTTTACGAGATGGGGACTCCCCCACAGCATTGAATCCGACCAAGGTTCCCATTTTACGGGGCGGGTCATGAAGAACGTCCTCACGATATTTGGCATTACCCAAAAATTCCACATCGCATACCACCCCGAGTCCAGTGGTATCGTGGAGCGAATGAATCGGACCCTAAAGGCAACCCTCAGGAAAATGGTCCAACAAAACAGCATCACTTGGGATTCAGTCCTCCCTTTTGCACTAATGTTTTTGCGTAACACTGTTTCGACATCCACAGGATACACCCCACACACTCTCATGACCGGACGCCCCATGAAAGGCACAGAATTTTTATTAGGACTTGACTTGACCAGCCCCGAAGTGACGGCCCTCACACACGAGAACGCAATGAAACAACTAGTTCAGAACGTAAAAACGGCTCAGCTAGCAGCCGCAGTAAAATTAGGCACCAGGAAGAAACAGAGCAAGGCCTGTTTCAATAAGACAGTGCATGCGACTGAGTTTGAAGTAGGACAGCAGGTCATGCTCTCCATTTACAACCCCAGCACGTTCCTGTCACCCAAGTATTTGGGTCCATACTCAGTTGCGGACAAAGTAAGCCCCTCCGTCTATAGGATTAGGTACCTCAACAGGAAGACCGCGTGGTTCCATATTAACCAGCTCAAGGCATATGGCTCGCAGTCTAACCACGCACACCATGTCATGCTCGACGCAGCAGACCACGCCCCGCCCACAGCCAACATATCCCTACCCTCCCCCAACACGTCCACCCCATCCACGGACTCAACCTCGACTCCACCCCCGAACTCTAGACTCTGCCCCGGAGCGCCCACAGACAGCAGCAGCAGCGACAGCGACTGTGACACAGACAATAGCCACAGCATGCCTCCCTACTATCCCCATGCAACAGGACCCACACCCAGCGAATCTGAACACGATTCGAGTGATCCCTTCCTGATCACATTCCTCAACAAACCTCACCAAAAACCACCGCCCTACGATGACGTCCCCGACTCCGTCCCCACAGAATTAGACACAACTATTTGGCACCGTGGCAATTCATAAAGGCTCGTCCGAAACGACGAGATGGACCTTAAGTCACACCATGCAGCTTTAGCAACCCTCATCCATTCAAGGGTGTGGCATCTAGGAGAAGGTGATGACATTGAGTCTGACTCCCAAAACGAGAACCCCTTTGCGACCATGTTCGCAACTGATAACTGAGGTGTCCAGTTGATGTTTTAAAAAGGAACCGCTTGGGAGAAACGGTGTCCTTTCTGATGGAACCTGCAGCATGTTCATTCAATGTTTGTTCGTTAATGTTATTGTTGAGTGTAGTTTGTCCTGTAGCCACTTAAAATAGCCAACTCCCGATTCAAAATGGCGAACGGCAAAGGCTGATG
Source organism: Scyliorhinus torazame (assembly GCF_047496885.1). Classification (NCBI taxonomy): domain Eukaryota; kingdom Metazoa; phylum Chordata; class Chondrichthyes; order Carcharhiniformes; family Scyliorhinidae; genus Scyliorhinus; species Scyliorhinus torazame. The sequence continues at coordinate 100,805,472 of NC_092717.1, forward strand.
GGAAAGTCAGCCAACAAGACACAAACGAGCAGCTGCTGGTTGGCTGTGTATTTACCTATGGAAAGGCCAGACAAGATCGATACCAGCAACCATCAGCATAACAAAACACCAGCCATCTGCATACTAATGAGCAATCCCCGTGAACAATAAGCAACATTTAGACACACAAAGCAAAACCAGACTCTTCGGCGCCAGCAGGAGCCTACACAAAAGGAGGTGAACGACCACCTCAAGACCGCCCATTGATCAAGGAACCGCTCCAGCATTGGAGAAAATCGAACCAAGCGATTGGGACAAAGTCCAATCACTTGGGACCAGGTACAGGGTCCGCCCCGAAAGGCGGGATGCCCCTGGGGACTATAAAAATTGAGCCCCAAGTTCAAATCGCTCTCTTCTCCACCGCTTCTCCAGCTCTTCACTCTTCAGCAGCTGGTCGAAACTGTAAGTCTGACTTCAACGCTCGCTACGAGATAGGCGCTCCTAGCTACCAATCTGTACCAACTTCGAATCCCGCAGGCTAAGAACCCGAACGAAAGGCCATTCGTTTCCCTGACCTGGTGAGCCAGTTCCAAGTTAAGTATTGGCCTGTTAGTTGTAGAAGTAGCTTAAACGTAGAATTTGTGCATGAGTAGCGATTACTGTGTATAATAAATGTGCTTTGATTTAAACCTTACTAATCGGTGTATTGGATTATTGATCATTACTCGGACTTGAACCACGTGGCGGTATCATAAAGATAGCTGGCGACTCAAGAGCAAAGGTAATAAAACAGAGCAATTAAACTAAGGCAAAGTTATCAACAGTCCCAGACAACAGTTCAGAGGAACTAGTCTGTCGACAGAAAATTGTTAGAGGATCTAGTTTGTCCCAGACAATAGTTCAGAGGAACTAGTCTGTTGACAAAAAATTGGGAAAGGTACAAGTGTGTCCCAGACAATAGTTCAGAGGAACTAGTCTGTCGGCAGACAACAATCATAACTACACTCCTGATTTGAAGGTAATCACGAGAGGCAGCCCCCATGACGACCACATTCTTACCCGTTCTTGCCGGTTGCTCAGGCAGTGGAGAAACAGCATTGGTCTGCGCCCTGCCTGAGGACCACCCCCCCCCCCCCCCCCACCCCGGTCAGCTACGCTCGGGTAGAGCACATACGGCATTGATCACCGCCCTACCCGGGGATTCCATCCAAATCTTACTCGCCGCGGCCCATATGCACCCCATTTTGGCTCGATTATGTTCAAAATTCTTTTGTTTAGCAACCCTTCGGATTGCTTCCCTATGCTATTTACATCCTCTTTTTTAAAAAAAAATTTTTTATTAAAGGGTTTTCATAAAATATCAATAACAAAATGAAAAAGCAACCCAACAGGGTTAAGAAAAAAAAAACACAAGCCAGAAAAACAACCCTCCATACCCCCTTCCCCCCTGTACATAAAAAATAAATTAACATTAACACCCAGACTTTAATACAACAAGTATATACAACCCCTCAGACCCTCCAGTATAAATAACAAAAACAAAAAAGTAAAGTGCCCCCCCCCCACCCCCGAGTTGCTGCTGCCATTGACCAATGTCTACCGCTCTGCCAGGAAGTCTAAGAACGGTTGCCACCGCCTAAAGAACCCTTGTACCGACCCTCTCAAGGCGAATTGCACACTCTCCAGCTTAATAAACCCCGCCATATCGTTGATCCAGGATTCCACGCTTGGGGGCCTCGCATCCTTCCACTGAAGCAGAATCCTTCGCCGGGCTACCAGGGACGCAAAGGCCAGAATTCCGTCCTCTTTCGCCTCCTGCACTCCCGGCTCCTCTGCCACCCCATATATTGCGAGCCCCCAACCCTGCTTGACCCTGGATCCTACCACCCTCGACACCGTCCTCGCTACGCCCTTGCAAAATTCCCCCCTGTGCCTCCTCCACTGCCCCCAAATTTTGAGGGCAGCCACCACCACCGGGCTCGTGGTACACCTCCTTGGAGGGAGCGGCAGCAGCGCCGTTGCCAGCGCCCCCAGACTCGTACCCACACAAGATGCTGTCTCCAGCCTCTTCCATGCGGCCCCCTCCCCCTCCATCACCCACTTGCGCACCATCATCGCATTGGCGGTCCAGTAGTATCCACAGAGGTTGGGCAGCGCCAGTCCCCCCCTATCTCTACTCCGCTCCAGGAACACCCTTCTGACCCTCGGAGTCCCTCACGCCCACACAAACCCCATTATACTTCTGTTAACCCGCCTGAAAAAAGCCTTCGGGATAAATACGGGGAGACACTGGAACAGGAACAAAAACCTAGGGAGCACCGTCATTTTGATTGACTGCACCCTACCCACCAAGGACAGCGGCAACACGTCCCACCTCTTGAACTCCTCCATTTGCTCCACCAGCCTTGTAAAATTAAGCCTATGCAGGGCCCCCTAGCTCCTGGCAACCTGGACTCCCAGATACCTGAAGCTCCTCTCCGACTTTTTTAGTGGGAGCTCGCCAATCCCCCTCTCCTGGTCCCCTGGATGAACTACGAACAGCTCGCTCTTCCCCATGTTGAGCTTGTACCCCGAAAAGTCCCCGAATTCCCTAAGAATCCTCATTACCTCCGGCATTTCTCCCACCGGGTCCGCCACATACAGCAGCAGGTCGTCCGCATAAAGTGACACCCTATGCTCCTCCCCACCACGCACCAACCCCCTCCAGTTCCTTGACTCCCTCAGTGCCATAGCCAGGGGTTCAATCACCAGGGCGAAGAGCAGGGGGGATAAGGGACACCCCTGTCTCGTCCCTCGGTGCAACCGAATGTACTCGGACCTCCTCCTGTTTGTGGCCACACTCGCCATCGGGACCTCATACAACAGCCTAACCCACCTGACAAACCCCTCCCCAAACCCGAACCTCTTCAGCACCTCCCACAGGTACCCCCACACTACCCTATCGAAGGCTTTCTCAGCGTCCATCACCACCACTATCTCCGCCTCCCCCTCCCTCACCGGCATCCTGATCACGTTCAAAAGCCTCCGCACATTCGCGTTCAACTGCTTCCCCTTCACAAACCCCTTCTAGTCTTCATGGATGATTTGCGGCACACAATCCTCAATCCTCGTTGCTAAGACCTTCGCCAACACCTTGGCATCTACATTTAGCAAGGAAATCGGTCTGTAAGACCCACAGTGCAGGGGATCCTTGTCCCGCTTCAGGATCAAGGAGATCAGTGCCCGGGACATCGTCGGGGGCAAAGCCCCTCCCTCCCTTGCCTCATTGAATGTCCTAACTAACAGCGGGCTCAACAGGTCCATATATTTTATATAGAATTCGACCAGGAAACCATCCGGCCCCTTCCCCGCCTGCATGCTTCCTATCCCTTTGATGAGCTCCTCCAGCCCAATCGGTGGCCCCAATCCCGCCACCAGTCCCTCTTCCACCTTTGGAAACCTCAATTGGTCCAGGAAGCGGCCCATCCCTCCCTCCTCCCGTGGGGGCTCGGATCGGTACAATTCCTCGTAGAAGTCCCTGAAGACTCCATTGATGCCAGCTCCACTCCGCACCACGCTCCCTCCCCTGTCCTTAACTCCCCCGATCTCCCTAGCTGCGTCCCGCTTCCGAAGCTGATGCGCCAGCATCCGGCTTGCCTTTTCCCCATACTCGTAAATCGCCCCCTGGGCCTTCCTTGATTGCACCTCCGCCTTCCTGGTGGTCACCAGGTCGAATTCGGCCTGGAGGCTGCGCCTCTTCCTCAACAATCCTTCCTCAGGTTCTTCCGCATACCTCCTGTCTGCCCTCACCATCTCCCCCACCAGCCTCTCCCTCTGCCCCTGCTCCCTCCGCTCCTTGTGGGCCCTAATGGAGATCAGCTCTCCCCTCACCACCGCTTTCAGTGCCTCCCATACTGATGCGCAATCAATTACACTCAAAGACGAAGTGATTCCATAACTGAAGGCTTTTATCTGCTAGAACCTTTTCCCCAGCAGCTTCGATACAGAAAGTGAAGGCTGCTGGGACGGCACCATCTCTTATACCCCGCCTTCAGGGCGGAGCTATGTAATACAGTCAATGGTAGACTCCTGGGTCTAACCAATGGTCATCAGCCTCTCAGGTACCGCAATACCTGGTACTACCACACATACCATCCCCACTCGGACCTCCCCGTTGTCGTTGGTCTCCAGGTACCTCTCTATACTTCCTCGGACCCGCTCGCTCACCTCCTCGTCCGCCAACAGCCCCACCTCCAAGCACCACAGCGGGCGCTGGTCCCTCTCCTCCCCCATCTCCAAGTCCACCCAATGCGGGGCGTGGTCCGAAATTGCTATTGCCGAATACTCAGTATCCTCTACTCTCGCTATCAACGCCCTACTCAAGATGAAAAAGTCGATTCGGGAATAAGCCTTATGGACATGTGAGAAGAATGAAAATTCCCTAGCTCCCGGCCTTGCAAATCTCCAAGGGTCCACCTCTCCCATCTGGTCCATAAACCCCCTCAGCACTCTAGCCGCCGACGGCTTCCTACCCGTCCTAGACCTGGAGCGATCCAGTGCCGGGTCCAGCACCGTGTTAAAGTCTCCCCCCATTATCAGGCCCCTCACTTCCAAGTCTGGGATCCGACCCAACATACGCCGCATAAAACCCGCATCGTCCCAGTTCGGGGCATACACATTGACCAGTACCACCCTCTCTCCCTGCAACTTACCACTTACCATTATGTACCTGCCGCCATTATCTGCCACAATGCTCGACGCCTCAAACGACACCTTCTTTCCCAAGATCGACACCCCTTGATTTTTGGCATCCAGCCCCGAGTGAAACACCTGACCTACCCACCCTTTCCTCAATCTTACCTGGTCTGCCACCTTCAGGTGTGTCTCCTGAAGCATAACCACATCCGCCTTGAGCCCCTTCAGGTGCGCGAACACGCGGGCCCGCTTAACCGGCCCATTCGGTCCCCTTACATTCCAGGTTATCAGCCGGATCAGCGGGCTACCCGCCCCCCCCCTCCCCCGCCGACTAGCCATGACCCCCTCCTCGGCCAGCCACGCGCCCTCACCACACACCCGTCCCATTCCCCACAGCGGCATACCCCCGTCTCGACACCCCCCCCCACTCGCTCCAGCTCCTCCTTGACCATAGCAGCAACTCGATTCCCCCCCACCCAACCCCCCCCCCCCACCCCCGGCTAGGACCCATCCTAGCCGGTTTACTCCCCCCCCATTGCACTTCCGCATGTCAGTTGACTCCTGCTGACCCCGGCCACTCCTGCCTCTCCTTCGACGCCTCCCATTGTGTGGCACAGCCTCCTCTCCTGTCCTCAGCCATAGGCTCGCCCTCTCCCCCTTCTGTTCTAAGCGCGGGAAACAACCCTCGCTTCCCCGCCCCCTCCAGTCTTCGCGCGGGAAAAAGCCCGCGCTTTCCACCTACCAGGCCCCGCCACCTCTGACGCAGCTCCTTTTACAGGCCCGGTCCCCTCACCCCTGACTCGGGCCTCCCCCTCCCCCACGGGGCCCCATCTCTGCTCCAAGAGCCCCCCCGACCAACCCAACCAAAACAGTGCCCAACCCGTCCCAGCCACCCTCACCGACCCAAAAGAGAAAAAACACAAAGAAAAAGAAACCCGGAGCAATACAAAGGCCCCCCCTCGAAACAAAAATAAACATAGCATGTCAACCGCAGTCCCCAATCGCCCGTCCCGACCCTCAATCTGTGTCCAACTTCTCGGCCTGAACAAAGGCCCATGCCTCCTCCAGAGACTCAAAATAATGGTGCCGGTCCTTGTAGGTAACCCACAGTCGCGCCGGCTGCAACATGCCAAACTTCACCCCCCTCCTGTGCAGCACCGCCTTCGCTCGATTGTACCCTGCCCTCCTCTTCGCCACCTCCGCACTCCAGTCATGATATATCCGAACCTCCGCGTTCTCCCACCTGCTGCTCCTCTCCTTCTTGGCCCACCTGAGCACACACTCCCGATCGACGAACCGATGGAACCTCACCAGCACCGCCCGCGGAGGCTCGTTAGCCTTGGGCCTCCTCGCCAGCACTCTATGGGCCCCCTCCAGCTCCAGGGGCCCTGGAAGTACCCCGCTCCCATCAGCGAGTTCAACATGGTGACCACATAGGCCCCCACGTCCGGCCCCTCCAGCCCCTCCGGGAGCCCCAGAATCAGCAGATTCCTCCGCCTCGACCGATTCTCCATCTCCTCGAACCGCTCCTGCCATTTCTTGTAGAGCGCCTCGTGCGCCTCCACCTTTACCGCCAGGCCTAAGATCTCGTCCTCGTTGTCGGAGATCTTTTGTCGAGCCTTGCGGATCGCCACTCCCTGGGCCGTCTGTGTCTCCAGCAGCTTATCAATAGAAGCCTTCATCGGCTCTAGCAGGTCCGTTTTAATCTCTTTGAAGCAGCGCTGGATACCCTCCTGCTGCTCCTACGCCCACTGCATCCACGCTGCCTGGTCTCTGCCCGCCGCCATTTTGTCCTTCCCTCGCACCTTCTTCGGGTCTACCAGCACCTTTTCTGTCGCCCCGCTCCTAGTTGAAGCCATATACTGATGGGGAGCTGTTGTAGACTCCTTCCCACACCGGGAAACGTCGAAAAAGTGCCGTTGGGGGCCCTGAAAAGAGCCCAAAAGTCTGTTTTTGCGGGAGCCGCCGAATGTGTGACTTAGCTCCGCATAGCCGCAACCGGAAGTCCTATTTACATCCTCAAACACTAGGATGGTAAATCACACAGGCTGCGAGACGGCTCGCAGTCCGGCAGTATTTTCTTAGATGTCTTGTCCGAATATTCGGTTTTTAAAAAAAAGTGAGGGAGTCACACATGGTGACCAATTATAAAGGGAAATTGGCACTCAAAGACAGACATGCTAACGTACAAAGATATTAAACAAGATGGTAACAGAAACTATGCTTGATTTACAGAATTCCAGAAGCTCCAGGAAGAGAGAAGAGACAAAAAGGAAGAGAAGAAAGGAAAAGAAGAAAACAATGAAGACGGCATACGTGTTTTACGTTATAACGTATGTGCGGTTAAGCGCGGACGCGAACCCCATGACCCCAAACCCCCCCAGCCGTCAATGATTCACTTCCCCATAGCACCCAGAGCCCAGTGACAAGTAACAACACACCATCATGGTGTGATAGTTTATAACATGGTATTCCCTTTATAACATGGTATTCCCTTTCATACATAATTGAATCCCTTTTACTATTGGCGATATTCTGCAGCATCGTGCAGACTATCCGCATGAGAAAATGGCGAAAGAGAGCCTACCGCTCTCGCACCCCGGTATACAGGATGAGATCCCCTATTTTCGGTTTTCACCAGACCCCCGAACCCCTTGATCTACAATAAAGGACATTCGTTCGGCGTCATTTTGTGAATAAAGACAACTGAGAGATTGTACAACTCTGAGCTTGACCGCCAAGCCAGAGGAAAATGTGAATGCTGCTATTATTTTTGTATTGTTGGAAGTTAGTATGATTGGATGTTTAAGTGTAGTTTATCGAAGATAGTTAGAGGTACCGTTTTTTTCTTTTCATATGTTGTACTACATGTCCCTGTTGTGACATAGTGCCACTTAGAATTGTCAGTTAAAAATTTTATTGCATAGTTATGGTCAGTGTAGAGACCATGGAAGAGTGCTCGCTGGGTCAGGAAGTGAAGACGACGCAGTTATGTGATCCTTCACGCTTCGCGTTAGGGATCACAAGGAGGGTGTGTAGCCACCTGGGTTGGCCACTTCCCAACTTAAAATGGAGATGCGCAAAGAATGCAGGGAAATTCAGTCAAGCGGAAAAACTAGCAGGTGCAAAGTTTCCTGTGTGTTAGAACTTGCAGAAACCCAGACAGCACTGAAACTAGCAACCATCCGCATATTATTGAGCGATCCCCGGGAACAATTGAAACATTTAATGTGAATAAGGCCAAGCCAGACTCCTCGGCGCCAGCAGGAGCCAAGACAAAGGAAAGCCAACGGACACCCAGGAACCGCCCAGCGATCAGGGAACGGCTCCAGTATTGGAGAAATCGATCCAAATGATCGGAACGTAGTCCAATCACTTGGAACCAAATACGGGGTCTGCCCCGAAGGGCACGAAGTCCCTGGGGACTATAAAGTAGAGTCCCCAAGTTCAATTCGTCCTTCTTGGCAGGGTCACTCAGCAGCTCGAAACAACCCTTGACAGTGACCTGCCTAGCTGCCGCATCAACCAAGTAAGTCTCCAGTCAACGCACGCTACGAGATAGGCGCTCCTAGCTACCAGTCCATACCAGCTTTGAATCCTGCAGGCTCAGAATCGAACAAAAGGCCATTTGTTCCCCTGACCTGGTGGGCCAGTCCCAAAGCTAAGTATAGGCCTTTTAGTGTTAGAGATAGTCTATTAAGTAAAGTTTTATGCATGAGTAGTGATTGACTGTGTATAATAAATGTGTTTTGATTTGAATCTTACTAATTGGTGTATCGAGTTATTGATCAGTACTTGAACTTGAACCTTGTGGTGGCATCATAAAGATACCTGGTGGCTCTAGAGCAAAGGTTATAGAAACAGAGCAAATTAAGTAAAGACATAACGGGCGACAAATTAAGAGCCAACCAAAGTTAGCAACAGGTGGAAGGCAGAGACCAGCCTCTCCAACCAAGTGGCTATGGGTGGAAGTGGCTGAGGGAGTGTGTTAGTGTTGCAGTTCCTCTGTTCCTCATCAGAGATCATCCAAGGTAGAGCTGGATAAGCTGCTCCCGTGCCACAGTCAATGCTGACTAGAGGAATACAGATCAAGGTGAGTAAGTCCAAGACAGCTGAACCGCTTCACAAGAATTTGGAAATCACTGTCAAGCAGTAAGAGCACATTCTCAGCAGAAAGTACTGAGAACAACAGACCGAGGTAAGATTGCAGGTAGTCAGTTTCACATATTGAAAGCTTCCTAGCCTGTTACTTTCACTGAAGCTCATCCAGGTGTGCTCTCACATTTTTGATCTGGCAAATTTAGAGGGCCTAGGCCCAATCATCTTCAGCTACTTTATCAGTGACCTTCCCTCCATCAGAAGGTGAGAAGTGGGGATGTTTGCTAATGGTTGCACTGTGGTAGTCACTACTAGTACTATATTACATGTATTACGGCACTGCCCGTATAGTAGAGGTACAAGGGTAAATCACTGGCTGCTGGATCCGCCCAGTAGGCGGCGTATAAATATGTGTGTGCTCTTCTGTGCTGCAGCTATTCTGGTTCCAGCTACAAGAGGCACAACATCTTGCTCAATAAAGCCTCGATTGTTCCACTATTCTCATCTTTGTGGTAATTGATAGTGCATCAATTTATTGAGCAAGATTTTAAATGATGGATCTCCGCATCAAGCCTGATCGCCTGCAGCTGAGGCCTCAAGCAGCCAACGCTACGTCCGCTTTTGACCACTGGCTAGCCTGCTTCGAAAGCTACCTTGGAACAGCCGCCGAAGAACCCTCGGACTCGCAGAAGCTCCAAGTCCTCTATTCACAGGTGAGCCCTGACATTTTTCCCCTCATCCGGGATGCGCCCACTTACTCCGAAGCGGTGGAGCTCCTGAAGGGACATTACGTTTGACCAGTCAATCAAGTATACGCCAGACACCTCCTGGCCACGAGATAGCAACTCCCCGGGGAGTCTCTGGCGATTTCTGGCGTGCCCTGCACATCCTATGTAGGAAATGTGACTGCCAGGCAGTTTCGGCAGTCCAGCACACCGAACTTTTAATTTGAGACGGTTACGTCACGGGCATGAAGTCTGCGTACGTCTGCCAGCGGCTACTGGAAGGGGGTACGCTCGATCTTGAGGGAACTAGGCAGCTCGCTAATTCGTTAGACGTGGCCTCCCGTAACGTTCAGTCCTTCGACCCCGGCCGCGCGGCACCCTCGTGGGCACCGTGGGCCCCACCAGCTGCCAACCCCAGCTCACGGCAAGCCTGTGCCGCGCGGCAGCCAGCCAACTCTGGGGGGCCCAAGTGCTATATTTGCGGACAAAACAAACACCCCGGCTGCGCTGCCCGACGTGGAGCCCGACCTGCAACGGGTGTGGGAAGAAAGGACACTTGGCTGCTGTTTGCCAGGCCCGTTCGGTCGCCGCTGTTTCCAGGCCCGGTGTTCCTACACCCCCCACGTGCGACCCAGGGGCACCGCCATTTTCCACCCCACAAGCCACGTGCAGCCCATGGGCGCCGCCAAATTTGATGCCGCTCGCCATGTGCGCCCATGTCGGCGCCATTTTGGACGGCGTCTCAGCACCCCTGCTCGTCTGGCCGTTCATCGCCTGCCGCTACCTCCGCCACCGCTGACCAGCCCAGGACCTCCCAGCATCTGCCGCAGCTCGCCTCTATCACCATGGATAGTCCCGGTCCCCCAACCTTGCGACCGCGACGACGACGGTGAAGATCAATGGGCACGAGACGACCTGCCTCTTTGACTCCGGGAGCACTGAGAGCTTCATCCACCCAACTAGGGTAAGGCCCTGCTCCCTCCTGGTACACCCCGTCACCCAGAAAATCTCCCTGGCCTCCGGATCCCATTCCGTGGAATTCCGGGTATACTGCATCGCGACACTCACCGTCCAAGGCGTAGAGTTCAGCAACTTCCCGCTCTATGTCCTCCCCCACCTCTGCGCTGTCCTGTTGCTCGACCTGGATTTTCACTGCCATCTCCAAAGCTTAACTTTAAAATTCAGCGGACCCCTCCCCCCCCCTCACCGTCTGCAGCCTCACGACCCTTAAGGTCGACCCACCTTCCATGTTTGCGAACCTCATCCCGGATTGCAAACCCGTAGCCACTAGGAGCAGACTGTACAGTGCCCAGGACAGGACCTTCATCAGGTCGGAGGTCCAACGGCTTCTGCGGGAAGGGGTCACTGAGGCCAGCAACAGCCCTGGAGAGCTCAAGTGGTGGTAGAGAAGACTGGGGAGAAGCACAGGATGGTCATTGACTACAGTCAGACCATCAATCGGTACACGCAGCTCGATGCGTACCCCCTCCCACACATATCTGACATGGTCAATCAGATTGCGCAATATCGAGTCTTTTCCACAGTGGACCTGAAGTCCGCCTACCACCAGCTCCCCATCCGTCCGGAGGACCGCCAATACACTGCGTTCGAAGCAGATGGCCGCCTCTATCACTTCCTTAGGGCAGCACGGTAGCACAAGTGGATAGCACTGTGGCTTCACAGTGCCAGGCTATGTCATGGAAAATGGAGCCCTAGGGCCCGACTCCTGGAACTCCCTCTCCCCCACTGCCCCAAGGCCCTGAAACGATGCCTGGGGTTCTTCTCCTATTACGCCCAGTGCGTCCCTAAATATGCGGATAAGGCCCGCCCACTCATTCAGTCCACAGTTTTCCCCCTGGCGGCTGAGGCCCGCCAGGCCTTCAACCGTATCAAGGCAGACATCGCCAAGGCCACAATGCACACGGTCGACGAGTCTCTCCCCTTTCAGGTGGAGAGCGATGCATCGGACGTAGCTCTGGCCGCCACCCTCAACCAGGCGGGCAGGCCCGTGGCCTTCTTTTCCCGCACCCTCCATGCCTCTGAAATTCGGCACTCCTCTGTCGAAAAGGAGGCCCAAGCCATTGTGGAAGCTGTTGTTGCTAACTTTTGCCTTAGTTTAATTGTTCTGTTTTATCACCTTTGCTCTTGAGTCGCCAGCTGTCTTTATGATACCGCCACGTGGTTCAAGTCCGAGTAATGATCAATAATCCAATACACCGCTTTTTAAATCAAAGCACATTTATTATACACAGTAATCACTACTCATGCATAAATGCTACGTCTAAGCTACTTCTTACAACTAACAGGCCTATACTTAACTTGGAACTGGCCCAAACGAATGGCCTTTCGTTCGGGTTCTGAGCCTGCGGGATTCGAAGTTGGTACAGATTGGTAGCTAGGAGCGCCTATCTCGTAGCGAGCGTTGAAGTAAGACTTACTGGATATCAGCGGCGGCTGAACCGGTCACTGTCAAGGGTTGGTTCGCGTTGCTGAGTGACCCGGTCAAGAAGAACGATTTGAACTTGGGCTTGATTCTTATAGTCCCCAGGGGCTCCCGCCTTTCGGGGCGGACCCTGTACCTGGTTCCAAGTGATTGGACTTTGTCCCAATCACTTGGTTCGATTTTCTCCAATGCTGGAGCGGCTTCCTGATCGATGGGCGGTCCTGAGGTGGTCGTTCACCTCCCATTGTGTAGGCTTCTGCTGGCGCCAAAGAGTCTGGTTTTGCTTTATGTGTCTAAATGTTGCTCATTGTTCCCAGGGATTGCTCATTAATATGCAGATGGCTGGTGTTTCGTTATGCTGATGGTTGCTGGTATCGATCTTGTCTGGCCTTTCCAGTGGTAAATACACACTCAACCTGCAGCTGCTCGTTTGTGTCCTGTTGGCTGACTTTCCCATCAGCCTTTGCCGTTTGCCATTTTAAATCGGGAGTTAGCCGTTCTAAATCGGGAGTTAGCCATTTTAACTGGCTACAAACCCTCCTTGTGATCCTAACGTGAAGCGTGATGGATCACATAACTATGTTGCTTTCCATGCCCTGACCTGGGGGGGACACTTCCTTCATGGCCTCTGCACTGACCATAGCTATGCAAAAAAATTTTACCTAACAATTCTAAGGGCGCTATGTCAAACAGGGACATGCATTACAAAACAATAAACTGGGAACTTCTAACTATTCTTAATACACTGCACTCACTTAAACATTTCATCATCCTAACTTCCTCAACCATACAAACAAAATCATAGCATTTTATACATCAGTCTTCCTGGCTTGGCAGTCAAGCTCAGGATCGTACAATTTATTCATGAACAGTTCTTTACATTTCTTTATTTACAATAAATGCAAGTGAATGCACTTTATTATAGATCACGGGGGTCAGGGGTCTGGTCGTATCCGAACATAGGGGATCTGATCCTATATACCGGGGTTCGAGCGCGGTAGGCTCTCCTTCTCCATTTCCGTAGACACATAGTCTGCACTATGCAGCAGAGTATCGCTAATACTAGTAAGGTTTCTATTACATAGGACAGAGAGTACCAGGTTATAAACCTGGCACACCAAGATGGTGTGGTGTCGCTGGTGACTGGGCTCTGGGTACTGCGGGGAAGTGAAACATTAACGGCTGGGGGGCTTGAAGTCATGGGGTTCGCGTTCACGCGCAACTAAAAGTCCATAAACATGATGCTGATCCATATGAAGGAAGTCCTCATGGCTCTTCTCTTTCCTTTTCTTTCTTCTCTTCTCCGGTCCTGGAGCTTCTGGAGTTCTGTGGAAACAAGCATAGTGTCTGTACCTATCTTTGTTTAATATCTCGTATGATAGTGTGTCTGTCCTGTAGTGCCAATTACTCCCTTTATAATTGGTCACTATGTGTGACTCCCTCATTTTTTAGGACATCGAATTTTAGGACAAGACACACTTCCCAATAATGAACCAGTGCGAGCCGTCTCGCAGACTGTGCAATTTACCATCCAAATGTTTCAGGATGTAAATAGCATGTGGTTGGCAACCTAAAGGTTACCTAAACAAAACAAAATTTTTGAACTGAAAGTGCCAAAATGAGGTGCGTGTGGGCCGCAACGGGTAAGAGTTGGATGGAGTCCCCGGATAGGACGGCTACCAATGCCGTATCTCTCCTACCCGAGCGTAGTTGACCAGAGGGGGGTTCCCAGGCAGGGCGGGTCCCAAGCCGTTTCTCCACTGCCTGAGCAACCGACAAGAACAGGCAAAAAAATGTAGTCATCGTGGTGGGGCTGCCGTAGTGGTTCTACCTTCGAACCAGAAGGGCAGTTACAAACGGGCGTCTGGTTCCTTAACCAGTCTCTGCAGACAAGCTCTCAGAGGTTTCTGCTGAAATAGTGTCTGGCAATGGTGAGTCTCTGATGCTTAAGTGCATCAGACAAGACTGGTGAGCCCTTTTGGCATCCTCCACCTCTACATCTTTTGCTGCCAACTTCCTTCTCAATTCTAAATTCTCCTTTTCTACCTTGCTTACATCGACCTTACTCATTCGATGTATGCCCTCAACTTCTTTCAGGAGCATCCTAACGACCTCCTCTGTGCCTCGCAATTGTGCCAAGCAGGACACGATTGCCATCGGCTTGCGAGCTTTCCCTAAGCTCTTTTTGTGGATCTCGCTCAGGTTCTCCCACCAAGTATGTCCTATACTCCCGGGACCTGATTCCTCGTTGTCACAGAAATCATTCCAAAGGGGCCATCCTTTCCCTTTGAGATATTTCCTGATCACTTCCTCCCAAATGGGACATTGTCCCACTCTACTGCTGCTGGTCGCTGTGACCGCAAATTCCTCGGGGTTCCTTAGGCGCTGCATTGCCTGCATTGCCATCTTTCCTAACCGAATGCTTCTTTTAAATTTGGAACAGCGGAGCTAAGGCGGTGCTGTAAATCCGGGTACGGCTTTCGCTACTTTCCGATATACAAACTTACGACAGTTTTGACGCAACAAAAAATCTATCGGTTTTACCTTATCGCCCTGTTAGTTACGCATGCATACACACACTTCCGAATTATGACTATAGATCAGAACTGCTGAACACTCTCGGAGTGGTTTTCCACTTCTAGATCGGGTCCCGGCGGAGTCGCCAAATAATGTTGCTAACTTTTGCCTTAGTTTAATTGCTCTGTTTTATCACCTTTGCTCTTGAGTCGCCAGGTATCTTTATGATACCGCCACGTGGTTCAAGTCCGAGTAATGATCAATAATCCAATACACCGCTTAGTAAGATTTAAATCAAAGCACATTTATTATACACAGTAATCACTACTCATGCATAAACTCTACGTCTAAGCTACTTCTAAACAACTAACAGGCCTATACTTAACTTGGAACTGGCCCACCAGGTCAGGGAAACGAATGGCCTTCCGTTCGGGTTCTTAGCCTGCGGGATTCGAAGTTGGTACAGAGTGGTAGCTAGGAGCGCCTATCTCGTAGAGGGCGTTGAAGTAAGACTTACTGGATATCAGCGGCGGCTGAACCGGTCACTGTCAAGGGTTGGTTCGCGTTGCTGAGTGACCCGGTCAAGAAAAACGATTTGAACTTGGGCTTGATTCTTATAGTCCCCAGGGGCTTCCCGCCTTTCGGGGCGGACCCTGTACCTGGTCCCAAGTGATTGGACTTTGTCCCAATCACTTGGTTCGATTTTCTCCAATGCTGGAGCGGTTCCCTGATCGATGGGTGGTCCTGAGGTGGTCGTTCACCTCCCTTCTGCTGGCGCCGAAGAGTCTGGTTTTGCTTTATGTGTCTAAATGTTGCTCATTGTTCCCGGGGATTGCTCATTAATATGCAGATGGCTGGTGTTTTGTTATGCTGATGGTTGCTGGTATTGATCTTGTCTGGCCTTTCCAGAGGTAAATACACACTCAACCTGCAGCTGCTCGTTTGTGTCCTGTTGGCTGACTTTCCCATCAGCCTTTGCCATTCGCCATTTTAAATCGGGAGTTAGCCATTCTAAATCGGGAGTTAGCCATTTTAACTGGCTACACTGTGCAACATTGGAGGCATTACCTGGCCGGCAGGAGATTCACTCTCCTCACTGACCAACGGTCGGTTGCCTTTATGCTTAATCATACACAGCGGGGCAAGATCAAAAATGACAAGAACTTGAGGTTGAGGATCGAGCTCTCCACCTATATTTACGAGATCTTGTATCGCCCGGGGAAGCTCAACGAGCCCCCGATGCCCTATCTCGCGGTACATGTGCCAGCGCAGAGGTGGACCGACTCCGGACTCCACTACGACCTCTGCCACCCGGGGGTCACCCGGTTCTTCCATTTCATCAAGGCCCGCAACCTATCCTACTCCATTGAGGAGGTCAGGACCGTCACCAGAGACTGCCAAGTCTGCGCAGAGTGCAAGCCGCACTTCTACCGGCCAGATAGAGCGCACCTGGTGAAGGCCTCCCGCCCCTTTGAACGCCTCAGTGTGGACTTCAAAGGGCCCCTCCCCTCCATCGACCGCAACACTTATTTCCTGAATGTGATTGATGAGTACTCCCGGTTCCCTTTCACCCTCCCATGCCCCGATATGACTTCTGGCACAGTAATCAAAGCCCTGCACAGCATCTTCACTCTTTTCGGTTTCCCCACCTATATACACAGCGATCGGGGATCTTCTTTCATGAGCGATGAGCTGCGTCGGTTTCTGCTCAGCAAGGGCATCGCCTTGAGCAGGACGACCAGCTACAACTTCCGGGGAAACAGGTAGGTGGAGAGGGAGAACGGGACGGTCTGGAAGGCCGGCCTACTAGCCTGCGGTCTAAAAATCTCCTGGTCTCCCGCTGGCAGGAGGTCCTTCCCGATGCGCTCCACTCCATCCGTTCGCTCCTCTGCACCGCGACCAACGAGACCCCTCACGAACGTGTGTTTGCCTTCCCCAGGAAGTCCACCTCCGGGGTCTCGCTCCCAATATGGCTGACAGTTCCTGGACCCGTCCTCCTCTGGAAGCATGTGCGGACCCATAAGTCGGACCCCTTGGTCGAAAAAGTCCACCTTTTACTTGCAACCCCGCAGTACGCCTACGTGGCACACCCTGACGGGCGCCAAGACACAGTTTCCCTCCGGGACCTGGCACCCGCGGGATCCTCACCCACGACCCCCAACCTGACACCCCCCCCCCCCCCCCCCCACCCCACCGGTTGCCTCATTCACCCCTGTGCCACTCACCCTTCCTCCAGCAAACCTCACCGCAGCCCACATCCCAGCAGGATCTGTCCTCCTACAGGTTCCACTCAGGGGTGACGAAGACGAGGACAGCATGCTCCCGGAGTCGCAGATGACCAAGTCGGCGCCCACATCACCACCAGGACTGAGGCGATCGCAGAGGAGCGTCAAGGCCCCCGACAGACTTAACTTGTAATGCTTTCCACCGCCCCCGCCGGACTCTTTTTTCACAGGGGGTGAATGTGGTAGTCACCACTAGTAGTATATTACATGTATTACGGCACTGCCCGTATATTAGAGGTACAAGGATAAATCCCTGCCTGCTGGCTCCGTCCGGTAGGCGGCGTACAAATGTGTGTGCTCTTCTGTGCTGCAGCCATTCTGGTTCCAGCTACAGGAGGCACAACATCTTGCTCAATAAAGCCTCGATTGTTCCACTATTCTCGACTTTATGGTAACTGATAGTGCGTCATGCACATCGTGTTTAGTACCATCCGTGACTCCTTATTCATTAAAGCAGCCTATGACTGTACATGACCACATTCCTTTCACTCCCCTCATTGGATTGGCTTCCTGCACCATGGTCAGTTTGCCCATTCACTCAGCATCCATTCAGATCTTTATATAGTATGGATTCTGATGAAAAATCATTGATCTGAAATGTTAACTCTGTCTCTCTTCAGAGATGCTGTCTGACTTGATGAATATTCCCAGCATTTACTGTTTGTAGATCACATTTTCTAGCAACTGCCTTACTTTGCTTTTGTATGCAAGTTTATTGAATTAAATATTAAAATATTTTAATTAGGCATTATCTGAGTATGCAAAAAATTACCATTCAGACAACCTCAAAGAAAGGAGTGGCACTGTTGCAGTGGCCAAGAGACCTCTGCCTGAAACTTCTACAGTGGTTCTCTCAATTGATCACTTTGGCAAAATCTCCAAAACATTCAGGTTGATAGAGTGTGCTTTAACTGCTTGACAGTGATTTCCATATTCTTGGGAAGCAGTTCACCTGTCTTGGACTTACTCACCTTGATCTGCATTTCTCTGCTGTCACCATTGACTGTGGCACGGGTGCAGCTTATCCAGCTCTACCTTGGAGCTCTGATGAGGAACAGAGGAACTGCAAAACTAATCACGTTGATTAGAAGCAATTTATGAACTGATTCCCATATCTGCTACAAGTTTAAAATGAATTAGATTACAATATTCCCTGTCCAATGCATCGAAAAAGTCAACTGATCATTTTTCTACTACCTGAAATTCCTTTTGCACCTGCAGGTGGTTCTGTGACAGGAATTCTATGTTAAGCTATTACTGCTTTTCTACCTCTTATCTCTCTCCCTTTTTTCCCTACCCTTCTTCCCTCTCCCTGTTTTCTTCCCTCCCCCTTTCCGTTCATCTCACCTGACTCTCCTTTTTCCCTGTCCAATTGCCCCCTCCCTCTCGCCTGTCCTTTCCCTCTAACCGTACTTGAATTGAAGCGAGTCTTGACTCCCAGGTGTTCAACACCACAAGAGACTGCCTATACGGACCAAGTGATTAACCAGAGTAGTTTCTTCATGAACTTTTAATGGTAAAAAAGCTCACCAAGTTTAATAGGTGGCTTCCCTCACAAAAGAATACCAGATTTGGAAACATTGACCACTGCAATTTACTAAATATGAATTCAGAAGTTCAAAACAAAAGAATTGTTTGAACCAAACTTCAACAGATTAATTTCTTATGGTGTTATGTATTTTACTTTTGAAATAAAGTGGGTATTGTCATGCAACAATGTGAGAGTTATTGTAAGTAATAGCCTTACCCTTAGGATCAGCAGAAACAATAGCAGCTCCTTGCATAATACTCCAGTGCCTTAGTTTGTTAAAATGCACAATAGTGCACCAGACAATTTTGAATATGACCCACATATATAGCTGCTGCTCTGTATCAAAGTTTTTCTAATAGAAATGTTGAATATATTTTGGATGAAGTTTCAAACAATGCATGGTGCATAGTTCATGTACAATATATTTTTATAAACATTTTTGTTGCCTTTTATAACTGTTATTTGCTACTACCACAACATGCATCTGGACCATCTATGGAGCAGAAATAAACAGGGTCTATCGCTCTGAGCTGAAAATCTTCTCAAAGATGATGCAGTTATCCGAGACCATTGGAAGTAGCACCTTCGGAGCCTTCTCAGTCGGGTATCAAAAGAATCAGACACAACCATAATAACAGCTTGAGAAAACAAAAATGGGTAGGCTGCCAACACTTGTCTGGATACAAAAGGCTTGCCAACAAATCAACAAGATGTGTGGTCTGGACAGCATTGTGGGCTGGATAGCATTCCTGCAGTGATCTATAAAATTGATGGTCATGAACGCCTCTCGCTCAAACTCTCAGGTCTTTACACAAAAATCTGGGGAGCAGAGGTATTACCTCCCAGGTTCCACAATGCCAACATTGTTTCACTTTTCAAGAAGGGTGATGAATCAGTTTGTGGGAACTTTAGAGGCCTGTCCATTCTGGCCACTGTGGTGAAGATTGTCACATGAATCTTCCTAAACCGCCTCCTAGCTGTCAGCAAAGATATACATCCAGAGATCTAATATGGTTCCCAGCCATCGAGAGGTAATAATCTGTGTTGCACGACAAACCAGGAAAATTGTTTGGAATATTGCATAGAGCTCTACATCATCTTTATTGATCTGTCAAAGGCTATTGATTCCATCGGTTCGAAAGCCCTTTCAAATTTCTCCACAGACTTGGATGTCCAGCAAAATGTATTACTTTCCGCTGACGTCAAGCAAGGCTGTGTGGTTGCGCCAACCCTCTTCACTGTTTACCGCAGTCTGGTCACAAACTTATTCATCCCACAAAGGGATCATGATTGATTCAACAGGAAACTTTCAACCTCAACGGGCTGATAGCCAAGACTAAAGTGATCCTTCAGCACTTCCATGACTTACAATATGCCAACGACTGTGCATTTGTGGTCCAAGTTGCAAACAGCAATCAGACCACCCTCAACCTCTTTGACTCTACATACAAGGGGATTGACTTCTCACTCAACATCAACAAGACAAAGATTCTCCACCAGCCTTCCTCCACACAAGCACCTATACTTGCAACTATTTTTATTGATTGGGAACTTTAGAAGTTATTGGACACTTCTCATATCTCAACACCTAACTTTTCCAAAAGGTTACCATTGAAGAGGAGATCCAGCACAGAATCAGCTGTGTCGGAGCAGCTTTCCATAAATTGCGCAGCCAGATTTTCGATAACAGAGATCTCAATAAGAACTCCACACAACAGCCACCCAAGGCCAGAATTGAACCCGGGTCCCTGATGCTGTGAGGCAACAGTGCTAACGACTGTGCCATCATGTCACCCATAATGTCATCTTGTGACTCCAGACCCACAACAATGTGGTTGACTTTTGAAATGCTACTCAGCCAGTGACACCCACATCCAGTGAATAATGATGAACAAAATCCAGCATCCTCTTCCAATTCAATTCCTCCAGCATCGCAATCATGCGCAATCAGCTCTGCTCATCTGGACACTGCATCTGCATGCTCAATAAGTAACTTCCAAATCAGATACTCTTTTCACACCAATCTCAAGAAGCACAGAAAAAACATTTCAAGGCTACTCTGAAGGTCTGACATTGGTGCTTGGAAGGAACTTGCCACAAACTTTGCCGTGCAGTGACTTCTCACCCAGCAAGCTGCAAAACAGTTGGAAACTGACCGAATTAGTCTCTGCTATGCAGAAGTGATGAAAGTGGAAGGAGAAAGAGCAGAACCCTGGCTCAAGAATCCCTTCTATTTCTCAGGGCAACAAAGATTTATGGCTCCAGGTCTGGCCTGCTGAATCACCTGAGAACACCCAAATCATGAACCCTGTCAGATGTCATCCTTGTTTCGAGGGACTAACTATGAAAACTTTTGGGATCATTATTTAATATGTTCTGAACATTACAATAGCATTTAGGAATCACATTTCTTCTGCTATCCTTCAGCACAAACACAAAGGAAAATCAGTCAACAATGCTTGCCTTTCTAGCGATTTTCCACCCCCTACTCAGACCAGGAACATCTCCAGCCAACGATCCTCTGCTCACTGTGTGTTAATGGCAGCGGGTGGGGGGGGGGAACGACTGTGCAGCAGAGTTCCATGACTTGTCTCATTTAGCTCCTTTTCATCTGCTCGATCCCACCTGCGACCTCTTGCCACTATTCCCAAAGTTAGCATTGATGATAGGCCAATGATAGCAGCCACAATGCCCCTGAATGTTGAAAGTGAAAGTAGAGATTTCCTCTTTTTTTAATATTCTTTCCTGGGATCTGGGTATTTCTAGCCAGGCCAGCATTATTGCCCATCCCTAACTTCCCTTGAGAAGATGGTGTTGAGCCACCATCTTGAATCGCTGTAGTTCACGTGGTGTAGGTACATCCACAGTGTTAGGATTTCAGCTTAATCAGTTAATTGCTGAGGGACTTAGTCTTACCCATTGCTTCCAGGGAAAGAGTTGGTACCAACGTTGAGGTTTTGGGGTAGCTTTTACGCTGTCACATTGAATGATACTGTTGCTAACTTTTGCCTTAGTTTAATTGCTCTGTTTTATTACCTTTGCTCTCGAGTCGCCAGGTATCTTTATGATACCGCCACCTGGTTCAAGTCCGAGTAATGATCAATAATCCAATCCACCGCTTAGTAAGATTTAATCAAAGCACATTTATTATACACAGTAATCACTACTCATGTACAAATTCTATGTCTAAGCTACTTCTACAGCTAACAGGCCAATACTTAACTTGGAACTGGCCCACCAGGTCAGGGAAACGAATGGCCTTTCGTTCGGGTTCTGAGCCTGCGGGATTAAGTTGGTACAGATTGGTAGCTAGGAGCGCCTATCTCGTGGCGAGCATTGAAGTAAGACTTACAGTTTTGAGCGGCTGTTCAAGAGTGAAGAGCGAGTGAAGAGAGAGCGCCTTGAACTTGGGGCTCAATTCTTATAGTCCCCAGGGGCTTCTCGCCTTTCGGGGCGGACCCTGTACCTGGTTCCAAGTGATTGGACTTTGTCCCAATCACTTGGTGGAATTTTCTCCAATGCTGGAGCGGTTCCTTGATCGATGGGCGGTCTTGAGGTGGTCATTCACCTCCTTTTGTGTAGGCTTCTGCTGGCGCCGAAGAGTCTGGTTTTGCTTTGTGTGTCTAAATGTTGCTCATTGTTCCCGGGGATTGCTCATTAATATGCAGATGGCTGGTGTTTTGTTATACTGATGGTTGCTGGTATTGATCTTGTCTGGCCTTTCCAGAGGTAAATACACAGCCAAACTGCAGCTGCTCGTTATTGTCCTGTTGGCTGACTTTCCCATCAGCCTTTGCCGTTCGCCATTTTGAATCGGGAGTTGGCCATTTTAAGTGGCTACAATACCACTGTGACTCCACTGATTCTTCAGTGCCTGGAACTTCTAAGAGACATGACTGGGCTCTCACCTGTTGGTGGATATCCATCTAGGAGCATAGCATAAATAGGTAAATATCTCAACCTTATAAGGGCAGAAAAAGAGATTTCACTAGAAATGTTGAGTAAGGTCATGGTGAAGTCCTCCCTACAAATTCTGCAGATGAGCTGACTTGTTAAAATAGACATCATGCCATTGATGGCAGACCCACCACCAGCCTGCCTGCCTCCGATTTTACAAGTTACAGAGGTGATATTGGGAAGGTTGTCCATTTAAGGGCCTCATCCTGCGATGCTCAGTTTTAACTGGTGGCAGCAGAGGCCTGCACCCAAAGTGAAGCCAAACAGATTTGATCCTGGAACTGTCAAGCTGTCTAGGGATTGAAATATAAAGAGAAAATACTGGAAAATCTCAGCAGGTCTGGCAGCATCTGTGGGAGAGAAAAGAGCTCACGTTTCAAGTCAAGGTGACCCTTTGTCAAAGCTTTATAGCTTTTAATCTACATGTCAATTGGTTTAACCAGGTCGGTCAAGGCAGCCTTGAGGAGGGGTTTATAGAATTTATCCGCGATAGATTCCTAGAACAGTATGTAATGGAACCTACGAGGGAACAAGCGGTCCTAGATCTGGTCCTGTGTAATGAGACAGGATTGATTCAGGATCTCATAGTTAGGGATCCTCTCGGAAGGAGCGATCACAATATGGTGGAATTTAAAATACAGATGGAGGGTGAGAAGGTAAAATCAAGCACTAGTGTTTTGTGCTTAAACAAAGGAGATTACAATGGGATGAGAGAAGAACTAGCTAAGGTAGACTGGGAGCAAAGACTTTATGGTGAAACAGTTGAGGAACAGTGGAGAACCTTCCAAGTGATTTTCCACAGTGCTCAGCAAAGGTTTATACCAACAAAAAGGAAGGATGGTAAAAAGAGGGAAAATCGACCGTGGATATCTAAGGAAATAAGGAAGAGTATCAAATTGAAGGAAAAAACATACAAAGTAGCAAAGATCAGTAGGAGACTAGAGGACTGGGAAATCTTTAGGGGGCAACAGAAAGCTACTAAAAAAGCTATAAAGAAGAGTAAGATAGATTATGAGAGTAAACTTGCTCAGAATATAAAAACAGATAGTAAAAGTTTCTACAAATACATAAAACAAAAAAGAGTGGCTAAGGTAAATATTGGTCCTTTAGAGGATGAGAAGGGAGATTTAATAATGGGAGATGAGGAAATGGCTGAGGAACTGAACAGGTTTTTTGGGTCGGTCTTCACAGTGGAAGACACAAATAATTTGCCAGTGACTGACGGAACTGAGGCTATAACAGGTGAGGATCTTGAGACGATTGTTATCAATAAGGTGGTAATGTTGAGCAAGCTAATGGAGCTAAAGGTAGACAAGTCTCCTGGCCCTGATGGAATGCATCATAGGGTATTAAAAGAGATGGCTAGGAAAATTGCAAATGCACTAGTGATAATTTACCAAAATTCACTAGACTATGGGATGGTCCCGGCGGATTGGAAATGAGCAAATGTGACATCACTGTTTAAAAAAGGAGGTAGGCAGAAAGCGGGTAATTATAGGCCAGTTAGCTTAACTTCAGTACTAAGGAAGATGCTGGAATCTATCATCAAGGAAGAAGTTGCAAGGCATCTGGATGGAAATTGTCCCATTGGACAGACGCAGCATGGGTTCATAAAGGGGAGGTCGTGCCTTACTAATTTAGTGGAATTTTTTGAGGGAATTACCAGTGTGGTAGACAATGGGGAGCCATTGACAAGGTGCCACACAAAAGGTTGCTGCATAAGATAAAGATGCATGGCTTAAGGGTAAAGTAGTTGCATTGTTAATTAATAGAAATCAAAGAGTGGGGATTAATGTATTTCTCTGGTTGATAATCAGTAGCTAGTAGTGTCCCTCAGGGATCAGTGTTGGACCCACAATTGTTCACAATTTACACAGATAATTTGGAGTTGGGGTCCAAGTGCAATGTGTCCAAGTTTGCAGACGACCTAAGATGAGTGGTAAAGCAAAAAGTGCAGAGGATACTGGAAGTCTGCAGAGGGATTTTGCTAGTTTAAGTGAATGGGCTACATGGAATACAACGTTGACAAATGTGAGGTAATCCATTTTGGTAGGAATAACAGCAAAAGGGATTATTATTTAAATGATAAAATATTAAAACATGCTGCTGTGCAGAGGGCCCTGGGTGTCCTAGTGCATGAGTCGCAAAACGTTGGTTTATGGGTGCAACAGGTGGTTAAGAAGGCGAATGGAGTTTTGTCCTTCATTGCTAGAGGGATGGAGTTTAAGACTAGGGAGGTTATGCTGCAACTGTATAAGGTGTTAGTCAGGCCACACCTGGAGTATTGTGTTCAGTTTTGGTCTCCTTACCTGAGAAAGGACATACTGGTGCTGGAGGGTGTGCAAAGGAGATTCACTAGGTTAATCCCAGAGTTGAGGAGGTTGGATTACGAGGAGAGGTTGAATAAACTGGGACTGTACTCGTTGGAATTTAGAAGGATGAGGGGGGATCTTATAGAAACAAAATTATGAAAGGAATAGATAGGATAGATGCGGGGAGGTTGTTTCCACTGGCAGGTGAAAGCAGAACTAGGGGGCATAGCCTCAAAATAAGGGGAAGTAGATTTAGGACTGAGCTTAGGAGGGACTTCTTCACCCAAAGGATTGTGAATCTATGGAATTATTTGCCCAGTGAAGCAGTTGAGGCTCCTTCAGTAAATGTTTTCAAGATAAAGATAGATAGTTTTTTGAAGAATAAAGGGTTATGGTGCTCGTGCGGGAAAGTGGAGCTGAGTCCACAAAAGATCAGCCATGATCTCATTGAATGGCGGGGCAGGCTTGAAGGGCCAGAAGGCCTACTCCTGCTCCTAGTTCTTATGTTCTTATTATGTATCCCTTGGTTAATCTCTCTTAGTGGATATGGGTGACTTCAGATTTGGGGGGGGTGAGACCTCCAAATAATTTGGTCACCAGCTAAAATAAGCCGATGTGAGTCTAGATTATGAAGGAAGGACAGCAGGGAATTGATAAAATTTGGATCATACAATAATAATAATCACTTATTATCACAAGTAGGCTTCAATGAAGTTAGAACAAAGAATAAAGAAATGTACAGCACAGGAACAGGCCCTTCGGCCCTCCAAGCCCGTGCCGACCATGCTGCCCGGCTAAACTACAATCTTCTACACTTCCTGGGTCCGTATCCCTCTATTCCCATCCTATTCATGTATTTGTCAAGATGCCCCTTAAATGTCACTATCGTCCCTGCTTCCACCACCTCCTCCGGTAGCGGGTTCCAGGCACCCACTACCCTCTGCGTAAAAAACTTGCCTCGTACAACTACTCTAAACCTTGCCCCTCTCACCTTAAACCTATGCCCCCTAGTAATTGACCCCTCTACCCCGGGGAAAAGCCTCTGACTATCCACTCTGTCTATGCCCCTCATAATTTTGTAGACCTCTATCAGGTCGCCCCTCAACCTCCTTCGTTCCAGTGAGAACAAACCGAGTTTATTCAACCGCTCCTCATAGCTAATGCCCTCCATACCAGGCAACATTCTGGTAAATCTCTTCTGCACCCTCTCTAAAGCCTCCACATCCTTCTGGTAGTGTAGCGACCAGAATTGAACACTATACTCCAAGTGTGGCCTAACTAAGGTTCTATACAGCTGCAACATGACTTGCCAATTCTTATATTCAATACCCCGGCCAATAAAGGCAAGCATGCCGTATGCCTTCTTGACTACCTTCTCCACCTGTGTTGCCCCTTTCAGTGACCTGTGGACCTGTACTCCTAGATCTCTTTGACTTTCAATACTCTTGAGGGTTCAACCATTCACTGTCTGTTCCCTACCTGCATTAGACCTTCCAAAATGCATTACCTCACATTTGTCCGGATTAAACTCCATCTGCCATCTCTCCGCCCAAGTCTCCAAACAATCTAAATCCTGCTGTATCCTCTGACAGTCCTCATCGCTATCCGCAATTCCACCAACCTTTGTGTCGTCTGCAAACTTACTAATCAGACCAGTTACATTTTCCTCCAAATCATTTATATATACTACAAAGAGCAAAGGTCCCAGCACTGATCCCTGTGGAACACCACTGGTCACAGCCCTCCAATTAGAAAAGCATCCTTCCATTGCTACTCTCTGCCTTCTATGACCTAGCCAGTTCTGTATCCACCTTGCCAGCTCACCCCTGATCCCGTGTGACTTCACCTTTTGTACTAGTCCACCATGAGGGACCTTGTCAAAGGCCTTACTGAAGTCCATATAGACAACATCCACTGCCCTACCTGCATCAATAATCTTAGTGACCTCCTCGAAAAACTCTATCAAGTTAGTGAGACACGACCTCCCCTTCACAAAACCATGCTGCCTCTCACTAATACGTCCATTTGCCTCCAAATGGGAGTAGATCCTGTCTCGAAGAATTCTCTCCAGTAATTTCCCTACCACTGAAGTAAGGCTCACCGGCCTGTAGTTCCCTGGATTATCCTTGCTACCCTTCTTAAACAGAGGAACAACATTGGCTATTCTCCAGTCCTCCGGGACATCCCCTGAAGACAATGAGGATCCAAAGATTTCTGCCAAGGCCTCAGCAATTTCCTCTCCAGCCTCCTTCAGTATTCTGGGGTAGATCCCATCAGGCCCTGGGGACTTATCTACCTTAATATTTTTTAAGACACCCAACACCTCGTCTTTTTGGATCTCAATGTGACCCAGGCTATCTACACACCCTTCTCCAGACTCAACATCTACCAATTTCTTCTCTTTGGTGAATACTGATGCAAAGTATTCATTTAGTACCTCGCCCATTTCCTCTGGCTCCACACATAGATTCCCTTGCCTATCCTTCAGTGGGCCAACCCTTTCCCTGGCTACCCTCTTGCTTTTTATGTACGTGTAAAAAGACTTGGGATTTTCCTTAACCCTATTTGCCAATGACTTTTCGTGACCCCTTCTAGCCCTCCTGACTCCTTGCTTAAGTTCCTTCCTACTTTCCTTATATTCCACGCAGGCTTCATCTGTTCCCAGCCTTTTAGCCCTGACAAATGCCTCCTTTTTCTTTTTGACGAGGCCTACAATATCTCTCGTTATCCAAGGTTCCTGAAAATTGCTGTATTTATCCTTCTTCCTCACAGGAACATGCTGGTCCTGAATTCCTTTCAACTGACACTTGAAAGCCTCCCACATGTCAGATGTTGATTTGCCCTCAAACATCCGCCCCCAATCTATGTTCTTCAGTTCCCGCCTAATATTGTTATAATTAGCCTTCCCCCAATTTAGCACATTCATCCTAGGACCACTCTTATCCTTGTCCACCAGTACTTTAAAACTTACTGAATTGTGGTCACTGTTACCGAAATGCTCCCCTACTGAAAACATTGATGTCCCCCTCTGTGACTGCCCACTCTCCCACCCAACTGTCCTGGTCCAAATCCCTCTGCTCTGCTAGGGTGAGGGGCCGCAAGTCTGGCAGGCCCCCTCCGATGTTCTCCCAATCCCGGTGGTTGTGGGCCGCTTTCTCCTCAGGGGACAGTCAATGCACAGTGTGAGACACTCGGGTGCAGGTAGCGCAGGGGGTCTGCAGCTGGTGGCCTGTGTGTGCAGGGCACCCGGCTATGTCGGATGGTATGGGTGTTGGTATGTGGTGCAGGGTGGGGTGCAACCGGACTGCCGGCAGTGGGGTTTGGTTGCCCCCTGGGAGGGGAGAATGGGTGTGGGGAGTGTGGGACAGAGGTGGCGCCAAGGGCACGGAGCTGGTGATGCACCCTGGCTGGCCTGGGGGTGTTGCCTATCCCCACCCAGCACTGCCTCCCATTCTGTCTGGTGGTGGCTGCATGCGAGGGGGTGGGTGATGTGTGTGGGACTGGGGTGGTGCAGGGGCACGGAGCTGGTGGCTCATTCTGGCTGACCTGGGGGTTGCCCATATCCACCCAGCACTGCCCGCCATTCTGCCGGGTGGGGGCTGCATGGAGTGGGCGGGGTGATGGGTGTGGGGTTTGTGGGATGGGTGGTGCCAGGGGCATGGGCTGGTGACTCATCCGGGTCACCCAGAGGAGGATGTGCAGCTTCTTTCTGCACTGCTGTCGGGTCCTCGTAGTGGGGCCCATGGCACCCATGGCCCCTGCCACCTCCCAAGCCCAGTTGACATCAGCTGGTGGCAGCCTCCTTCCCACACCAGAGGACAGGATATCACGCTTCTCCTCCATGGCACCCAGCAACATCTAAAGCTCTGCATCCCTGGCATCCAGCAATATCTCAAGCTCTGCAACCCTAAACCTCCTGGCCACCCTTTCGCTGGGGTGGCATCTTCTTGGCTGGAATGATAAGTGTGTGGGGAGCTTATATGCAGCTACAGCTTGTCAGTCTCTTGAGCGCTGGTGTGCATTAGAGTTGCACTAGTTCCAGGTGGTGCGGGTGCTGGTGCATTAGCATGTCCTGAATAGCTCTGACCTCGGGACACCCACCAGCTCCCTGCCCCTGGCATCACCCCTGTCCCACACCCATCGCCCCCCATTCAGTCCCGACGTCAGCACTTTGACTTTCAAATGGAGAATCCTGCCCATAGTGTGCAAGATTCCAATCGTCTGGCAGCAAATTACACCTCATGGGTCACGTGCAGAAGCTTTTGGGATTTGTTTTTTGATGTAACGTGCACCAGACCATTTCCCCACATGTAAATATGGTACAATATTCCAGTACTGTTTATGGACAGAAATATGTGGTGACTTAAACTGTTATACATAAACGGTTGAATGTAGAGAACATAGTTGTACCTGGTAGGGTGCCGATTATTTGATTTGCATTATTATATACAGCATACACAAGGACCTGCTTATAGTCTGGTAATCAAGTGCAAGTTATTTCTTCGAAAACTAACAATGACTGTATCAAAGTAGTTAACTTTTCAATGATGCTCTTCACATATAAATAGGGCGATGAAATTAGACTTGTTAGCAAACAAAACTATTTTTAAAATTGCACACTATATTATTTTGGAGCAGGAAATATCTTGAGTTCATCTGTGGTTGTTGTAATTCACTTTAACTATGATAATGTAGTTTGTAATGCCATGTTTTTCTTTGCATTTGGCTTGCAGTCGTTTCGATATCCTCTATTAGGCGTTTAATTACAGTGGAGCATACGATAAAATACCAATGCGGGTCAAATTGACATCTAAAGTGATATGTGACAAGCGTCCTTTTTTTGTTTGGCTACATACTTGATTGTCATAATTAGACTGTACGGTATACCCCCGCCAAGCCCTGTAGTTATATTTGACACATAAATACTTTTCTTTCCAAAGATCTTCTAAGTGCAGGTTAACGAGTCTTTGTGAACTCACCTGAGCTACCCGAGCCCCTCCCTGACCTTACTGACTGTTCCTCTTCCCATGCCTCTGCAAAGTTGTGTACGAGTGCCACGTTCGTCTCCTTTCCAGGCACCCCTGCGTGAATCCATGCACTCTCACGAACATGACCCTTCCAATCCTCACTGCTGCACAACTAGGACCATATTTATTCTTCCTTCTATTCTGGGAACCTCGTGACGCGCTTTTTCTCCAATTACGTATTCCAGTTACAGTGTTTAGCAGCCTTTGAAAACAAAACATCTGGTGTTAGGCTCACCCACCGTCAAAATCATAGCAGCTACTGTGTCTTTCTTTTTAAAACAAAATCATAATTGGTGTCTCTTCCTACCTGTAGCATTTGTTCCTCAAAGCTTGGATCGGGAATATATCCCACTTACTCTATCAGTAGCAGGTATCCAACTTATAAAAGTTCAATCAGAAACTTATTACTAATTATTCTAAATATTGGAAGTATTGACCCTTTCTAAGAAAAATGCAGTACCCGGGTGAAGTGGATGCAATTAGTTGATGAAAATTAGTTCCACCACCAATGTTTCTAAATGAAATCACAACTTTAGTTGCATCCAATTGAATTGTGACTGGACACCCCATCCCATCCAAGTCTTGAGCATTATTTTTGTATTTTTTTTACGTTGATACAACTATAATGTTGCTACTGCCCCTTCAGGATTTTTAAACATTTTACACCGGTGCTTTTGGGAAGGTTCATTTTGTACCCATTCTCGCGTGGCTTTCTCAATCCCTTCCACCTTTCTTTTGCCGTTCCCAATATTTATTTTCGAATTTTCACTTCGCTTAGCTCCATTTGATTTTTCCCTTCTTTAGATCTCATTCCTCCCTCGTCTTTGCTTTACACCATCGCTGTTCAGTCTCGATTTTGAAGTCTTTAAGTATTTACTCGTTCTTCTCGCCGCTCATTCCCCGTGTTCAATTTGTGTTGCTCTTCGCCTACTTTCTAGTTTTTCTGGTGTTGCCTCCTACGTTCCTTTCTTCATTTTTCTCTCGTTCCCTTATCTGACCCGATTTCTTCCTGATTCTGTCGATTCTTGCACTGTGCCTGCAGGAACACGGTGCTGATTAGCTTGCTCGGCATTGCCAGCCTCTCTGTGCTGTGTCAACCTCCCAACCAGTCTTCCAGCATGGTTCCCATGATCCAGTCGTGCCTACTTGCTTGCCAGCCTCTCTGGCACAGTGCCCCTCTCCCAGCCAAACTCTCCCACTGCCTAATTACCTGCCAGCCTCTCTGGGCACAGCCTATTGGCACTGCCAGTGTCTGAAGTCATTGTTTGCCTTTCCTTATCAGTGTGTTAGCCTCCTCTGCAAGTAATTTTAGTCGGTAATCCAATTCCCTACAAATCTTCCCAATCCCTGTGCCCACCTCCTTCCTCCCCATCCCCTCGAGTCCCTCTGTCCCCGCCAATCCCTCTGATCTCTGTGCCCTCTCCACCTCCCACCCAATGCCGCTGGTCCCTGCGGCCGCCTGTCTGCCGAGTCTCTCCAGTGGCTGGTGAGCCCGCCTCCCCGACCAATCTCTCCAGTTAAAGTCAGCGGATCCGCCTCCTTGGCGGTCTCTCCAGTCAGACGCTGCCCGCACTTTCTTTTCGCTCCCAAGCTGGTTCTCCCCGTGCCCCTGCCGTTCGGTCTGTGCTGCTCCGCTGAGCCTGCTTTCAGTCGGTGTGCGATCCGGCCCGCACCGTTTCATGTATGACTGGAGGAAGGTTTGACTTCGACGATGGCGGGAGTTACTGCGGCGGCTGGGAAGACGGCAAAGCCCACGGCCACGGCATCTGCACGGGGCCGAAGGGCCAGGGCGAGTACAGCGGCTCCTGGGCTCACGGGTTCGAGGTGGTGGGAGTCTACACCTGGCCCAGTGGCAACACCTACCAGGGCTACTGGACCCAAGGCAAGCGCCACGGGCTGGGGGTAGAGACCAAGGGCCGCTGGTGTTATCGGGGGGAGTGGACGCATGGCTTCAAGGGCAGGTACGGACTCCGCCAGAGTCTCAGCAGTCCGGCCAGGTACGAAGGCACATGGAGCAACGGGCTGCAGGACGGGTACGGTGTGGAGACCTATGGAGATGGTGGTGAGTACTAGCGACAGGGGCGAACCTCCTGCTCTACCCCCACTCCCTCCTCCCCCTAAACTGCAGGAGCAATGGCCATTGACACGGGGCAACTGCACCTGGGAAGAGACAGCATTAACAATAATTCAGCAACCTGACTCCATTCAGATTGTTCAAACACTGGATTCGATCTTACGCAAGCTTAAAATCTCAGAAATATGCTCATGGCACATTTAGGAAAGACCACGTTCTCCCCTCAGACTTTCTCCCGCGCTCCGGACACCACCTCAGAAACTTGCGCTCAGAGAGTTCCACCTGACCGTCTTGTGGGCAGCAAAGAAATCAAGGGATGTTTGCCAGATTTGTCCAGCAGAATTGAAGTGAAGAAAATACAAGCAACACATTCTGTAGTGGAGAGCAGAGGCGAGTGTGGGTATCTCTGGTGTTAGGAAGTAACCACGCGCAATTGGCGATTTATCGTGAATTGTTTGGAAAGTGCACATTCGTCTCATTTGCTGATGTTTATTATCCGTTCCAGATGTCTGTAGCCTGAGGAGTAGGGAAGAGGGGTCTATTTAATGTTCTACTTTTAATTAACCTGCGAACAGGTAAAGAGTTCATTAAGGTTTAAATTCGACATTTTACATTCACCATGTTTATTCCGCAGTAAGGGAGCAAAGCATAAACTGCGTATGCATTAGAATGCTTCATTTAAAAGACTGCTGTTCATGCAGCCAACCTCATGAAATCTGTCAGGTGCTCAAAATGTACAAGCTATTCCCCGGGCCCAAGACGTCCAAATATTACATCGTTCCACAGAATAATGGTAGTATTTCTTTTTTTTAAAGAAAATATCAGTAAATTGTGCAGCAACTGAAAAAGGGTAGCCAAATGCTATACTAAGCTGTCTAGATCTACGTAAACCATCCACAGCAACAGCTGAATAGGTGAATCCACAGGGTGGGAGTATTTTCATGGTCCAACGACTCCAAAAGAAGTACTGAAAATGTATGGTACCAGAATGAAAGTTCTGTGCATTTTATAACTAGCAGTTACATAAAGATCATTTCAGCAGATAAGGGGATTAAGGTAGGAACTTCAAAATGGACTATGTAGTGAAATGGTCCAATGTATCTTTGTAATATCTCCACAAATACTCATGCTTATCTAAACATTAGCAGCACCTTTACACGCATGTTTAAAGGAAAACAAGACATTGGAACAAAACTATTCCGTTGCTCCATTGTCAAGCTACTAAAATACTGTCTAAATTTACCCTGGATATTTGCCTTTTCCTTTTTAATTCAACAATGTAGAATTTCATCTAAACTGTCTCTTCATAGTTTGGCCCCACCTTCCCTTAGTAGTTCCTTCCAGTTTTGCTTCCCTGAAGGCACACTTGTGCTGCTCTTTGCCCATGCTCCCTCAGCAGAACTACTGGTACTTTTGTGAAAAGTGTTACATACATAACAAGTTGTTGCGACAACTTTTGAAAAGGCATATATTGATTTACCCAAACTAGTGATGTCGCAGTATTGGCTTTTCTTTCAGACAACAATACAGTTCTTATTTGGGTATTTCATACCTATGTAATATTATGTAATGTTACAAACACTGTTTTTGCTGGAATGTTTCCAGAAGAGAGAGTGCTTGGAATATTGAATTCCCATGTGGAACTCCAATAGAATATTGCAGGAAAAGAAGCCAGATTGTGCATGTTTGCTTTGAGACAGAATCTTCAGGGGCCACCATGGCAAGATTGCTCACAGGATTTCAATTGTTTTGAATAATTTCCTGGGTAATTATTTGAAATGTTACATCCTCATACCTCTTCCATAAAGGCGATTTTTAAACATATGCGTTCTTAAAAGTAACAGATGTGGTAACAGAGAAAATTCTTCCTGTGATTAAAGTGTAACATATGCCCCTGCTTCATATGCTACTCGTTGTTCTAAAGATACTCAATGAGTAGAATATTCATATGTGAAAATGTTTTGCTGCTTTTTTTAAAAAAAGCAAGAGTTGGGACCACAATATCATTTCCATGATAAAGGCAACAGACTTGACCATAACAACAAGTAAACTTTCAGTCCATCTATAGTTAGGATCATGGTGTCTCAGATGGCGCAGCAATTAAATGCACTGCCTGGTGAATTATTGAACTGTACAGAATAGGATTGCTGATCTTCGTTCAGTGAATTAATCTCAGCTAAATTGTTAGCACGGGAACTACAATATACTTCAGCATTCAAGAGACCAAGAGGAAGGGAGAAGGTTCCCATTCCTATCACAATTTTGAAATCTTTGATGGTACATACATGTCAATGTCAGGTATGGTCAGCTTTATGCTGGTCAGCTTGGTCCAGTAGCCTGCTGACATTTGCTTTCTTAGTTTAAATATAAATAGGGATAAACCAATTTGCATAATTTTCTAGCAGGCTGATGATGTCCATGGAATTATACTACAACATAAGAGAGGAGAGGAAACCTGGGAAACAAAATAAAATTAGGATGATGTTAGGTCTTTTAACTATATGAAATAAATTTGTATTAATATGAGCAATAAATAATCATGTTAGGTTAGACCCTGATTTATTTTTCCTAATAAGGAATATTAATGTTCAGATACAGTGTAGCCGCCAAAATGAAATCTTATAAACACTGAATTCATAAAATTTATTTTTTTGCAAAATGAGCACTGTCATGATGTTCTTTCAGGCACTGAAACATTTAAAAAGAAATGTGAATCTAGCATTAATTTGCAAAAATAAATTTGTGAACTTGGTTCAACATCCATGTCCAAACATATCATTTTGTCAGCCATCTGCTAATGGAAAGGACTAGAGTTTATTGAGGGAGTTGAGAGTGATCAGATCATCAACTAAAAATAGTTTTCCAACTTACAAACCCATGTCATCATTGACCAAAATATCCAACCTGGGAGCAAAATACTGAGTGCGACATTCAAACACACTCACAAACATAAGACATTATCTGTATCGCATAAGAACAAAAATAAATAAAGTTTATCTGGATAAGGATTGAAATTAAAAGGCTGGGAAATACTGCACATGATCTGAGCAATATTGATTATTTTTTAAGGCCTTCGTGAGAACACTCAGAATATAAAATTGTCTGTACCTCTCAGAGCTAATATTGATTGTATCCAGGATGCCACTCATGTTGATTTGTGAGTTATTACATTATCCATTAGCAATCCATGAATTAAAATTTACTTCATAATACTTGTAATAGTTTAGACCTATAGACTAAAATCAAGTCTATCATAATTAACATTACTGTTTGTTTATCCTTAATATATAACGTTTTTAAAAATTGCTGTTATTCAGGTCATAAGTACAACATATTGAATAAATCAATTATGCAGCTAGTCAAATGCCTATCTAATGATTGGGTATCTCTGGAAATATTGCATGGAGTTCTCTCTACTATAAGATTTAATTTAGAAAAATTAATCAAAGGATACTGTTAATTAAATGTAGTACTTTTATTGTTAATCTGAAGAGGTTCACTGCTTAATGTGGTATAGAGTCCAATCTGCATATGGAAGAACAATTTTCGTTTATAATGTGCTTGTTATTTTCTTGAAGATGCAGTATGAGAGCGGCGCGGTGGCACAGTGGTTAGCACTGCTGCATCATGGCGCTGAGGACCCGGGTCACTGTCCGTGTGGAGTTTGCACATTCTCCCCATGTCTGTGTGGGTCTCAGCCCCACAACTCAAAGATGTGCAGGGTAGGTGAATTGGCCATGTTAAATTGCCCCTTAATTGGACACAAAAAGAATTGGGTGCTCTAAATTTATATATAAAAAAAGAAGTAGATGCAGTATTGCTTTCTGTGATTCTATACAAATTTCAGACTGCTGAAAAGCAAGTCCATTCTATGTTATGTTAGAGTACATCCTAATGTTATCAGTTTTGCATTATCCAGAATTTGAATTGATTTGCAGTATTTGAAAATTTTGTGACTGATTGCTCCTGCTTTATGTGTCTTGTTAATGTAATATATTCTCCAAAAATTGGGATCAATGGGTTTAAATCATTAAAGTTTCGTTTTTGAAGCTTGCAGCTGACAGAAAGGCTTTATATCATTTGATGGTGTAACACAGGTTTTTAACTGGAGTGCTAAGTTTCTTCTCAAGGTTTCCTCCCACACTCGAATCAGCAATTAATTTTGGCGCATGAAAATAAATTGAGAAGGCCCAAACCAATGTCATTGTGGTCTACCATGAAATTCTCTCTATATATTTTCTAATTCAATCCTTCAAATGAATGAATATTTTTGTTTTTTGTTTTCAATATTTGTTTCGAGAGATACTGCCCACTGCTAGAAATTCACTTGTCAATGTTGCCATGGAAACAGGTTTTCTTTGGTTGAGAGTGTAAGGTCTAGGCATTTTATTTAGCTGGCTGGGTGTGTTTTGTTTTCTAGCTTTAGAAAGCATATTTTGTGGGGGGGGGAATTTCACTTTGATAAAAATTGATTCTATTCTATTAGCAAACACATAGCAAAAATATTAGAAATAAATAAGGGTTGCTATATCAGCAAAAGTGAATCCTTTAAAAGTACACACTTCTATGTGTGTGTGAATTAACAGAATGTTCCTATTACCATTGATAAAACATAATAATGGATTGATACTCAAGCAAACTACTAAAAAAATTTGTACGGTTATTAAGATTTTCAAAAGTTAAGAATATCAACTGGAGTCTTTTAATTACAGCTACTATTTAATATTCTGCACAAATCAACTGCCATAAATAGATTTTGTTGGGCTTCAATGCAAAAATTCAGGTTTGCATGTCACACTCAGGCCTTTATACATTGAAAATTATTGGTCAACCCAGTTTATGCTCTTGATATCAACAGAGCAATTGCCACATTGGCACATCATGTAACTCGGGCTCAAATAATTAATGTAAAGTTATTTTGTGATAAATAAAATTATACAGAATCATGTATATATTAGCTGATTAGATAGCAAATAGCAAAGTACTCCTTAACTTGCACTAGCACATTAAACTGTATTCTAAGTTTAACATAACAAGCCACTTTAGAGATTTTTTTCTCTTCAGAGTCCTTTAAGCAATTATATATTGCCATAGATAGGCTTCCAGGCATTTAGATCTTGAAGTTCTTCAGAACTTGTGATGGCTCACCACTGCTATGTGGAGCTCAACAACTGAGTCATGTGGACTAAAGGAATCACCAACATCTGATTAGAGAAATCTGAATCAAAAATAAGAACAAGATGATATCCATTTACAGGAATTCCCGGGGGGGGGGGGGGGGGTGGCAGAAGCAGATCTTCTGCCCAAATTATGGCAGACAAAGAGAAGAAGCCCCTCCTCCACACCTCCAGCTCTGTACCGTTTGTTGTTGAGCATATGCTATTTCTAGCAAAAAGGCCGTACCTGTCCCTTTATACAAATTACAGCTTCCCCACATTATAAGTTACCAACAATAATGTGGACATATGCAGTGCCTTAAACAGTGCAAAACATCCGAATGCACTTCACTGAGGCAAAATCAGACAAAAATAGAGACCAGGCCAAAGAAGCAGGTGCAAGGAAGGCTGACCAAAAGCTTGATCGAAGAGCGAGATTTTGAAGAGGATCTTAAAATAGGAGATGGAGGTGGCGAAACAGGTGATTTCGGGAGAGAGTTAGTGTCGGATCTGGGTGCTCAGCTTGGGATCAAATAGGATGGCAAGGTGGTGCCAGGGTTCCTCCTGAGACAGTGTGTGCAGAAGATATGGTGTGGCCAAAAACATTGTCTTGATCTTTCCAATGTTCTACTGTAAGTAGCTATGGCTCACCAAGACTGAATATTGGGAAAGTGATTTGGCAGCACAGAGGCTGTAAGGCTGAGAAGTGGTAGAGGGGAGGAACTGGTGGTTGTCCTCAAAGAGGAAGCATATAGAAGAGGAAGGAGGGGAGGCCATAGATAGGGGATTCCCAGAGGTACTGTTGTGGGGTTAGGAAGAAAAGTAATTGCTGGAGATACTCTAGGTATAAGGTGTTGGATGGTGTGGTAGACCCTATCAAAGGCTGCAGAGAGGCCGAAGAGGAAAATACAACACAGCCATTTGTAACTTTGGCTTGGGGTGGTCGTGTGCTGTAGCAGAGAAAGCAGTGATTTGAGAAAATTAAACATGGAGTTGCATGAAAGACCAGCAAAGATTTGGCAAGTTCCATGAATTTAAGATAAATTTGGAGATGGGGCCACCATTTGCAAGAATCAAACAAGCTGGCCTGCTTTCCTTCAGATAGAGTGACCTCTGTTATTAGACCTCTTATTTAAAGGGTGTTTCCATTTTTAACACCCGCAAATTCAAGATGACAGAGGAAGAGCCAAAGGACTTGAAACATTAACTCTGCTTATTCTCCTTAAAGATGCTGCCAGACCTGTGGCGTTTTTCCAGCACCCTCTGTTGTTTCAGAATAGGTCTCCTGTCTGCCCATTCCTTTGCTATAAGGTGGTGCCTTATAATTTGGACATTTTAGAAACTCTACATTCCACTTTTATATATAGTTTCAAACAAGATGGACCTTCGTTCCATTAAGACTGCAAATGAATAGTTTTATGCCTTCTTTCGACAATGATACATTGTTTCATGTACATCCATTTCTGGATCCAAAACAGCATCAATTGTTTCAATTCCACTAAGATCCACTCAAAGAATTGTTGAAATAATGCAATAATGTTTCTGCTTGATGACTCCAATGTAACGCTAAGTAAATTGTCTTAATTTAACCGGCTGGACAAGAAAACCATTAATTTCAATGCAGAGTAAAATAAGATGGGTGTAAAGCCAACATTGTACCGAATCTAAGCCAAATACTGTGGATGCTGCAATCTCAAACAAGAATAGAGAATGCTGGATAAACTCAGCAAGTCAGACAGTCTGTAAGGAGAGAAAGCAGAGTTAATGTTGTGAGTTCTTTGGCTTTTCTGACCTTTGCTCAGTCTGCAAGCATGACCCTGACCTTCCTGTGGCTTGCCATTTTAACTCAGCACTTTGTTCTCGTGCCCACATGTCCATTCTTGGCCGGCTGCAATGCTCCATGAAGCCCGGCGCAAGCTGGGGGAGCAACGCCTCATCTTCCGGTTGGCCACGTTGCAGCCCTCCGGACTTAACGTTGAGTTTTGGCAGCTTTGAATTGTGACCTTTCTCCTCCATCTTAAACTCCTTTCTAAATATCCCAGACATGTCTTGCCTTAATGCAACAATCCCATACCAGGCCACCTGTCTTTTACTCTTTTAAAAAATATATATATATTTTATTCATGATTTTTGGCCAAACATAACAGTACGTAGTGTTTCTTTTACACAACAATAAAGCAATATAAATAACAGTGGCCAGTTTTAAACAAGTAAATAAATAATATATAAACAAAAACAAAACTGAATGGCAACTGCCTTGTCCAAAATAAATACTCTCCAAACATACAATCCAACAATCCAATATACAATTACCTATAACAACTACCTATACATATTATACATATACAATAACATCTCTGAGAGTCCGGTTGATTTCCCCCCCCCCCCCTTCCCCCCCTGGGTTGCTGCTGTTGTCTACTTCTTTTCCATTCCCTCTATCTTTCTGTGAGGTAATCGACGAACGGTTGCCACCGCCTGGTGAACCCCTGAGCCGAATCCCTTAACACAAACTTAATCCGTTCTAACTTTATAAACCCTGCCATGTCGTTTATCCAGGTCTCCACACCCGGGGGTTTGGCTTCCTTCCACATTAACAATATCCTGAGCCGGGCTACTAGGGACGCAAAGGCCAAAACATCAGCCTCTCTCGCCTCCTGCACTCCCGGCTCTTCTGCAACCCCAAATATAGCCAACCCCCAGCTTGGTTCGACCCGGACCCCCACCACCTTCGGAAGCACCTTTGCCACCCCCACCCAGAACCCCTGTAGTGCCGGGCATGACCAGAACATGTGGGTGTGATTCGCTGGGCCTCTCGAGTATCTCTCACACCTATCCTCTACCCCAAAAAATTTACTAAGCCGTGCTCCAGTCATATGCGCCCTGTGTAACACCTTAAATTGTATCAGGCTTAGCCTGGCACACGAGGACGATGAGTTTACCCTACGTAGGGCATCAGCCCACAGCCCCTCCTCAATCTCCTCCCCCAGTTCTTCTTCCCATTTCCCTTTCAGCTCATCTACCATGATCTCCCCCTCGTCCCTCATTTCTCTGTATATGTCCGACACCTTACCATCCCCCACCCATGTCTCTGAGATCACTCTATCCTGCACCTCCTGCGTCGGGAGCTGCGGGAATTCCCTCACCTGTTACCTCGCAAAAGCCCTCAATTGCATGTACCGAAATGCATTCCCTTGGGGCAACCCATATTTTTCCGTCAGCGCTCCCAGACTCGCAACCGTCCCATCTACAAACAGATCTCTCAATTGTACTACCCCAGCTCTTTGCCATGCTCCAAATCCCCCATCCATTCTCCCCGGAACAAACCTATGATTGTTTCTTATCGGGGACTGCACCGTAGCTCCCGTCCTTCCCCTATGCCGTCTCCACTGCCCCCAAATTTTCAATGTAGCCACCACCACCGGGCTTGTGGTGTATTTCTTTGGTGAGAACGGCAACGGTGCCGTCACCATTGCTTGTAGGCTAGTCCCCCTGCGGGACGCCCTCTCCAATCTCTTCCACGCCGCTCCCTCCCCTTCTCCCATCCACTTACACACCATTGAAACATTGGCGGCCCAGTAGTACTCACTTAGGCTCGGTAGTGCCAGCCCCCCCGTCCCTACTACGCTGCAAGAATCCTCTCCTCACTCTCGGGGTCTTCCCTGCCCACACAAAACTTATAATACTCTTCTCGATTCTTTTGAAAAAAGCCTTCGTGATCACCACCGGCCTGTCTTTTACTCTTAAAGTCACCACTTTTTATTGCAATCTCAGAGCTCTTAACATTGTGGGAAACCACTGTTACACCTTTCTTAGGTGATGTAAGGTAGGACCTGTACTACAGGTTCGCCGGTAGTCCCTGCCTGCTGGCTCCGCCCAGTAGGCAGAGTATAAATATGCGTGTCCTCCATTCAGCAGCCATTTCACCAGCTGCTGTGGGAGGCCACACATCTTAGAGTAATAAAGTCTCAATTGTATCCAACTCTAGTCTTTGTTCAATTGATCATGCATCAATTTATTGCTCTAAGATTTTCTAAAAGATGGACCTCCGTATCAAGCCTGATCGCCTGCAGCTGGATCCACAATGAAGCGACGCCAAAAAGGACTGTAATCACTGGCTAGCTTGCTTCGAGGCGTATATCAACTCAGCGACCACCCCTGTTCCGGAGGCTCAGAAGATACAGATCCTATACTCAAGGTTTCCCCGCCTACATCCACAGTGACAGGGGATCCTCATTCATGAGCGATGAGCTGCGTCGGTTCCTGCTCAGCAGGGGTATCGCCTCCAGCAGACGATCAGATTAAACCCCCGGGGAAACGGGCTGATAGAGAGGGAGAACGGGACGTTATGGAGGGCCGTCCAACTGGCCCTGCAGTCCAGGAACCTCCCAGCCTCTCGCTGGCAGGAGGTCCTCCCTGACGCACTCCACTCCATTTAGTCACGGCTGTGCACCTCCACTAACATCACACCCCATGAACGTCTTTTTGCCTTCCCCAGGAAGTCCACATCCGGGATGTCGCACCCGACTTGGCTTGCAGCTCCAGGACCAGTCCTGCTCCGTAGGCATGTCCAACTCCACAAGGCGGACCCGTTGGTGGAGAGGGTGCAATTGCTCCATGCAAACCCCCAGTATGCCTATGTGGCGTACCCCGACAGCTGCCAGGATACTGTCTCCCTCAGGGACCTGGCACCAGCTGGTTCCACACACACACACCTCTCCAGCCCGGCGCAACCCTCCACTCCCCCGGCGCTCCCAGCATTAACCCCACTAGGACCATCCGTCCTTCCCCTGCCCACGCCCAAGGATGAAGAGGATTTCAGCACGCTCCCGGAGTCACTGAACATCGGGCCAGTATCGACATCGCCGCCACCACTACGTCGCTCCCAGCGGAACATAAAGGCACCGGACCGGTTAAACCTCTAACTGGTCCGCCGGACTTCAAAAGACAGTTTTTCTGCTCAAGTACTGTAAATATAGATTCATTGCTGTATATAGTTCTCCACCACCCCCGCCGGACTCAATCTTAACAAGGAGTGAATGTGGTAAACCACTGTTACACCTTTATTAGGTGATATAAGGTAGGACCTGTACTATAAGTTCCCGGTAGTCCCTGCCTGCTGGCTCCGCCCAGTAGGCGGAGTATAAATATGCGTGTCCACCATTCAGCAGCTATTTCACCAGCTGCTGTGGGAGGCCTCACATCATAGAGCAATAAAGCTTCAGTTGTATCCAACTCTAGTCTTTGTTCAATTGATCGTGCATCACACATTCTCCCTCCTTTCAGTCCTAACGAAGAGCAAAAGGACTCAACATATTAAATCTGCTTTCTCTACTTACAGATGCTGCCAGACCTGCTGAGTTTTTCCAGAATCCTCTGTTCTTGTACCTGATCCTACTGTTTTTCCAGAATCCTCTGTTCTTATACCTGATCCTGCTGTTTTTTCAGAGTCCTCTGTTCTTGTACCTGATTCTGCTGGCTTCCCAGAACCCTCTGTTCTTGTACCTGATTCTGCTGGCTTCTCAGTATCCTCTGTTCTTGTCCCTAATCCTACTGTTTTTCTAGAATCCTGTGTTCCTGTACCTAATTCTGCTGGTTTCCCAGAATCCACTTTTCCTGTACCTGATCCTACAGTTTTTCCAGAATCCTCTGTTCTTGTACCTGATTCTGCTGGCTTCCCAGAATCCTCTGTTCTTGCACCTGATCCTACTATTTTTCAGAATCCTCTGTTCTTGCACCTGATTGTGCTGGCTTCCCAGAATCCTCTGTTCTTGTACCTGATCATACTGTTTTTCCAGAATACTCTGTTCTTTTACCTGACCCTGCTGTTTTTCCAGAATTCTCTGTTCTTGTATCTAATTCTGCTGGCTTCCCAGAATCCTCTGTTCTTGTACCTGATTCTGCTGTTTTTTCAGAGTCCTCTGTTCTTGTATCTGATTCTGCTGGCTTCCCAGAATCCTCTGTTCTTGTAACTGATTCTGCAGGCTTCCCAGAATTATCTGCTCTTGTTCCTGATCCTACTGATCTTCCAGAATCCTCTGTTCTTGTACCTGATTCTGCTGGCTTCTCAATAGCCTCTGTTCTTGAACGTGATCCTACTGTTTTTCTAGAATCCTCTGTTCCTGTACCTGATTCTGCTGGTTTCCCAGAATCCTCTTTTCTTGTACCTAACCCTACAGTTTTTCCAGAATCCACTGTTCTTGTACCGGATTCTGCTGACTTCCCAGAATCCTCTGTTCTTGTACCTGATTCTGATGGCTTCCCAGAATTCTCTGTTCT
Source organism: Scyliorhinus torazame (assembly GCF_047496885.1). Lineage (NCBI taxonomy): Eukaryota > Metazoa > Chordata > Chondrichthyes > Carcharhiniformes > Scyliorhinidae > Scyliorhinus > Scyliorhinus torazame. Next base: position 100,848,526 of record NC_092717.1, read on the forward strand.
TGCACCTGATCCTGCTATTTTTCCAGAATCCTCTGTTCTTGCACCTGATTGTGCTGACTTCCCAGAATCCTCTGTTCTTGTACCTGATCCTACTGTTTTTCCAGAATCCACTGTTCTTGTACCTAATCCGACAGTTTTTCCGGAATCCTCTGTTCTTGTCCCTGATTCTGCTGGCTTCCCAGAACCCTCTGTTCTTGTACGTGATTCTGCTGGCTTCCCAGAACCCTCTGTTCTTGTACCTGATCCTACTGGTTTTCTAGAATCCTGTGTTCCTGTACCTGATTCTGCAGGTTTCGCAGAATCCCACTTTTCCTGTACCTGATCCTACAGTTTTTCCAGAATCCTCTGTTCTTGTACCTGATTCTGCTGGCTTCCCAGAATCCTCTGTTCTTGCACATGATCCTGCTATTTTTCCAGAATCCTCTGTTCTTGCACCAGATTGTGCTGGATTCCCAGAAGCCTCTGTTCTTGTACCTGATCATACTGTTTTTCCAGAATACTCTGTTCTTGTACCTGACCCTGCTGTTTTTCCAGAATCCTCTGTTCTTGTATCTAATTCTGCTGGCTTCCCAGAATCCACTGTTCTTGTACGTGATCCTGCTGTTTTTCAAGAATCCTCTGTTCTTGTACCTGGTCCTGCTGTTTTTTCAGAGTCCTCTGTTCTTGTACCTGATTCTGCTGGCTTCCCAGAATCCTCTGTTCTTGTACCTGATTCTGCTGGCTTCCCAGAATCCTCTGTTCTTGTACCTGATCCAACTGATCTTCCAGAATCCTCTGTTCTTGTACCTGATTCTGCTGGCTTCTCAGTATTCTCTGTTCTTGTCCCTGATCCGACTGTTTTTCTGGAATCCTCTGTTCCTGTACCTGATTCTGCTGGTTTCCCAGAATCCTCTTTTCTTGTACCTGATCTTACAGTTTTTCCAGAATCCTCTGTTCTTGTACTTGATTCTGCTGGCTTCCCCGAAACCTCTGTTCTTGCACCTGATCCTGCTGTTTTTCTGGAATCCTCTGTTCTTGCACCTGATTGTGCTGGCTTCCCAGAATCCTCTGTTCTTGTACCTGATCCTACTGTTTTTCTGGAATCCTCTGTTCTTGTACCTGATCCTACTGATCTTCCAGAATCCTCTGTTCTTGTACCTGATTCTGATGGCTTCCCAGAATCCTCTGTTCTTGCACCTGATCCGCTATTTTTCCAGAATCCTCTGTACTTGCATCTGATTATGCTGGCTTCCCAGAATCCTCTGTTCTTGTACCTGTTCCTACTGTTTTTCCAGAATCCTCTGTTCTTGTACCTCACCCTGCTGTTTTTCCAGAATACTCTGTTCTTGTACCTGATTCTGTTTGCTTCCCAGAATCCTCTGTTCTTGCGCCTGATCCTGCTATTTTTCCAGAATCCTCTGTTCTTGCACCTGATTCTGCTGGCTTCCCAGAAACCTCTGTTGTTGTATCTAATTCTGCTGGCTTCCCAGGAGGCAGGTTAGTTTAGAATCACCCCTGAATTGGAGTTTACAGTTCCTTGCAATCCTTTTCATGTTTTGCATCATGAGGCACAATAAAGTTAACATTTTTAATCTAACAATTAGAATGATTTTGGTTGGTAGATTTATTGGTCAGTCAGTGTACTGGATGCACCTGTGGGAAATCGGTACGTTTTTCCCCCCCAATGTCAAAGCAACACAGCTAACAAGGGGGTTTGGTTAATTATCACCTGAGGTCTTTAGAGAGCAATTTCTCAGCTGCTGAGGTGTACAGTTAGTGAGTTTTATTATTTTTAAAAAGTTGTTCTCCTACACATCGATTTTCTTGCTTTGACAGCTTATCAACCCATATGCATCCTTCTTGCCTTTTACTGGACCTCATTTCTCGGCTGAATCTGACACATCCTTTGTAGTGACAACATTGTTTTTTGCTAGCTCAGCCATGTTGTCCTATTCTGATTAGGAGCATCTTGTTTTTTCTTCATTCTCATCAAGCCACTTACAACGGTCTCTAGAGCTCAGGAGAGTGACCCAGAAATTTATTGCCATTGTGTATATTATATAGGTGTAAAATAGAAAGCTAAACATTCACTACAATAGACAGCATTGTTGAAACTTCTCAGAGCCAGTTAATGAAGGCAAAGGTCAGAAGTCAATCTTTACTCAGTTTTAGATTTCCCACCACCAGTGTCAATAAGTGTCTCTTTATGCTCTTTTGAGCAAATAATAATCAGATTAACAAATAAACTAACAACTAAAGGTGTGTTTTTTTACAGGTGTTGCCTTTTCAGTGAATTTGCCCTTCTTTCTATGTACTATGTCCTAATGCTTAGAGTCGCCAGGTATCAAATGATACCACCACAAGTTTCAACCGGCTATCGATCAAAAAGCCAAACACCAGTTAGTTAGTTCAAGGTCAAGGGTACTTTATTTACACACAATTAGTCATGCAACATAAATACTACTAGTTAACTACACCTATCGACTAAGACAACCTGTACTTAACTTTGGGCACCCGGCTTAGGTCAGAGAAACAGTGGCCGCTGTTCGATTCTGGATCCTCTTGGGTCCGAAGTAGTAACTGCTGCTCAGCTAGGCTCATCCGTCTGGTAGCGAGCGATGAACTTGTACTTGCTTCTGGTGTTGCTGCAATTGGCGATGGCCGTGACCGGGCACCAGGTCCAAGAGAGGACGAGCATGTGGCAAACTCTTCTTCTTATACTTGGGGGTTTTCGCGCTCTTTTGGGCGGTCCTCCGGTTTGGGCCCCACTAATTGGGTGATCCCTGATCACTCCGTTTGATTCCTAACCAATAAGTGGGCGGGGATCTGGATGGTTGGGCGTGTCCCAAGTGGTCACTGACACCGTTGTTTGCGTTTGCCTTTAACAGGGAGTGGCACCAAAATGTCTGGGACTGTACCGGTCGCTCGAGTACCAGTCCTTTGTTTTGGTGAAGATGGGCCATCAACTGCTAATCGGCCCATCAAAATGCTAATTGGTCGGAGTTTCGATACCGTCTGGACTTTGCTGACAAATATGCATTTCAGGCTCTGAGCCTGCCTGAGTCTTGGCTTGTCCATTTTACCCGCTAGGCTTTGCAGGTTTCCCTGTACCTAGTTGGAAGTGGCCATCCCAGATGGCTACACAGGTAGGGTGGGATGGCAGCCCTGAGAGCTGGAACGGGGAAGAAACTCTGGACTGTTTCCATTCATCTGTTCCATATGCAAGCTCTCTCGCCAACTGAGCTAACTGGCTAAACCTTCACTACCCAACACCACATTGGAAATGTAACCCGAGAATAAAGTCCCATTATCTACCAATTTGAACTACCATGCTCTGTCTATTTATACTGCTTTGAGTATATCAATAAACCAAATGAACTAATGATCAGACTCTTAAAGGGGCAGTGTAACAAAAAGCAAACTTTAAAGAAATTTAAATATGGAAAGCAAAGTCCTTGAGGCCACAGAAATGACAAGTGGCTTGGGAGAGTCTCTTTATCCTCTTTTAAGGAATCAAATGAACAACGACTTAAAGGCGGTGTCTCTTTATATGTGTACAAGTAAGTACACAATAAGTGCCCTACTTGTAGACACGTGAGATGCGATTCTCCCAGCCCCGCACTGGGTCGGAGAATCGACGAAACTGCGCCACGCTGCCACGATGCTGGCGTGCAATTCTCCGAGGTGCGGAGAATCGGCGCCAGTTGCGCCGGCGCGTTTGGCATGGCATTGCTGTACAAGGCCGGGCCTCCGATTTTCCGGCCCGAATGGGCCGAGCGGACGGGTAGAAAAAGCAGAGGCCTGCCAGCGCCGTCCACACCTGGTCGCTGCCGGCCGGAACATCTGCGCGAAGGGTCGGGGGGTCGGTCTGTGGGGGAGGGGGGAGGGGTGCTCCGTCCCTGGGGGAGGGTGCCTCCGATTGGGTCTGGCCCGCGATCGGGGACCGCCAATCGGCGGGCTGGCCTCTTCCCCTCCCCCCGGGCCTACTTTGTTGCGCGGCCTGCCCCAGAACCCACGCGCCATGTTGTGTCAGGGCCGGCGCGTTCCGTAAAGCCACCGCACATGCGCGGTTTGGCACGTCGCCACTGCACATGTGTGGGTTGGCACCGCCCCCAGTGCGCACCAGGAAGTGAGGCTGGAGCGGCATGAACCGCTCCAGCGCCGTGCTGGCCCCCTGTGGGGGCCAGAATCGCTAGTGCCCGCGCCCGTTTCGCACCATCATGAAACGCGACAGGGTTCACGACGGCGCGGACACTCTGTCCCGCGATCGGAGAATTGAGCCCGTGACCTTTATTTAAACAATTAACAAGCATAGCCCACACATTCGATCACCATCAGGTATGTTGGCAAATTCAGAATTATAGGCCTCGAGGTGTTAAGCAAATAGGTGGCATAAAATATTTGTCAAGACCTCTTTCTATTAACACTGTCAGTGTCAGGTTAACATGAGGACTGTCCAATCATCTTCAAAAGAATTGCTGAAAGGTAAGTGTATATAAAAAGTACTTGATTTAAGTATAACTCTATAGCAGCCTTTGTTGCCTGCCTCCAATTTGTCCCTCACTATTCACCTCTTTTCCCCCCATTCATCTTGTAGGACCACTGCCATTGATGCAGTGCCATAATATTGAACTCGCCCAGCCATCTGGAGTCACTCAGCAGGCATCTATAGCTTGTTGGTCTAATTTAAATAAAGCCTTAGACTCCCATTCTTTCCAGCGCAAAGATAGCCTCCGGCACATAGTTCATGTTAGTGGGTCTGCACTATCCAGTTTCAACCCCCTTTCCTAAAGCAACAATCCAGTATTATTCATGCTGCCTGCCAGTTTTCAGAATAACATCTTAACATGATTCTTCAAACTTGTTCAAATTAAAGCGTTTACATCTTCAAGATCTATCAGTTTGTCAGGAGTTGTCACTAACCTGGTAACTTCCATGACTTGAGAGAGAATTTATTACAGCTTGTGTTGTCTACGTATATTGCTTGATACATTAACCCATTTAAAATAAACTGGACACTGTTAGGAGACAACAGAATGTCTTAATGACAAACAGTATAATTTGGGTTGTCTTCCTACAATTTAACTTGTGTTTAAAAGACAGCTTTCATAAGGATACTGTCTCATACAAAACCTGTACTCGTTTGCATGCATTAGTGGAATAGAATGCTACAGGGCTACCATTTATTCTTTACTGTATGTGGCAAGGCCGATTTATCAATCTTCCAGCAACAATTTGGACCTTGCATAACCAGACTGGGAGACTTTCAGCTGGCGTCTCCAAAACAGGCCTATAGAGTATACAGAAATAATTGTTGTACTGAAGTGGGGTGTATGCAGCTGATCATGTGCATTGTTGACTTCATCCAAAGAGATTGAGTATCTTTATCTATTCAAAACCCTGTTAAAATTCTTACTCATAACTTTATAGCGAGATAGCACAGTATCATAAAATCACATGGATGGTTTTAAAAATAAATTGCATTTATACAGCACTCAGGATATCCCAAAGCACCTTTCACGGCAAATTAAAAGTTTTTGAAGTGTTGTTGCTGTTTGCTATGAAGTGGCATTTCATATCTAGAAATTAGGATGCATATTTTATTAAATATCAATACATACCAATTCTATGAATAAAATAAGGAACTACAACTGATCCAACTAACTCTAGTTAATCATTAGATCAGTCACACAAAGATGTTACAGATTTTTTTCAGTCTAGTGAGTACAATAGAAGGATCCAAGGAAACTGAACGGCTTGTACAACCTTGGCAACACAACAGTTTTGATAGTATACTTTGCTTGGATAGGTTTACAAAGTTTTATTTTGATGAAGATCTGTTCCTAGCAAAACGCAACAAAAAATAATAATTATGGCAGCTGTTTCAGACTTTATTGCACCATCAAACATTCAGCAATAAGTTTCACTGCCTTTCATCTCCATTCCATTCTGTTCTAATCAATGTACGTTGAACGTTTGTGATCTAATTAGCTAACATGCTACAAAGCTGGGGCCAAAGTTGATGGCTTTGTGATTCTCAAGAATTATGTTCTAATTTGGCACTACTAATCATATTATCCTAATGTTCTCAAAATTCACCAACTGGTTTGACTAAGATAGGATGAAAGTTAGAATATATTGTATACTTAAACAATGTAACTGTATGTTCCAAATTTCAGAAGTGAAAAAGTCAGAGGCATATTGTTTAAAATTATGTTTCCTCGGGTTTCCTAGTCCTGTTCAACTCTAATGTGTTAGTTAATTTTATCAAAACAAACGAGGCATTTAGGAGAGAATTAGATAATTGTTTGAAAATAAAGAATGAGCTGGGTTAGGGGCAGAAGGCAAGAGAATGGGAGTAGGTGAAATGCTCATTTGGAGAGCAGGTGCAGAGACAATGGGCTGAATGAATTCCTTCTGTGCTGTAACAGTTCTGTGATCTTTGAGTATAATGCATTACTTTGGAAAATGACCCTATGAGGATTAGTCTATACATACTTGTGGCATCAAGTAAACTTTTACATTCGCATTCTTTGAAATGCCAGAGATCTTTTCATAGTATCTGTGCAAGCCAAAGGAACAGTATTAGCTATTTCACTTTTGAACTTCCACCTTTGGTATGTGCTAAAAGTTTACAAGACGCAGCCATGCCTGAGCCACCCGAACAGCTCATTACACAGATGAAGCTAAAGCAGTACAAGGCCTGCACAGTTGAGGTTGCCTGCATTGCAGAACTCCAACTGAGCTTTTCTACTAGCTCTTAGATCCTCACACCACCACACAATTATATAATATCTTGTTACAAATTACAACAGTCTGATTTCTGTCTACGAAACAGACACCTCTTTGTGGCCTACTCTAAGAAAGTGATCAAGAGTGAATTTCCAAGTGGCAGAAATTAATAACATAGGTTCCATATCCTTTGCAGATAAATGGCAAGTAATCTTATCGTGCTGAGATAGACCATCACCCTAATTCATCATCCCACATTACAATGTTCACTGTTTTTTATCATTCCGTATCTCTGAACGTGTCTTCCACTTACTAGTATCGGTATTAAATAAGCAATCCTGGTAGTGACATTACAACAAAAACAGGATTGTGACAGCTAATTGAATTGTTTGCCACAAATCTATTGGTCTTTGACTGTGAGAATTACATAAAATATGGAACTATAATTCTTAAATATGTTGATACTGAAAGCATTTGAATCTATTTGTGAGATTCAGTATTGACTTTACAACCAAAAGATGTTAAGGATGAAAAAATTGTGTGGAGAGATTTTATCAAAAAATCCCACTAAAAGATGGTATATAACTCCTAGTCTGATGTTTTCACAAAAAGCTGAAACACTGCAATAGTTGTTGAATATACGTTTTTTGACTGGGCATGGACAACTGGATTATCAAAAAAGTCCCAATTGTCCATTAAATATATGTACTGGGTATTTAAAGTTTAAGTGCACATTGTAATTCATTTTTAATCCATGTTCTGAAGGAACCTACCAAGGACAGTGGGCCGGAGGAATGCGTCATGGATATGGTGTACGCCAGAGTGTGCCATTTGGTATGGCCACAGTCATCCGCTCACCTCTCCGTACCTCCCTAGCATCTCTTCGAAGTGAACAGAGCAATGGCACAATTCTACATGATATATCTGCCGACAGTCCAGCTGGCACAAGAGGCGGCTTTGTCCTCACATTTCACAGTGATACTGAATTAATGACTGGCAAGAAAAAGGGCTTTTTCAGAAGAGGATCACTCCTGGGAAATCTGAAGCTCAAAAGATCTGAATCCAAGTCATCTTTGGCTAGCAAACGTAGCTCTGCTCGGAGTGAGGCATCAATGAGTAGAATAAGTTCAGCAAATAGTGATGCCAATTCGACAATCAGTTTTGGAGAAGGTGATTCTGAATATTTACCAGTGGAAGATCATGTTGATGCTACCACTACCGAATCATATATGGGAGAATGGAAAAATGATAAACGCAGTGGGTTTGGTGTAAGTGAACGCTCCAATGGTATGAAGTACGAGGGGGAGTGGTTGAATAATCAGAGGAATGGTTATGGATGTACGACTTTTCCAGATGGCACAAAGGAAGAAGGAAAATATAAAAATAACATTTTAGTCCGAGGAAAGAAAAAACACCTTATACCCATCAGAACCAGCAAAATACAAGAAAAAGTGGGGAGAGCGACAGAAGGAGCACATCGAGCAGCAGCAATTGCCAGAACAAAAGTGGATATAGCTGCTTCAAGGTGAGTTATATTGTGTAGTTACCTACACTCTGACTAACTTCTAAAGTTGCTTTAAACATGGTTAATTTGAACCCAGATGAATTGTATATGACTTAACATTTGCAAGTCTTTGAAGTTAAAAGTAGTACATGACCTTGCTCAAAACAACAATTATTCGAACAGTCCCATAATATAACAGCTTTGTGAACCAGTACCGATTTAGGAAACACTGCATATCTTTTTTCCTAGCTGAATTTCCTCCCATCTCCTCGAAGTGATAACTCAATAATTATATCCTACCTTCCCCCTACCTTACCTCAGGCTAAAAATGATGCATTTTTGGCTCTGTTATACTGGTTTCTAAGTTTGCATGACTCTCAGTGAAATAAATCTATCAAGAACTGATCTTCTTTTGCAATCTTCAAAACAGGCCCTGCTTTCAGGAATTGCTAAACTGTTATACACTGGCTGTTCAAGCTATTTTGTACTATGGATCTCCTGAGAGTAGGGATGAATACCTTCATTTCTTGTCCGTAGAATAATGCTTGTCAAAAAAATCCCCCCCCCCCCCACCAATTCTGTATCTGGAAAATGACAAACATATTGGAATGTAAAATTGGAGAAATGTGTAGAATATTTGTGATAATATATATTTGTATAAATTGAGAATTTCAACATTATTCCATAACCAGTTAAGGATTTCTGGTATAGTTTTGAAGTGTTTAATATTGAACAAGAACGATAAAGAAGAGGAATTGTGCCTGGCTACCTTCAAATCGTAACAAGTAATCTCTAAAACGTGTTGTCAAATTTATGTTGCTTCCTTGTTCTCAATTAAATGATTGCAGATGTATAACTGTGTTTCTTGCATTGCCTGTTGAACCAATATTATTCATTGATCTGCCAATATGAGAATGGGGAAATACATTATTTTGGCAAGATATAAATTCAGTATTTTGATATAATTAATGATGATTAAGAGGTGATCTAATTGAGTTCTTTAAGGTGTTAAAGAATTGATGTGTTAATTGGAGCAACACTATTTCCTATGGCAGGAGAGTTCCAAACCAGGGGAACAAACTTTACAATTAGAGTTAGGTCATTTGGGTAATGTCAGGAAGCACTTCCTCACGCAAAGGGACCTGGAAATCTGGAACTCTTAAGCCCCTGTCACCCTTCAAAAGATTGTTGAGGTTAGGTCAATTGAAAATTTCAAAACTAAGATTGATCGATTTTTAATTGATGAGGGTATTAAGGGTTAGGAAGCCAAGCAGGATGCATGGAGTTAGGGCGGCAGGGTGGCGCAATGGTTAGCACTGCTGCCTCATGGCACCGAGGACCCAGGTTCGATCCCGGCTCTGGGTCACTGTCCGTGTGGAGTTTGTACATTCTTCCCGTGGCTCTGTGGGTCTCACCCTCACAATCCAAAAAGATGTGCATGGTAGGTGAATTGGCCACGCTAAATTGCCCCTTAATTGGGGGAAAAAAGGATTGGATTAAATCAATCCAATAATAAAATACATTACATTTATTTTTTTTAATGGGATGCATGGAGTGCATGGGATGCATGGAGTTAAGATGCCGATCAGCCATGATCTAATTGAATAGTGGAAGAGTCGCAAAGGACTGAGTGGACTATTTTTATGTTTTTAATATTATATTTTGAATCCTAGATTTTAATAGAATAATTAAAGGTGTCTGTCTTTCCCCTCCCATTATTAGTTCACTTAAAGGCATATATATGGACTACATGTGTGTTATTTTTGAGAAATGGCATAGTCTCGATAGGCCAAATGGGCACCTTTGGTGTTGGAGCCATACTATGATTCTACTTTTATTAAGTCTGTGACACCAATGGACCTAAAGGACTGATTTATTTTCATCATGACGGGATCAATAAATGTCAGTGTAAGTTAAAGATGTTCTAATCTCATCTGGTCTATTCCAGCAATGGTGACGTTGAAGTCTATTTCTCAAAGTTGACAATCTTACTGCAACCATAGCCACTATGCATGCTTCACTCAAACTGTCTTTTCTTCCTGCTGAAGGTTTGGTACTTAAACTATTTGCAGGCTCCATAAATTATATAATTACCAAAGAAATGCTGTTTGTCAGTGAAGTTTATAAGCATTTAATCCAATCATAGAACATGTGAGTCCATGATGTGTTTGTGAAATTTGGCCAAAAAATATAATATAATTGTGATTATGAGATCATCAGCTTAGTAACACTCGGATGTCTGAAATTTGGCCCTATACCTGCTCATTAAGCTTAATTCCTCATGGTTATTATCAGTTATTCTTTGTGATATTTTGATTGCTTATGTAGCATAACATGGTCAGAAGTTTTGTCAAGCTAGTCATATTTTGGGGCTTCACTAAAAACCCACTTACATAATTTTGTGTAAAATTCAAACAAAAACAAGTGGTATTTATGAATATTTTGTGGTCTGAGTTCCATCCGCTGTCAGAAAGCAGATTGTTTAGTTTTGAGAACACTTGAAAAGCAACATTTTTGTCTTCTCTTATTAATGTCATCAGTTTGAGTGTTATCACTGCTGCAGTATTGTTATCTGATGTATACAAACGCTGCCATACAAATTGAGTGTTCTTTTTTAAACTTCAGGTATCCAATAATAATGGTGTTCTGCTTTGTTTGACAATTCCCTGACATTCCATGGCATGTATCCCAGCTAAGCGTAAAATAATTACTTTGTCTAAAAAAAGAAATACTGTCAATTGCACAGCATTAGTTAGAGCGGAGAGTTTCAGAACTCATGTAGATTCTAAACCATATTTTGTTGATACAGATTACTGAATTTGAGAATGTTCTTTCTTGAACAGTTTGCCCCAGCATAAATGTTCATTATTCAAACATCTATAATGCACGGCTTTGATTTATAGAAGCGATTTCATTATAACATTAAAATTTCATTCACTGTAAAATTATAACCCGGCTTGCTTCCAAGAGGAAATGTCTAAATTCAACTGCATATTCAGTCAGTCTATGTTTAAATTCACACTGTCTTCAACTTATAGAAATACACTGAAATATAATTTTATTTGAAGTATTGTCTTCCTTCCTCCCATCCCCAGGTACTTTATACCAATTACTCTGCCAATATTACTCTGCAAGTAGATAGCAAAGTTTGACTAAGATACCTCCGCTTCCGATTTCTCTCCCTCTTTTAGGAAATGTATGGTTTTGTCTTGTAATGCACAGGTGTTGAAAATGGACACATTTTTAGTGGATTTGGTGGATTGGAGGCGGGTATGAGTCAGGATTCAGGGGCGGGGGGGTGGGGGCAGCGTGAAACCCGGCCGGCCCCCCGGGATTCGCCGGCCGCCGAATTCTCCATCACCGAAAATTCGGCGGGGGCAGGAATCGTGCCGCTCCAGTCGGCGCCCCTCCCCCCCGGCGATTCTCCGGCCCGCGATGGGCCGAAGTCCCGCTGCTGTAATGCCGGTCCCGCAGGCATGAATCAAACCACCTACCTTACTGGTGGCGCGGGCGGGCTCCGGGGTCCTGTGGGGGGGCGCGGGGCGATCTGGCCCCGGGGGGTACCCCCATGGTGGCCTGTCCCACGATCGTGGCCCGCCGATCCGCGGGCGAGCCTGTGCCGTGGGGGCACTCTTTTCCTTCCACGTCCGCCATAGCCTCCGCGATGGCCGACGCGGAAGTGACCCCCCCTGCGCATGCGCGGAGATGACGTCAGCAGCCGCTGATGCTCCCGCGCATGCGCGGACTTCCGCCAGCCGGCGAAGTCCCTTCGGCCCTGGCTGGCGTGGCGCCAAAGGCCTTTCCCGCCTGCCAGTGGCACGCCAACCACTCCGGCGTGGGCCTAGCCCCTCAAGGTGAGGGCTTGGCCCCTAAAGGTGCAGAGAAATCCGCAAATTTAACATTTTTTTTAATGTTAATATTCCACACGTAATTAATCTGTTTTCTACCCTGTCCTGGGACAGGACACCAATACTGTTTGGCACAACTAATCCAACAACAATTACACAGGACTTTAATTTCTCTATAGGTTAATAGCATGTGAAGACAAAGCATTTGACTAAAATTCCTTGTGCTATTTTAAAACAAACATTCACCTGTTAAGTGTAAATGGGCTAATGCCGCCACTAAAATAACAGACAGAAAAATTCCAGACAGATGCATTGACTATTCAAATGTTATTATCCCACAGCATAATTCCAATGCTGACATCTTTGAAACTAATCTTGTTTATGGTGCCGGCTATGGCTGAGTCATTAGCACTTTTGCTAACAATTGTTGGTTTAAATGCAACTGCAAAAACCTGGCAACAAAAATATAGGCTGCCACTCTAGTGCTGTACGGAGGAAAAGCTGCACTGTCAAATTGTGCAATCTTTCAGTTAAGACATGTAATCAACTCTACTCTCTTGGGTCAATATAAAAGATGCTGTATCAGCATTTTGAAGAAGATATTGCGAGTTATCCTTGATGTTCTGGCTAACATTTATCCAGACATCAATATCACAAAAACAGATTATGTGATCATTATCAATCACATTGTTGTTTGTGGAAGCTTGCTCTGTGCAAATTGGATGCCGAATTTCCTATATTACGACAGTGATTACACTTTAAAAAGTGCCTCATTGACTATAAAACAATTTGGTTCTCAAACTCTGTTATCAACAGTCTTCTGGCTGCTTGATCCTGAGGTCATGAAAAGCATTATACTAATGAAAGTCTATCTATCTACCATTGTTACATTCCTGAATCATAGATTTTTTTCAATGAAAAAATCTACAAGCTGCATTTTATTTACGATTGAAGATACCAAGGTTCATATATAAACTATAGGCTTTATTGTAAACTGTGGCACTGAAGGGGCTAAATGTTTGATTTACCTTGAACCATGACATAATAGCTGATAAATCTGTCATCATAAACTACCGAGTGAGGGATGATGCTATAGTCTAATCTGAGCTAAACTATTTCTAGCAGCTATGTGGCAAGTGTCTGTTTCTCCTAGTGACACTCTTGCTTCCACCATTGCTACTGTGCGCTCCATTCAAACTTTCAGAATACTATTTCAAGGGTTCCTGCACAAATTGCCATGCGTAGACACCACCAAGAAGGCATGTAGAAACTTGTTTATAATCAATACACATGCCATTCGCCATATCATTTTGAACAGTGGTTTGTCTCTATCAATTCACCTGCATGGTGAAAGGCAAGATATGTTTTCAATACCGAACTTGGCAGGACAGGTGTAAAATAATAAAACCTCACACAAGTTGGGAATTATTTTTGATGTACAGCAATTGATTTGTCAAACAAATTTGCAACAAAAGCAGCATGAAAGTGGATTGTCCTGATGGCACAAAGCTTAGTTCTCCTGATAGCACAGGTTGTTCATGCAATATTGAATCTGACCTGGCTTGAGGAGGATTTGACCAACGACCCATGTTGGAAATATATGTTGCATAGAAGTACACAGAAAATCTAGCACAGAGACAGGCTGTTTGGACGATGTTGGTGCTAGTGCTTCACATGAATCTTCTCCCACTCATCTCCCCATACCAACATACTCTTACATTTCTTTTTTTCTCATACGCTTATCAAGCCGACCCTCAAGCTCCTTGTGTGGTAATTAGTTCTACATTCCAACCATTTGGAGAAGTTTCCCCAGAATTATTTTGCATTATTAATAGATAGCTTGCATTTAAGTGTCCTTAGATTTTGGATTCCCCCACAAGTGCAAACATTCTAGATTTGTCTTTGGATTTGTTTTATTGCCACATGTATCGAGGTGCAGTGAAAAGTATTGTTCTGCGTATTGTCCAGACGAATCATGCCATATATGACAAAAAAACTAGGACATACATAAATACACAATGTAAATACATAGGCACAGGCAACAGGTGAGCATACGGAGTGTAGTACTACTCAGTAGAGAAGATATGTGAAAAGATCAGTTCAGTCCATAAGAGGGCCATTCAGGAGTCTGGTAACAGCAGGGAAGAAACTATTTTGAACCTGTTAGTGCGTGTTCTCAGATTTTTGTATCTCCTGCCCATTGGAAGAGGTTGGAAGAGTGAATAACCCAGTTGGGAGATGTTTTTGAATATGCTGCCCACTTTCCCAAGGCAGCAGGAGGTGTAGACTAAGTCAATAGATGGGAAGCAGGTTTGCGTGATGGACTGAGCTATGTTCATGACTCTGTGTAGTTTCTTACAGTCTTGGGCTGAGCAGTTGCCATACCAAACTGTGATGCATCCAGATAGGATGCTTTCTATGGTGCATCTGTAGAAATTGGTAAGAGTCAATGTGGACATGCCAAATTTCCTTAGTTTCCTGAGGAAGTATAGGCACTGTTGTGCTTTCTTGGTGGTAGCGTCGACGTGGGTGGACGAGGACAGATTGTTAGTGATGTGCACACCTAGGAATTTGAAGCTGTCATCCATCTCCACCTCCACCCCATTGCTGCAGACAGGGGTGTGGACGAATCAGCCTCTCTACATATTGAACCTTCATAAATTCATACCTCCAGTACAATTTTTAGTCATTTTTGAGGAAAAGACATCCAGCCTGAAGAAAAGAACAGAACTATGCACACTGTACCATAACTGAAATTCAAAATAAATTTGATGTAACCTTTTTTAATTTTGTCCCTGAAGCAATGAATCCTAGTGCTTCACCTGCATTGCTGCTTATAATGATTTCCTTACCTGTACCCCTTGATCTCTTTGCATCTCAACCCCATTAAAATTCTTATTTTACATGGCCCACTTATTTTTATAGCCTCCTTATGCCTGCTACAAAAATGCACCACCTCGCACTTATCAATTTGCCATTTATATGTCTATTCTACATATTTATTAATGCTGACTTGTTTTTTGTCAGTCCTGCTCAGTATTCATTTTTACTTTTGATTTTTTTTGGCTCAGTATTAATTATACCCCCAATTTGTTGTTAACTGTACATTTTGATATTGTACTTTTATTTCTGTTTCCAAATAATTTATGTAAATGGTGAACAACAGTGACTCCAGCATCAATCTCCTCTTTTGCCTGGGTAACTATCTTTTATCAGATTGTTTATTTCTATTTTGTAGCCAGCTTGCCATCACTACTCGCCCTGATTCCACATGCTCTGACCGTAGCCATGAGTCTACTATGTGATACCTTAATCAAAACAAAAATGAGTCCATGGGCGGGTTTCTCTGGCCCGCCGAACCAGGGGCGTCATTCTCCGACCCCCCGCTGGGTCGGAGAATCACCAGGGGCTGGCGTGAATCCCGCCCCCGCCGGTTACCGAAGTCTCCGGCACCGGATATTCGGCGGGGGCGGGAATCGGGCCGCGCCGGTTGGCGGGCCCCCCCCGCTGGATTCTCCGGCCCGTATGGGCCGAAGTCCCACCGATAAATTGCCTGTCCCGCCGGCGTGGATTAAACCACCTTTTGAACGGCGGGACAAGGCGGCGTGGGCAGGCTCCAGGGTCCTGGGGGGGGGGCGCGGGGCGATCTGGCCCCGTGGGGTGCCCCCACAGTGGCCTGGCCCGCGATCGGGGCCCACCGATCCGCGGGCGGGCCTATGCCGTGGCGGCACTCTTTCCCTTCCGCCTCCGCCACGGTCTCCACCATGGCGGAGGCGGAAGAGACTCCCTCCACTGCGCATGCGTGGGAAACTGTCAGCTGACGCTCCCACGCATGCGCCGCCGCGAGATGTCATTTCCGCGCCAGTTGGCGGGGCAACAAAGGCCATTTCCGCCAGCTGGCGGGGCGGAAATTCCTCCGGCGTCGGCCTAGCCCCTCAGTGTTGGGGCTGGGCCCCCAAAGATGCGGAGCATTCCGCACCTTTGGGGCGGCGCGATGCCCGTCTGATTGGCGCCGTTTTGGGCGCCAGTCGGCGGACATCGCGCCGTT
The DNA here is from genome assembly GCF_047496885.1 of Scyliorhinus torazame. NCBI lineage: Eukaryota > Metazoa > Chordata > Chondrichthyes > Carcharhiniformes > Scyliorhinidae > Scyliorhinus > Scyliorhinus torazame. The sequence continues at coordinate 100,864,637 of NC_092717.1, forward strand.
TCGGGAGAATTTCGCCCCAGATTTCTGATGCAGCACGCCGTTGGGATTCTACGTTTCGCCGGCTGTTCAATGGGGTTTCCCATTGTGGGGCAGCTCTATGCCATCGGGAAACCCCCGGGCTGCCAGCAAATTGGGGAACCCCAACGGCGGAGAATTCAGCCCCATATTTTTGTATTTTGATTAGGATTTGGTTTGGTACACAGATTTGCTAATGCTATAATCACAGCTTCACACTGAAACTAGTGTCTTTATGTCTGAAACTAGTATCTTAAACTTAAAATAAAGGCAACTAACATGGCATCAAAATAGTGTTGGCCAAGACAGACTGGGAAATTAGGTTGAAAGGTAAGGCAGTAGAGAAACAATGGCAGACATTTAAGAAGGTATTTCATAACACTCAACAAAGGATGCACAATCCATGGCTACTGAAGGATGTCAAAGGTGGTATCAAGTTGAAAGAAAAGACATTCAATGTTGCAAAGATTATCAGTAGACCAGAAGTTTGGGAAAGTTTTCAAAATTAGCAACGGATAAGTAAAAATATGAGGGAGGAGTTAGAATATGAGAGTAAACTAACAGGAAATATATTAACTAAGCTTCTACAAGTATAGTCTAAAGAAGAGAGTAGTTAAAGTAAATGTTGGCCCTTAGAGAATAAACTGGAGAATTAATAATGGGAAACAAGGAAATGGCAGTCTTTGAACAAGTATTTTGTATCTGTCTTCACAGTAAAAGATACAGAAAGCATCCCAAGTATAGTAGAAAATCGAGGAATAAAGAAGAGAGAAACTTAAAACCATCAATGTCACTGGAGAAAAAGTACTAGGAAAACTATTGGACCGGGGCAGACAAGTCCCCTGAATGAAATGAAAATCGCTTATTGTCACAAGTAGGCTTCAATGAAGTTACTATGAAAAGCCCCTAGTCGCCACATCTGATGGCCTGCATCCCAGGGTATCAGAAGGAGTGGCTGCAGAGATATTACATGCATTTTGTAATGTCCCAAAATTCCCTGTATCTGGAATATACAGATTGAATCACAACTGATTGAAAAACTACAAATTTAATGCCTCTATTCATGAAAGGAGGGAAACCAAAAGCAAGAAATTATAGACCAGTTAGCCTAACATTTGCCATTGAGAAAATACCGGAATCTTTCATTAATGAAGTAGCAGCAGGACATTTAGAAAATCAGAATACAATCAAACAGAGTCAACATGGTTTTATAAAAAGGAAATTGTGTATGAAAAATTCATTCGAGTTCTTCGAGGAAATAAGAAGCAGTGTGGATAAAAGGGAACCACTTGATGCAGTATATTTTTGTTTCCAAAAGGCATTCAGTAAGGTGGCACATAGAAGGTTACCAAACAAACGCTCTTTGTTTTCAGGGTAATATATAATAATAATCTTTATTGGTGTCACAAGTAGGCTTACATTAACACTGCAATAAAGTTACTCCGAAAATCTCCTAGTCGCCACACTCCGGCACCTGTTCGTGTACAATGTGGGAGAATTCAGAATGTCCAAATCACCTAACACACATCTTGCGGGAGGAAGCTGGAGCACCCAGAGGAAACCCATGGGAAGAACGTGAAGACTCTGCAGACAGTGATTCAAGCTGGGTATCAAACCCAAATCCCTGGCGCAGTGAAGCAACAGTGCTAACCACTGTTATATTAGCAGGGATAGATGATTAGCTGACTAACAGAAAACATAATCAGGGTGAATGGGTAATTTTTAGATTTGCAAACTAATTAATGGAGTGCTATAGGCATCAATGTTGGGGCCTCAACTATTTATTATCTTAATGACTTTATGAAGGGTAGAGTGTGTTGTGATCAAATTTGCCGACAATACAAAGATATGTAGGAGTGCTAGTTGTGAGGAGGACATAAACTCTGCAAAGGGATATAGGTGCATTAAGGGGTTGGGCAAAAGTTTTGCAGATGGAGCATAATGTGGGAAAATGTGAGATTGTCCACTTTGCAGAATGAATAGAAAAGCTGAAAATTATTTAAATGATGAGAGACTGCAGAATGCTGCAGTACAGAGGAATCTGGGTGTCGGTGTACACAAATGGCAAATTATTAGGATGGAGGAACAGCAGGCAATTAGGATGGCAAATTGAATGTTGGTCTTCATTGCCGGGGGAATCGAGTTTAAATGGATGAAAGTGTTCCTATAACTACAGAGAATTATGATGTGGAGATGCCGGCGTTGGACTGGGGTGAGCACAGTACGAAGTCTTACAACACCAGGTTAAAGTCCAACAGGTTTGTTTCGATGTCACTAGCTTTCGGAGCGCTGCTCCTTCCTCAGGTGAATGAAGCGGTCTGTTCCAGAAACACATATATAGACAAATTCAAAGATGCCAAACAATGCTAGGAATGCCCGCATTCCTAGCATTGTTTGGCATCTTTGAATTTGTCTATATATGTGTTTCTGGAACAGACCTCTTCATTCACCTGAGGAAGGAGCAGCGCTCCGAAAGCTAGTGACATCGAAACAAACCTGTTGGACTTTAACCTGGTGTTGTAAGACTTCGTACTGTACAGAGAATTAGTGTGACCACACCTGGATTACTACATACAGTTTTGGTCATCTTATTCAAGGAGGGATATATTTGCATTGAAACAGTTCAGAGAAGGTTCACTGGGCTGTTTCCTGGGCTGCTGGGGTTGTCGTATGAGGAAGGTTTGAGCAGGCTAGGCCTATACAAATTGGAGTTTAGAAGACTGAGGTGTAATATTATTGAAGCATATATCACGATCCCAGACCAGGCCCCAACAGTGGCTAGGATACTCATCCGAAACACAAATAATTTAGTTTATTTTTTAAGACTCTGCAGAAAGAATTCTTCGCTCCAGGAGTGAATGCACAAAGAAATAGATTTGGTTTTAAAACAAAACTTTAACACAATATTGAGCTCTTTAACATCACACTCGAAAATAGCTTACAATTACCCCTTAAACAATGCTACTCAATACAGTAAATACAGTACCCTTATTTACGATCTCTATTCCCAATTAAACAACAAGAAATTTTTAAAAATACATAATCATAATAATTTTTATTGTCACAAGTAGGCTAACATTAACACTGCAATGAAGTTACTGTGAAAAGCCCCTAGTCGCCACATTCTGCCGCCTGTTCGGGTAAATTGAGGGAGAATTCAGAATATCCAAATTACCGAACAGCAAGACTTTCAGGTCTTGTGGGAGGCAACCGGAGCACCCGGAGGAAACCTACGCAGACACAGGGGATAACGTTCAGACTCCGCACAGACAGTGACCCAAACCGGGAATCGAACCTGGGACCTATGCGCTGTGAAGCAACAGTGCTAACCACTGCGCTATCATATAAAGCTCACAATCCATCCTACATTCCAATGGCCCAGATCACTACATGCTTTCCAGAACAGATTTGGCTCCTGTTGGAACCCCTGCAGACTCTGGCTGGATATCTTCAAAAAGCTGTTTCAACTGGTTTGTTTCAGTTTCCCCCTTGTCCTCCGACAATTCCTGAATACTATTAATCTCTTTTTTAAACTACCCTACTGTAAGCGCTAAAGACTTTACTTGTGGCCGAAAGGGTAACCAGGGACGGGATTCTCCGAAGCCCCCGCCGGGTCGGAGAATTGCCGGGGGCTGGCGTGAATCCCGCCCCCGCTGGTTGCCGAATTCTCTGGCACCGGATATTCGGTGGGGTCGGGAATCGCGCCGGTCGGCGAGCCCCTCCCCCCCCCCCCGGCGATTCTCAGGCCCGCGATGGGCCGAAGTCCCGCTGCTGTCATGCCTGTCCCGCTGGCGAGAATCAAACCGCCTCTCTTCCCAGCGGGACTAGGCGGTGCGGGCGGGCTCTGGGGGTTGCGCGGGGCGATTTGGACCCGGGGGGGTGCCCCCACGGGGGCCTGGCCCGCGATCGGGGCCCGCCGGCGGGCCTGTGCCGTGGGGGCACTCTTTTCCCTCCGCCTCGGCCACAGTCTTCACCATGGCCGACGCGGAAGAGACACCCCCACCCTGCGCATGCGCGGGGATGACATCAGCAGCCGCTGACGCTCCCGCGCCTGCGCGGACTTCCGCCGCCCAGCGCAGTCCTTTCGGTCCCAGCTGGCGTGGCGCCAAAGGCCTTCCACGCGGGTCGGCGGCGCACCATCCACTCCGGCGCGCGCCTAGCCCATCACGGTGAGGACTTGGCCCCTAAAGGTGCGGAGAAACCGCACCTTTGGGGCGGCCCGATGCCGGAGTGGTTCACGCCACTCCTACCTGCCCCACCGGGTCGGGGAGAATCCTGGCCCAGATCTGAACTCAACTCAAAAGCTTTCTCAAAATGTATGAATACCTTAGCTCCACCCAGCAACGACATCATCTCCCCAGGCTGAAAACAAATTAACCCCCCAGGGAATAACCTAATCAAAGGAGTGTGCATTAGCCCAGGTTTTTACAATGGTCAATTTCACCTCTGGCTTCTAAAAGCTTTCTGGTGCGGCAAAACAAGATTCTTTTTAAAAACATGGCTAATGCAATTAAACACTCTAATCCAAGCTTTTGACCCTTAAATTGCCAAATGTATGTAATCCAATATCGCTAAAATCCTCCATTCATCACACATATAAGGTTTTGATGGGGCTTGCTTATGAGATGTTACTTCTTGTGGGGTAATATAGAACTAGTATCATAGTTTCAGAATAATGGGTTGCCCATTTAAGGCAGGGAAGGGGGACTTTCTTATTTCAGTGAGCCATGAATGTTTGTAATTCTCTGTCCCAGATGGTAGTGCCAGGTGGGGGAACGTAAAGTTGGCTGCCATGCCATGGGCACTGTTCCTGCTGGTAACCTTCCTTTCCCCCCCCTCAACACTGCAGTTTTACCGGTGCTGTGGAAAGCATTGGGTGATATGCCTGGCCAATTAATGGCCACTTAAGCCTCCTCTTACCTCCACTGAGAAAGACCCATGCCAATTATGTAGCAGCTTTAACTGCTCCAGTGGATATTTGGTCAAGGGCTAAGGGTGCTTCATTAAACGACACGACATGTTCCCACCGGAGGCTCTCCCAAAGGTGCATTATCCTTTCTGTAATGTTCTTGTCAGATGGCCTGATTGATTACAAGAACACTTGTAGCTAAAGCTATAAATGATTTATTAACATTAACTGTGGGTAAACTATATACAAGACAACAGATGAAAAAACAGTAAAATCATGCCAAGCAATCTCTCTCTTCAACTTCCTCCAGCTAGTCTGAGGTCAGCTGACTTTACCATTCACTTATATACTAGTGAAACTCCTAGTGGTCAGTTGGTAACTACAATCCAACAATGATATCGCTACACTTTCCAACTCTTGTCACTCCCATCACTTGGAACTTCCAGCTTCCTTTTGTATCTGGCTCCAACACTGAATGCTGTTGTGGTCTGGCTGCAGTCCCAGCTGTGGCAAATGCTCCCCATGGCACTGCTGAGACTAGAGAGCTATCAACCATCTGTTTGGCTGTATTGACTAACTGTGGGGTGTACAGGCCAAGTAGATTTAGGCCAGGAGGTAGAGACCCCTCCTCCTCCTGTAGAATCCATTTCACTGAATATATTCAAGGCTGAATTGATGTTTCATCTACAATGAAGTCAAGGGTTATGGGAGAAGGCAGAAAAGTGGATTTGCGGTCACGATCAGATCAGACAAGATCTTATTGAGTGGTAGCACAGGTTTGAGAGTAGGAATGGCTGACTCCTTCTCCTATCTATTATGTTCTTATGAAGCATATGCATTCGGAAAAGGTACCCAAATGAATGGTGCTCGGGTACCCTTTCAACTCTTCCCCCAACAAGAGATTAATGCTTTCAAATGGGTTAAAGGGTGAATTGATGTGGAAAATGTAAAAAACGGTGGATAAATCTCTGATTGTTTTCTGATTTGGAGACATCCTTGGCTCCCTTTTGTGGCTGAATGTCACGCATTGCTTATAATGTCTACTTAATCAAACTACAGATTTCAACATTGGAGGTGGTTTCTAATAACATTTCAGAGTTTTGCTAACAACCGAATGGAAGAGAATTTTCTGTATTCACAGCCATTCTTAAAGCCCAGGGGGAAAAAAAATCCCTGATTCTCCGTCGTTTCCTTTCTCAGATAATCGTATCATCGGGGGACAAAAAGCTGCTTCACAGTAATTCGTGTTTGTGTTTTTCTGTCAAATTAGTATATGAAATGGTAATAAATCAATGCTAGAAGCTAGACTTTGGCAGAGGAGTATGCTGTGTATTAAATAACTGCAGTAAGAATGTGACTAAATATGTAAGTCATGCAGTATATAGAGTTTTAATAAAATCAGCCCAATGCTACTTTAAATCGTGTTTTCCAGCTTGAAAGCTAATCAACCTCTCCTTCCGAAGACTGGAAATTGCACTTAACTAAATCCAAATAATATTCAACAATAATGAAAAATTCAGCTGTGTTATTAGTTTAATCTACTGCCTGCATTGAAGTATTACAAGCAGACCTATGGTGTTCAAAATCTGGTGTATTTTTGGTATCATTTGTTGAAATGTTTCTATTAATGTTTTGTATCAACAATTTAAACTCCATGATTACATCATGCATGACATCAGTATTGTTAAGAAATGAAATATTTGAGACCTAAGAAATCGCTTACTAAGCACTTTGATTAATTTGTATCTTGTATTTAATTGCTGCTACTTATCTTTCTATCCCAGTAGTTCATTTCTAGCAAACTATTTAATGAAAATGATTTGTCGTTCCAAAGCTTTTGTATCTAATCGTGGGTAATTTAAGTACCCCAGTGATTGCATTAGCTGGTATATTAGGCGTGGAAATGTTTTATCTCTTTGTTAGAAAATGGAATACACCTGACAGCAATTGTAATACATTTGTTAATGCCTGGACAAACAAGGGCAGCAAGTGCATGGGAACAGACCATTCTTCACTGTCGCTGGGACAAATTCTTGGAACTCCCTGGGACAAATTTGTGGAACTCCCTACCTAACTGTACCTTCATCACATGGACTAGCAGTTTAAGAAGGCAGCTCACCACCACCATTTCAAGGGCAATTATGGACAAACAATAAATGTTGATCTTGCCAGCAGCAGTCATATTCCTTGAACGAATAAAGCTGCCCCTTGTAAAGGTTGGAAAGGATTTCTACAGAAGGTGGGCGTGAACTAGGAATATTCGGGTATTAATTAAGTGCCCAGCTGTTGTCTTTATTAATATTGTAGGAACAGCTGACCAGGACAAGAAGTTAATTTTACTAAGTGATATTTGCGGTCAAATCTGCAAATAGAACTCTTACAGTTGTAATAGTAATCAAGGTCTTCTCGTACTTCATTTTGTAGTAGTGACTTGCATGGTGATTCAGGCTTAATATATATCATATATATACATTATTACATTTACTGTAAAATCAAGTGGAATACCTGAACTAAACATCATCATAATTTTGCAGCATACATTTTATTTCCTTTACAGTGCAAGAAACAAATGATTCATGTGATAGCACTGCCTCCCTGCCCCTCTTTTTTTATAAGCATTAATTTGCTATCTTATTAGCATCGTATTGACAGATTTGAACTGCACTTCTGTACACTGCGGTGATTTGAGGTGGAATGGTTGACTCAAGGGGGAGAGACGAGGTACTTTTGAATATGGCTGTTTGTAACGACCCACATGTCCTGCTTCATGAGAGTGATGACACCACAATAATTTGAAACTGACAAGTAACGAAAGATAAAATACATAACCATATTCAAAATTGCCTTGGAGCCGTTCCAGGAGTTTCATAATTTAAACAGAGGTTAGACAGAAACTCTGAGCGCAACTACCTGAATGAGAACAGAGTTCCGTAGCTCACGCGATTAGGCAGGTGTTTCCCAGCGCTCAGAGTGCTGAGAAACCTCGCCCTAGCGAGCGGCCGTTGGGGGCCTTAGTGGAGAATGTGCGACGAGGCCGCACTTAGTCCGGTTTTCTGCACGGAAGAACTCGGCTCGCTGGAACTCTTCAAATGGCGTTCTGGTCTCTCGTCCCCCTGATGTGATCCTCGAAACCCCCCCCTCAGCCCCAGCTCACCGATAAAGGGATCCTCAGACCCCCCCTCTGCACAGGACACCCTGGTCCTGATCTGCAGCACAGGAAAAATGCCAGCCTGGCACCCTGACAGTGCAGCTGGCAGTGCCACCTGAATACCTTGACAGTGCAAGGCTGGCACCCATGTGGCACTTCCAGGGTGCTGGGCTGGCAGTGTCATAATGCCACCCTGCCAAGAGGGGGGCTTCAACCCCCGGGGAGTTCTCCATGAGTGCTGTTCCATCTGGTGCCTGTTTGTATCAGCACCGAATGGCACTCGCCAAAGATTTCCAAGGCGAGGGATTTGGATCCCACTACTTGGGTAGATCGTGGGAATGTATATTAGAGTGCTAATATGCAGATTTGCCAATACGTGATCCTGCCCACAATGGGCGGGGTTCACATCATGATATCTTACAAGATCACAAGGCATGGTGATCTAGTTAGGTCCCAGAAGAGGGATCACCCGGCATCTACTAGTCCCGTTGCGCCACACCACGCTGCCTTTCGGACACAACATGGCCGGTAGATGTCGCCCAAGTGTTCAAAAAATAACCTCATCAGTGAATAATATATTGATGAAATTCCTTTTATTGCCCCATATTTGTGGTAAAAAATAATGGTGAGGCTATTAATGCCACCGTTACTAAAGAGTATATTGGACAGCAACTTCCAGTAATTGCACATGCACAATTAAATGTGGAAATCAAGAAGTTACAATGATTTACCCTGATCTTTCATAAGATGTGCTGATACACTGATATCTCACCCAGAAACTTTCCATTGAAACGCATGAAACGGGTGAAGTTGCTCTTTTTACCCATTAGATACTCATAACCTTCTAGAAAAAATTGAGCCTTGTAGCTTCCAGGGCAAGTGGATATTTAACAGTGTGATAAGACTTAATTGCAACCTAGCAACATCTCTGGCACTCAAAATTAATGTTTTCGCAAGTGTATTGTCTGAGTGCTTCAGGCTGTAATTGTTGGAGGTTTTTTAATGTGCTTTTTTTAAACTTTCCTTCCTGTCTCTCATTTGTATTTCTCATTTTCACATTTTCTTTTCTTGTCTTTATTTTGCTTTCTGTACTTGAATTTTGAATTGAGTTAAATATTCTAAATGGCTCTTGGTGGTTCATTCTCCACTTCTCATTAAGACTTCATAAATTTGATTTGTGCAGAAGATGCACAGTTCCTTCAGATCCCCAGTAAAAGTGGCTGTGCTGAAGTGGATTTCTAATTATCACCCATAGAAATCTGTTGGCGTCATTTATGTGCTTCTAACCACAAAATTTAGCCATAGTTTTTGAACTCCATTTGTGACCATTTAATATCTAAACAAATGCAGGAAAGTAACGTTGGTTAACTTTCTTTGAACGCAAACCACCTACAGCAACCTCAGCATATCTGGTACATAGAAAAGTTTCAGCAGACAATAACTGCAAAGGCACATATAACCATATCTAACACAAAGAAAGCTACTTTTTTCTTGGAGGGCAAACATTTCAACCCCAAGACATAATTGCCACAGGGTAATGTCCTATGCTAAAATATCTTCAGCTACTTCCATTATAAGATTAGAAGTGGGGATGTTTGCTGATGATTGCAGTGTTCAGCACCATTCACTGCAGGTATTGAACCAATCCATTCCTATGTGCAGCAAGACCTGGATGATATCTAGGCTTGGGCTGATAAGTGGCAAGTAACATGACTAGCACACAAGTGCCAGGCAATGAATTTTCCAAAAAGATAAAGTCTGACCACCTCTTGGTGTTCAATGACATTTTCCATAATACTCCACCATCAATATCTGTGAGTTACCATTGACCAGAAACTTAACTACCAACACATGAATACTGTGGCTGCAAGAGCAGATCAGAGGCTGGGAATACTGTGGTGAGTAACTCACTTCATGACTCCCCAAAGCCGGTCTACAAGGCATAAGTCTGGAACCTGATGTAATGGTCCCTCTCCACTTGCCTGTATGAGTGCAACTCCAACAGCACAAGAAGTTCAACATCATCCAGGAATAAACAAGCTGTTTCACATCCCACCCATCACTGTAAACATTTAATCCACCACCATCAGTGCTCTGTGGCTTCAGTTTGTATCATCTACATGATGTACTACTGCAAACTCACCAAGGTTTCTTCCTCAGCCTTTTCCAAACCCTTTTCCACCTTAAAAAAAAAAGGGAGCCTGTTTAGCTCACTTGGCTAGACAGTTAGTTTGTGATGCAGAGCAAGGCCAGCAGAGCAGGTTCAATTCCTGTACCGGCTGAGGTTATTCATGAAGGCTGCCTTTTCAACCTTGCCCCTTGCCTGAATTGTGGTGGTCCTCTGGTTAAACCACCACCAGTCACCTCTCTCCCTCAAGGAGAAAGCAGCCTATGGTCATCTGGGACTATGGCTACTTTACCTTGTCATACCACAAGGGCAGCAGGAACATCAAGTTCAGCTTTTTTTAATTAAAACATTTTTTTATTCTGCATTTTCACATTTTCCTTCAAAAAGTTACACCCCACCCACAAACTGTAAATGGTAACAAATACAAAATCAATCCCCTTAACAATACCAATGATCCCATCCTCCCACCACCCCAAACAACGGCCCACCTGTCAATATATACATCCAATAAACCAAACCGTCCCACGATGGAAACAAAAAACAAAAGAGAAAAAGAAAAAGGAGTCCGGGACCGCCCATGGTCACCATTTACCTATAGAGTCCACCCCCCTACACTCAACGCCATCCAGCCTCTGAAAGAGTACATGATACCCGAGAGTTGTCCCCGCCCCCAAGTCTCCAGCTCCTCCCGTCCATTGCCTCTTGTAAAACTCCTCCCAACCTCGGTTCCTTCCCCCCAACTTTCCACCCCGGCTAGACCACTCGGACCTTGTTCTGCCAGGCTCCGATGGCCGCAGCCCCTCCCCCCACCTCACTCCTGTTCACTGGCCGGCTTAAACTGGCCAGCGTGGAGGCCCCCACCCGGGTCCCTTTCCCCCTTGCCCGGCCCTAGGAAAGCCCAGAGATCCCCTTTTAGCACACAAACCCCGCATATCCATCTACACCCCAAAGAGCCCTCATTTCGAGTGAAAGTCCCATCACTTCCCTTGTCCAAATATATACAACATTGGCTCCTTTAGCCCCTACACCCACGCGCAGTGAAACAAAAAAGAAGAAAATACAGTCATGAGGTTACATCGGCACATGGCCATTTCTCAATTTGGCAGTTCTGCCACAGTCCTTCTGCCTTTGCAAACTCCTCCGCTGCTTCCGCCGTTCCAAAATAAAAGTCCCTGAGCTTATAAGTCACCCTCAGCTTCACTGGATATACAATGCCGCACTGCACCTTGCTAATGTACAGTGCCCTCTTCACCCGGTTGAAGGCAGCCCGCCTCCTCGCAAACTGCTTTTCGAATTCCACAGCCATCACCTTAGTTATTCCTTCAGCCGTAAGCACTGCGGCCTCCCCTGGTGCTCCAGCCTCCATTTCCTTTGCTGACCCCGCGGTGACCTTTCCACTCCCCAACGGACTTTCAACCGCTTTTTTCACGGCCGTTTTTTTGCTGGTCTTCGACATTCTTCTCCTCTGTGCTGTCTCCCGACTTTTACTGCCTTCGCTGGCCCTAGGACCGGGCGTTAACCCCCTCCAATGCGCGGCTGCCTCCCGCCCGCCATCACCGGAAGTCCATCAAGTTCATCTTCAAGGCACACACCACCCTGACTTGGAATCATATCACCATTCCATCATCATGGCTGGGTCAAAATCTTGGAACTTCTACCTAACAGCAGTGTATGTGTACTTCCACCATATTACCAGCAGTGAGTCAAGAAGGCAGGTTTCCTCCCATCTTCTCAAGGGAAATTAAGGATTGGTAATATTGTGGACTTTGCCAGCAACATCCACATCCCATGAATGAAGAAAAACACTTTTGTGATTATAATTGCCTCAGTATAAAGCTGGCATCTAAGTTGTTAGGCATTACCTTGAAGACAAGAAAGGGTAAATGACTTATACATTTATAGATGGTGTACAAGCTTTATTACTGTCATTTTTGTTGCTTTTTGCTGTTGCTGCCTGCTTTACTTTTGTCCTTGTACGATTAGCTGAGGGGCAATAATTTACCCCTTCCTCCTTTTCAGACAGGTCACGATGGTGTATCAAATAGGAACTCCTGTCAATCTGAACATGAGGAGTAATGGAGGGAGGCCGAGCTGGTGAGGCTGCATCAACTCCAGTGTCTACGCATTACAGTATACAAACAGATGTTTTCTTCCCTGCATGTGACTGAGGATCAGTGTTTGTGGAGGCTTCACTTTACAAGGGAAGCCATCACTGAGTGCTCGTGAATCTGAAGCCCATTCTCTCTGTATATCTCATTCTAGTCAGTGCCTGATAGAGGTTCAGGGAAGGTGTGACTTTATGCTACAGAATTATTCTGAGCTATGACCAAGGCCATCTCTAACATACCAACTGATGTACACAGATGGACCGTCAAAGATTCATTGTTCTCTTGCTCGATAGGACACTCTGCACGTTCAACAAAAATGAGTACTTGCTTTCTTATTGTGGTCACAACACATGAACAGGAGTGAGAAGACCATTTAGCCCCTCAAACCTGCTCCGTCATTTGATAAGATCATGGCTGATCTGATTGCGGCCTTAATTCCTGTCTCCTTCCCATAACCCTTGACTCTCTTGTCAATCTAAAATCAATCCAGCTCAGCCTTGAATATGTTTAATGGCCGAGCTACCACTGGTATCTGTTGAAAAGAATTCCACCCACTAATGACCCTCTGGGAGAAAGAAATTCCCCTAACCTCAGATTTTTCTCAGCTCTCTCTATCAAGACCCTCAGAATCTTACATGTTTCAAAAAATCAAATCCCATTATTTTAAACTCCAATGGGTCTAAGCCCAACCTGCTCATTCTTTCCTCATAAGATAATTCCATGCCAGGAATCAATTGGTTGAACCTTTTCTGAACAGCTTCTAATTCAATTGTATCTTTTCTGGTAAGGAGACCAAACTGTACACAGTAGTCGAGATGTAAGGCCCTGCACAGCTGTCGCAATACTCCCTGACAGTTATACTGAATCAAACGCCAAGGCCTAAATTTTTGCTCTGGCATCAGGTGCACAGTCAGCAGAATTTGTAGGGAGCACAGATGCTGAAAGGTGCAGATGCACAGTGGGTGAAATGCTAGCCTCAGTGATCATTCCAGCTGTGGAAAAAAAAAGAAACCGCCTTCTAGCAGTCAGCCCTTCACACCCCCCATGCTCCACCTATGCCCCTCCACCCAACCCCCATGGCCCTTTGTGGCCCCATGCCAACTTAGTTCCAACCCATGGAACTCACCATCCTTTGCCATTACAGCCTCCATGCAAAGTCACTTAGCATTCACATGAGAAGACCTCGCTCGGGACCATGCTAAAATGAAAGGTCTTAATGAATTTGTTATTTTAAAAAACTGATAACCCATTCACTACAACCTTTATCATAACAAGCATTTGTATTCATAGTCTCACATCAAAGACTTTATAAGATGTTGGAGCTGTCAATCAAACTGATCTGGCAGGCTCCATATTATGATGATAAATGATTGAGAAATCTGTCAATCAATTCTAATTCTGTTCTGGTAGCCCTTAGGGTACATCAACAAAAAGTTAAATAACAAGTATATTTTTTTCAAATATTTATAGGGCATGGATTTAAGTGCCTTGACATCTCCCTTTGTCAGCTTCCTTAACAGTTCCAATGAACTTGACAGTTGCAAAGTGTTTATCCACTTTTTACATGCATTCCTGACTACTTTTAACAGACCTAAAAGGCACCTACTCTTTCTCCAAATCTGTCCCAGGACCACATCCAAAAGTGAATCTTACCTCTCCAAAGAACTGCGGTAAGTTTGGACATTCATGTCAGGTCTAATATACAAAAGTTGTATTGCCCACTTCCCTCCTTGCAAGAATCGGATAAGACTGAAGGCAGCTGCACTTTAACAGCTGTATCGGTGAACTAAAGGTGTTCTCGTTCAACCCCTCATTCCTCACCCAGAGAAAATGGTGGGGGTAGGGTTAGTGGACAAGACGTCTGGATTTAGAAGTGTTTTTAGAAAGGTAGACATCTCTCCCTCAGGCCCAGCCTTCCATTTGCCTTCCTAGTCACTTGCTGAATATTATGTGCAAACTAACATTTTGTGATTCAATATACCAGGACACACAAATTCCTCTGTACCATAGAATCCCTACAGTGCAGAAGGAGGCCATTCGGCCCATCAAGCCTGCACCGACTGCCGTAGAGTTTTGCAGGCCGTAGAGTTCAGCAGTCTTTCTCCATTCAAATCATATGTTTTTCTATTATTCTCACAAATGTGGTCAATTTCTCTTTTTCCCACATTATACTCCATCTGCCATTTTCTTGCCCACTCACCTACCCAAGCCTTTGTGGACTTTTTGTGCCCTCTTAACATTCCTATCTATCAGCAAATTTAGCATACATTCAGTCCCTTCTTTTAAGTCATTGATATAGACTGTAAATAGTTGAGGACCCAGAACGGATCCTGTGGCACTTTCATTAGTAAGTTTGCCAACTGAAACTACCTATTTATCCCTACTCTCTGACCAATCAATTTTCTATCCATGCTAATATTTTGCCCCCTAGACCAAGGGGCTCTTATTTTGTACATTAACCTTTGATGCAGCACTTTATCATTGATGTGATACTTATCGATGTTCAGAATTTAAAGCTGACCTGGAACCACAAATGGACCATAAAGCTGCCACTGTACCGTCCATTTAAGGATCAAAGTGAAATAAATTCTGTCTTTTACCCATTTCAGAACCAGTTTCTAACACAAAATGGTGTTAATGACCCAACAAAACGGTGGGTCAGATTCCCGCTACGGAGTTGGATGAGCTCAGTCAGGAAGTTTCCCAGTTCAGCAGTCGCCTCAGCAGACTATTTCTATTCCCATTCACTTGATATAGACTCTGTATAAACAATGGTATGTGTAGAACTGCTTAAAAACCACCCTTATTTATTGTGAAACAAAACACACAATGAGGCCATCTGGAGAAACAGATTCCCCGTCATCTGTTTTCATTGGTACAGCTCACTGATGACCTCATTATGAACGCTTGATTGGGCTTCAAGACTCACAAATGGATTAACTCAGCAGGGGCCTGTTTACAGGTCAAGGTGGACTGTTTGCTTTGATTGATTGACATTGCATCTTTTGAGGTTATAAGATATTCTTTTTGAACTCTTTCAATGTCATAGACGAGATTGAGGTACAAGGTGATGTAAAACTTTTAAAATTGATTATAATGGCTCTTAATTTAAAAGCTTGAAAGAGCAGTGAATATTTTCAAAATAGATTTCTGAATGGGTGTTTTACTTTTTAAAAAAGTTTCCCCAACTGAGGGGCCAATTTAGTGTGGCCAATCCACCTTCCCCACCTTTGGGTTGTGGGCGTGAGACACGGGGTGAATGTGCAAACTCCACAGGGACAGCGACCCGGGGCTGAGATCGAACCCGGGTCATTGGCGCAGTGCTAACCATTGCGCCACCATGCCCCGCCTTGTGAATGGGCGTTTTTCTTAAGTGCATTTCAAGACTTGCCATTATAATTATATAACTCATTGGTTCTATAGTGCACAATGGATGAGTGAGCATGGAGGGGCTCAACTAAGAACTTTTAAACATTCCTTTCAAAAGGTTCCTGAATCCAGGCTAATGGTTCACTGTTCCTCAGAGTATTCATGAACCACTGTCCTGTGAGGCTGGCTCAACTTGATGAACATTGTGGGGAAGGAGAGTATTATGAGATGTCCATCCCAACAATGGATTTGGTCCGGTCAGGAGTGCAGGTTGTGAACTCACCACTTGCACGCTTATCACATGGTGTGAAAATTGCCAGCTCTAGGAATAGGGGTGGGAATGCTGCAATTAGGTCCTGCACACCATTTCTAAAGACCCCAAATTCATCCCGATGCCACAAAAAATCCACATGTACTGCAGTGGAGTCTGCTTCAGTTCCCAACCCTGCTCAAGAATTCCACAGCCTCGTGATCCTTTGTATACAAAAGGTCTCTGATGATGGAGTTTTAAAAATTCATTCCTGAGATCTGGGCTTTGCTGTCTAGGCCAAAATGTATTTCCAATCCTTAATTGCCCTTGAGAAGGCGGCGGTGAGCCACCTTCTTGAACCACTGCAGTACATGTGGTGTAGCTATTCCCATAGTGCTGTTCAGAAGGGAGTTTCAGGATTTTGACCCAACAACAGTGACAGGATGGCAATATATTTCCAAGTCAGGATGGTGTGTGGCTTGAAGGGCAAATTGCAGTGGTGGTGTTCCCATGCATCTGATGTCCCTGTCCTAGGTGGTAGAGGTCGCAGGTTTGGAAGATGCTGTCAAAAGAACCTGCTGCAGTGCATCTTGTAGATGTTACACACTACAGTCTTTGTGCACCAGTGGTGGAGGGAATAAATGTTGAAGATATTGGATGGATTGTCAATCAAACCGGTGGCTTTGCCGTGGAGCTTCTTGAATGTTGTTGGACCTGCACTCATCCAGGCAAGTAGAGAGTATTCCATCACATTCCTGACCTGTGCCATGTAGATGGTTGATGAGCTGCAGCATTCCTAGCCTCTGGCCTGTTTTATAGCCAAAAGATTTGTCACCAGAATAGTTTTTGGTCAGTGGTAATCCCAAGATGTTAACATTGGGTGATTCAGCGATGGGAATGCAACTGAATGTCAGGGGGAGATGGTAGATTCTCTCTTGTTAGAGATGGTCATTGCTGGTACTTGTGTGGCATGAATGTTACTTGCCACTTGTCAGCCGAAGCCTAAATATTGTTCCTACTTTCCTGCGTTTGGTCATGGGCGGCTTCAGTATTTGAGCAATTGCAAATGGTTCTGAACATTGTGCAATTATCAGCGAACATTTCCATTTCCGAAGGAGGGATGGCCATTGGTGAAGCAACTGAAGATGGTTGGACCCAAAACACCATCCTGAGGAACTCCTGCAGTGATGTCCTGGGACTGAAATGATTGATCTCCAACAACCACAATCATCTTCCTTTGGACTAGTTATGACTCCAAACAGTGGATGTTTTCCCCCTGATTCCCGGTACTTTAAGTCTTCAATACTGTTGCGAGAGTGTTGTCACGGTACATAGCCTTTGTAGTATCCAGTGCCTTAAGCCACTTCTTGATATCAGGTGGAGTGAATTGAATTGGCTGAAGGCTGGTATCTGTGATGCTGAGGACCTCCGGAGGAGGCTGAGACAGATCATCCACTCGGCACTTTTGCCTGAAGGTGGTTGCAAATACTTGGCCTTCTCTTTTGTGTTAATTGGCTGGGCTTCCCCTATCTTTGAGGATGCGGATATTTGTGGTGTCTCCTCTTCCTGTTAGTTGTTTAATTGTCCACCACTATTCATGACTGGATGTCGCAGAACAGCAGAACTTAGATCTGATTCATTGGTTGTGGGATCGCCTAGCTCTATCGCAAGCTGCTGCTGTTTGATATGCAAATAGTCATGAGTTGTAGCTTCATTAGGTTGACCCCTCATTATTAGACATGTTCAATGCTGCTCTTTGCATGCCCTCTGTACTCTTCATTGAACTAGGGTTGACCCCTTCGCTTGATGATAATGGTAGAGTGGAGGATTCTTGCAGGTGCAGCAAGTGATTAGGAAGGCAAACAGCCTACTTCTTCTAATGTGTATGTTTGTATCTGCCAGGTCATGAGTTTGCAGATTGTAGTTGAATACAGTTCTATTGCTCCAAATTCTAAATTACATCTGTGGACCACTGGTAACCACTGGCCTGATTAGAGTATAACAATAATAATCTTTATTGTCACAAGTAGGCTTGCATTAATACTGCAATGAAGTTACTGTGAAAAGCCCCTAGACACCACATTCCGGCACATGTTCGAGTAAACAAAGGGAGAATTCAGAATATCCAATTCACCTAACAGCATGTCTTTCGGGACTTGTGGGAGGAAACCAGAGCACCCAGAGGAAACCCATGCAGACACAGGGAGAACGTGCAGACTCCACACAGTCAGTGACCCAAGTCGGGAATCAAACCTGAGACCCTGGAGCTGTGACACAACAGTGCTAACCATTGTGCTACTATAAAGTTACTATTTTGGAAGGTACAACTTGAAAGTGATTTTATTTTGGAATTTCTTGTCAGTCATTTTCAAGGGCAAGGAAAGTGAAAGCTCCATATTTGCAAGGAAAGTGAAAGCTCCATATTTTGAGCATTGGGGTTTAGTAACAGTGTCTATATTTGTAATGTGTGAACAATCAAAACAAACACCCTCACACATGGAGCAGTGGACTGGATAAAATCCATTGGATTAAAATAAACAGGTGCTGGGACTGGAGACATACTGTAACTTCTAATTATTTTGGCACAAAATTGCACTTTGAAATGTTGTCCAGTCCATCTGCCACAAGATTCTCGCATTGCTGAAGATTTTTGTGCAGACAAACTGTTGTAAGTTCCGATTTCCACTTTTTTCCTTTGTGGATACAATCTTCCCTGTACTGAAACCTTTTGCTAGATATCTAAACTTTGCAGGAGCCTTTTCCCAGAAGGTGGCAATTGAATTGGTATCAAAGGATTTGACAATACTGGCCCAGAATGCACATTACCCAGTAACTTCAATATAACTGGTAGATGCACAAAGTTTACAAGAAATACATCACCATAAATTTCCTTGTATAATTTAGCACTGTATTACCATTAAATGTTTACTGTGGACTGTTGAAAGTGAACTTTACTTCTGTGGTACAAGAAACATGCTTAGTATTACAATATTCGTAATGTTCTAATAGAGAATATTGATGCTTGTTAGAATCCTGCATATTAATAGCATCCATTTGGATTTAAGAATCAGAATTATTATAATGTTTTAATCTGTGAAAAAACATTGTCCATTTGAAGACTATGGTCCGAATTACCCTGGGCTTGATAAAACCCAATCAGCACACTTTTCCAGCTCACAAGCTGAACTCCCAACCCATGTGTGACTTCTCATGCTATTTTTATCTTTTCACACAGTGGTCAGGTTGGCAATGCAGTTTGTGAGCTGTGAATGGATGCAGGAAGAGTGCGTTTGCAGAGGTAGGCAGGTTAGAAGGCCCACCTTGGTTCTCCAACATAGGATCCCAACGCCCAAATGTGTTTAAAGGCTTCCTAAATCTTACCCCCCCACCTCCATGCTCCCCGACATCTTCCATTCCACCAGGAATTTCCACCCTCCCATATATCCTTCATAGCCATTCACCCTATATGCACTGTGTACAGACGTCAGATTCGGGCAGCATGGTAGCACAAGTGGCTGGCACTATGGTTTCACAGCGCCAAGGTCCCAGGTTCGACTCCCCGCTGGGTCACTGTGCAGTCTGCTCGTTCTCCCCGTGTCTGCGTGGGTTTCCTCCTGGTGCTCCAGTTTCCTCCCACAGTCCAAAGACATGCATGTTAGGTGGATTGGCCGTGCTGAATTGCCCTTAGTGTCCAAAAAAAAGATTAGGAGGGGTTATTGGGTTACGGGAATAGGTGAAGGTGAGGGCTTAAGTGGGTCGGTGCAGACACGATGGGCAGAATGGCCTCCATTTGCATTGTATGTTCTATTCCATATAATATCAGTGGGTGTCGTGGGAATTAACCTCATCATTTAATAAGTCTTTGAATCATTGATACTGAGAGAAAAAAATGCATTCCTGCATTTGAGTAAAGGTTGTAATTCTATTAGCTTGTGTCAGCAACCAGAACCCACATGGAATGCACAATCTATTATTACATTGTCGTGAAACTATCATTCATTCTCAAATGAATGAAACACCTATTATGCTGCAACCTATTAGCACTTAGACATAGAATTTTTTTTTTTTTTTTAGACATAGAATTTACAGTGCAGAAGGAGGCCATTCGGCCCATCGAGTCTGCACCGGCTCTTGGAAAGAGCACCCTACCGAAGGTCCAAACCTCCACCCTATCCCCATAACCCAGTAACCCCACCTAATCCCCATAACCCAGTAACCCCACCCTACGGGCAATTTTGGACACTATGGGCAATTTAGCATGGCCAATCCACCTAACCCGCACATCTTTGGACTGTGGGAGGAAACCGGAGAACCCGGAGGAAACCCACGCACACACGGGGAGAACGTGCAAACTCCGCACAGACAGTGACCCAAGCCGGAATCGAACCTGGGACCCTGGAGCTGTGAAGCAATTGTGCTAACCACCATGCTACCGTGCTGCCCCATTATTGATAATGGCCAGAGCTGTCCAAACAGTAGGCTGCTCTCTGGAAAAGAAAGGACAGGTACTCATTTCAATTTTGAGGTAGAGCATTTGTCAAGTAGAGCATTTGTCAAGCAATGTTGGGAACCAGATGGTTTGATTTTTTTGCAGATTGCAAAACAAGGCTTTTTTCAGCTAGAACCACTTAAATCACAGTAGAGAAGGTGACAGCACAGGCTGACGGGACATTTTGATACATTTTTCATTGCTTTTTTCCATTGTAAAGATACTGTAAAACATATGAATGAATACACAAAGCTGGTCTGTGTAAGAGTCAACTTAACTTTAAAGGCCCGATCCCTATGATGAACAACCACATCAAAAGCACAACAATTTTATAATACAGCACCTAATTGTGACATCTGAAGATGTGAAAACACTTCCCCTTCACTGTGTTCCAGACTTCTCAGCAGGTTTCCCATTTCCGTCACAAACTCTCAAACCTGCTGTGCTTTTAATGGATTTTCAAAACCCAACACCACCAGACAAAAGTCCTGTGTGGAAGGACCCCCATTTAGAATAGGAGATGGGTGTGCTCTTTGAACCCTAGGCATTCCTGACCTGTAAAAAGACCAGAGGGAAATGGAGCAGAATCAAGAATGCGGAGTAAAATCTGATTCCCTCTCGAAAAAAGACCGAAGTGTGGCGGCTCATGCACTGAAACATGCCTCCAAAGAGGACAAAAACTCAGCCCTCTGACTGCATATTTCTAAAACCTGGAGGGTACAAAAGCTTTATTTAAAAAAAATCAATTGGCAAGATACGAGCTGTAAAGTTAATTACACCATTCTCTAACATTGCAATCATTTGCCTTGGTGAGCACATGACATCAGAAATATGTTATGTCAAAAAAGAGATAGCACAGATCCAATGTCAGACTTCAAAGTGGCAAAATGGCATTTCATGCTAAAGGATTAATATTCAGTTTATGTATCCACCAAGCTAAGGCAATTCTGCTTTCTTTGGACTGGTTCTTTTTTAGAAGATCCAATTGTATCCAGTTCCTAAAGAAAATATTGTTGCAGCTTTCCTATGCAATGCATTACACAGTATACAGATTCCCTTCCGTTGTAGAGGTTTTGCAGAGGGGGCTTATCTTTCACTTCTTTAAATGTGATTAATAGCCAGGTCTTCCCTCCCATAAAATCTAGATTATTTGTAGCATTTTATAAAAATAGTTGGGTTAGCAAGAATTAAAACCTCTTCGGATGAACAGAATACACATGTTGCTCTGGTGTGTCAGCAGAGAACTCTTACTAAATAAGGCAATGCACGAGTTGGCTTATCAGCAGTTGACAGGAATATAGCCGACTAACAGCTGATATAGAAGCCCATCACCACTGCGCTGTCAACTGCTCAGAGTTTTATACAGATTATGTTTATCACCAGCTAGACTGCTGATTCAATAAAATTCAACTGCTACAGTGCATTTTACATGAGACTCTTAAAGCCAAATCAGTCGCTCGTACCCAAGCTTCATGCGCCTCAGCTTTACTCTACAAGGGCTTAGTTTTTCGCATCTAGTGTCCAAAACAGTGAAGATTTATGGTGCCCTATTGCTCTTAAAAGGCACTGTTCCTTTTAGTTTGCTTCACTGTATATTGCAGCCTGCAGGTCTGGTGTGATAATGTTTTTCTTTAGTAAAATTGTAATATATACAGCAGGAAGAGTGATGTTTTTAGTTGATTCATTTCAAACTGACACCAATCTGAAACTTGATGCATGACTGTTGGAGCATATTAGTACATATTTCATGATTAAATATTAAAATGTTATTGCAACATCCAATTCATATGTGGATGAGCAATGCTGCTAAATATGTCCAATTTGAAACTGAATCATTTTCTTCTCTCCATTTATCTTAATAAAATATGGCCTGAAATTCCTGTGCAAACTTCCCTTACGTTGACGGCTTATTGCCGTAAATTTGGCATTGAAATGAATGAATGAAAATCGCTTATTGTCACAAGTAGGCCTCAAATGAAGTTACTGTGAAAAGCCCCTAGTCGCCACATTCCAGCACCTGTTTGGGGAGGCTGTTATGGGAATCGAACCGTGCTGCTGGCCTGCCTTGGTTTACTTCCAAAGCCAGCGAATTAGCCCTGTGCTAAACAGCCCCTGAGTTAGAGTTTAAAAGTGAACTCTTATATGGTTTATTCTTACACACAGCTAAATATTACTCTGTAGTTCAACGGTTGGATTTCAATTCCTGCAAAGCACAAATTAATTGGAAATGTTCATTTGCATTTTGTACATGAAAAAATAATTTGTATGGGTTTGATCAAGTTATAATAAAAAATCAGCTTGCCTCAGGATATACATGTTTTATAAAGTATGCGTAACAACAAAAATGAATCTTTATGGAGTTAAGAACTATTACATTTGAAAGTTTTAAAACTGCTTTCTCAGTATTTTATTTTGCGAGTCAGTGTCCACGTGAAAGATAAATATTACTAATTTTATGTACTTGCAACAGAAAGGACCTAAAATAATGAATACAATTTGCAATGATTAAAATTTTTTGTTGTGATCGAGCCATCAAATATTTTGTAATCTACCCTCATTTTAGAATGCACATTCCATTTCCACCTGTAATGACTTTCTCTGCATATTGGAACGAAACTATTTGAATCAGTACTCAATAGAGCTACTAGGTCATTCTAATATTTCTGTTTAAACCATATAAAAGTAATTCACTGAATTACGGCTTTCCCATTCAAAGGTTCCCTCTGCTATTTCGTTGCCACAGACATATTTATTTAGGCGTAGCCACTTTGCACAGAATTCACTGGAGTGGGGAAAAATATTTCTCTCTCCATTAATTTCAGTGAAATCGATACAATGACCTGAAATTCAACCATGGCTTATTGAAACCCCCTAAACCTATACTAACCTAAGGTAACCAATTAGGGATCCTTTGGGGTCGACTCTGTTTCATTTTTGGCCATTGTTTTTTTTTGGCTGAAAACCACAAACGATCCTGCCAGCATGATTTAGAATGGGGTCTCTGACTTTGAGTGAGGATGGCCCCAGTACTCTGCTTCATTGAACTGGTACCCGCAGAGCAGACCCCAAGAGTTTCATGATCTTTATACAAGTTAGTAATAAAGCTCAATATGCTATTACAATTTTCATAGAAATTACTGCAAATCAGCCTAATTTCATGATTTATACGTTTTAGCAGTGTAACTCCAGTGAAGTTTTAAATGTAAGGTAAAGGAAGCACCTGGTGTGAGGCTGGTGAACAAACATAAAATAATTGTAATTTAAAGGTTAGCCTTTCTTTATTTAATAAGGTCAGAGTTAGAAGTCGGAAAGTATTCAACAAAGGATGGCTCCTTTCTTGGTGGAGATGAGATGTTGTCTTCATAAGGGGGTTAAATTATTTGTAGGTTTTCCCAGAATAAAGGACCAGTTTCGGAATGGGAGATAATTAGTTTAAATCTTCATCTGGAATATCCCAGGTGTGCTGTGTTGCTTTGGGAATAGACTGTTGGAAGATATGTTGCCCATCATTTCATCAATGCCGACCTGGATCTAATATTGAAAGCCATGAGAGGGAGGGAGGTCCTCTTCAGGCCACCTCGATGTCCCGCAGGGGGATTTCTCTGTCCTGCACCCCGCCCCCCCTCCCTCCTCTTGTTGTCTCTCAGTTCCTGCTCCTTCCCAGGTGAGATATCTCCAAGGCTTTCACTACCCTCAAAGTCCATACCATTTTGGAGAGCCATGTTATGGAGAGTCAAACAGAACACAACCATGACCGAAACACTTCCTCGATGGTATTGAAGGATCTACTGCATCCCTGCCTCCCATCAATCCAGGAATTGCATCAGTAGATGACCAATGGCCTGCGCAATAGTTGTCCTACTGGGCAGGTTACATTGGTTGTATCATCTCCGTGCCGCTGTCTGTGGCTCCCGTAGAGGGATGAGCATTAATATCTTCAAGGGATGCATCCTTGTTCCTTGGGATGTATCACACACTTTGGAGGTTGGAGTGAAGATCTGAGGCAGTCTGGACTGCTGAAGGATGAAGGAGTCATGGCAGCTGCCAGGAAAGCAGTGCACACATGGAGAAAACTCTTGCCGTGGTCACAGACCAGTTGCATTTTGAAGGAACAGAAGTCCTTCCTCTGAATCTGAATGGGCAGTTACTCAGCCTTAATGGCCACATGGGTGCAATCGAAGATCCGCTGTACCTGCAAGAATCCAGCAATTGTAGCAAAACCCAATGCCTTCTGTACCACCCAGGCTTCATCTGTTTAAGAAATGAATGTGCTGTCCAGCTCTGGCGAAGAGGGCACCAGTGACCAGTCAGATGTAGTGATGTGCAGCCATTTGCAAGGTACCACTAAGGTCTGCAATTGATCCTTGGAAGGAGCTAGAAAAAAGAAATTCAGGACCACAGTGATTTAGATGGCTACTGACCGGGTTGGTGACCAGTACTGCAAGGTGTGAGGTCTTCAGCAACCAGGTCACACATGCTGGTGACTCTGCCTAAAGAGTTGCAGAATCCTGTGGTACATGGTTTCAATCATCTCCAGGTATCTCAGTCTTTGGTGGTGGATCCTTTGTTATGGGTATTGCCTCTGTTGCCTTCCTGTCTTTCCTCCCTGATACTCTTCTGCTGCTTAGGTTCCACCTTTCCTGTGTGGTGTGTTGTCCCTCATTGCCACTCAACCCAAAATCTAACTGGCTTCCTTTTGGACAGGTGGTCCTTCAATTTTCCTTGGCAGCCTTGCCCCTTGCTCTTCTGCCCCTACGATGCATGGTGGTATTGGGCTGGTGATGGTCCCATTTAATGCGCGCTGCTTGAGTGCCCACTCCCCCAGTGCAGTGTCCGGGAAGTCTCCTTACCAAATGCTAAATAGCCCTTTGTCCTGCTGACCCTCTTATGGTACTGGGATGATGACCGTGGGCCATCACAACAGCTTCTACACTCTGTACACGCCTCCCATCAGCAGCTCTGCAACAGACACCTCCTGAAACCTGTTTTGCCCCTTTAAACTTCCACGTGTCCCCTCCAATAAGTTCTTAACAAGCTTTTTAAATACCTTTAATAGGTCTCAAAAGGTAGGAGAGCAGGTTCCTGATCCTATCCTCCCCCTGCCCTGGTTACCATTGCCAACGCCAGGAATAGCATCCTGATCTAGCACGCCAGTCGGTAGGGTACCTGTATTTTTGTGCCCTCACCGCCTCTTGGGTGGGCTGGATAATTCATCCCAATATACACTTTATTTTCTGATTAAGTCTACAGCCTATTACAAGGATAAATTCTGGAAGAGAAAATAAATATTATATGTTGGGGAAAGTGATGATTAATGAGAATGGTTCCATGGACCTCAGTTTCATAATCAATTGGAGAAACCCGGGCTGTTCTCCTAGAGAAGAGAAGGTTGAGAGGCTTCAGGCAGAGTAGGCGGGATAAACCCTTCCCATTGGCAGAAAGGTCAAAAGCAATAGGACCCAAATTTAAAGTGATAGAACCAAAGGTGACATGACAAGAATGTTTTTTACACAGCAAAGGGTTACAATCTGGAATGCACTATCAAAAGGATTCTGCAAGCAGAGGCCATAGTGATTTTCAAAGGGAATTGATTAAACATCTGAACAGAAAATGTTTGCAAGGCTATGGGAAAGGGGTAAGGGAATGGGATTAGCTAAATTACACTTGTAGAGAACTGGCACAGACTTGACAAATCAAATGGCCTCCTGTGGTGTAAGGACTACCTGCTGAGGGACGCACACAAGCTTGGGGCAGCTGCCGCCAAGGCGCAATGGGGAAAGACCACTGTGTAAGGTCTTACCAGCAAATGTGCACCGAGGGGCGGGTAACAGTGTAAACCCCCCTCGGTCTGGGTCATTAACACTCCAATGTATAAAAGAAACATGACAATGTAAATGTTTAAGAAGGAATTGTAACGTAAAGAGCGATATATGTGTAATGTTATCAAAATTGAATGGAAGAAAGTCAAGGGAATGTGTAACTCTGATGGAAATGTACAGTCAAGACAATTCGAAATGTTCTGTAATGTTTATGATAGATTTTATGAATAAAGTATAGTTTTTGAAAAAAAAACTTTGCTTCTCGGCCTTTTAGCTAAGATCAAGTGTAATGTAGATTGAACCTTTGGCTCAGATCTGGTATGTCTCTTTTGTGGGGACCATGAATTGGATTAAATTCGAATTGGTTTTTGGAGCAGGCAAGGAGCTGGATTAGGGGTTCGCCCCTGACCCACACTCTGAGCCCTGGCTTTGTAACTCCGAAAAAGTAATTTAAAAAAAAAACTATTCTAGGATTCTAATTGCTGCTGCTTGTAGCTACGCTGTCACACTCATCTGCCTTGCGTCATCCTCACACATTCACTGTAGCCCGTCTGCAACCTGTACTCCAACTACACCTAGGTTGCAGACCTCTTTCTGTTGCCCTCCATTTGGCCCTGTGAACAGATCTCCAGCTTTTCAGCACTGATCAAATGGTTAAAATACCAACATTTTCTTTTCTGAATATGACTTTTGGGTTCTTTTGCACTTGCTATTTTAAGTGGATGTCTTAGCATGCACATCTCAAAGGCCGCTATTTTCTTCCACAAATCTTTACTTATTGTCCAGATTTCTGAAGCATTTCCTCTAAAGTGGATAGAATTATAGCATCATATGAGTGTCTTCCTTGATGAAAGCTTGAGTTCCTACTTCTGTTATCATTTGTCCTAAATAGACATACGTATCTGCATATTTCAGTGTGACACCATCCACTTCAATCTTCACTGTAGTTTCTTCGAATGTATTCCTTCTAACTACGATTGTTTGTCTCTTTGGTGTTTGTTTGGCGAAGTGACATTCTGCACTTGGTGTGTCATAGTCAGACAACCTCTGATAGTATACTTTGTGTATAAAAGCTTGAGTTCAGAAGCTATGTCATCCTCCATGGTGTCAGGAGTGTGCATCTGACGAGTGAAATTTGGTAACTGTAAGAGAGCCAACCGCTTTAAGAAACAGCAGAGAATAATAAAAAATTCAGTCTGTTACTTTATACAGGACATTGGCTGCTGAGTGCATCAATATGGATATGAATATTCCAATACCTGCTCCTGTAGAAATTAAGGGGGATTTGAGAAGTAATTGTAAATTGTTCCAGTCTCCGTGGCATAGTTCTGTCAGAGTTAAACAAGAAATCTGAACAAATAGGAGTAGCAATTGTTATTAATGCTGATGAAAAAGTGCTACAAGCTGACTGATGGATGATCTGATGAGAGATAGGATTGTGTTTGGACCAAGAGATCCCATATTGAGAGCTCAAACTCTTGAGGGTGTAAATATTAGCTGAAGAGTATTAATGAGAGAACTGACTAGGCTTTGCACTAAGTTGCGAGGCAGTCCAGGCCTTACAAGCGCAAGACAATGGAGAATCTTTAGAATCCCTACAGTGCAAAAGGAGGTAATTCAGCCTGTTCAGTCAGTTCTGACCCTCTGAAAGAGCATTCTAGGCCTATTCCCCGGTCCTATCCCCATAACACTTAGAATGACCAATCCCCCTACCCTGCACATCTTTGGACTGTGGGAGGAAACCGGAGAACCCAGATGAAACTCACACAGACACAGGAAGCAAATACATGTGCAAACACCACACGGAAAGTCATCCAAGGCCGCAATCGAACCCGGGTCCCTGCCGCTGTGAGGCAGCAGTGCTAAACACTGTGCCACCATGTCGGGAAGAAATGTTTAGAAAAGGGCCAGCAGAAACATCAAGCCAGGGTACAGGATGTAAATATTGCAGTGGATATCACACAAAAGAAATGGGAATATGTCCAGTGTAGGGAAAGCAGTGCTCTAACTGCACGAAGCTGAATCATTTTGCACATAAGTTTTTCTGAAAGAGGAAAAGCAAACCTATAAAGTTGGTTGCTGGAAAGATGTTGGACGATGACTCTGATGAATCACTCTCCATCCTAGAACAGGTTGACACTGTGAAGTCTCAAGGTAAAAAATTTGTTTGTGACTATTGGAATGGTGACTGCAGGACAACGTCAAGTTAATGTGAAGTGTCAGGTCAACACCGGTGCTAGGTACCGGTGCTAGGTATCATGAGCATCACAGGGTTGCATGAAATTGCTCAAGGTGGTGACCCAAAAAAGAAGCCATCAAAGGTAAAGTTGAAGCTATATGATGGAATAGTACTCACCCCAAGAGGATAAACTAAACAGAGAGGCCAATGCAATGAGAAGAAAGGAGATTTATACTTCCAGATAGTAGACACTAAGCAAAATCCACTCACCTCAGCTAAAACACGTCTAAATCTTGGACCGGTAACCCTCTATGTACCAGACGAGGTCTGCGTGTTTCACATGGCATAAAATCATTGACTGCTGAACAGATCCTGACAAACTGCAAAAATATTTTCACAGGTCTTCAGTGTCTTCCTGGTGAATATCATCTTGAAGTACCTGAGAGTGTGAGACCAACTCAGCATCTTCTGGGCAGAGTTCTAGCTGACCTCTAGTCTGAAAGATAAGAAAGAACACTTGGAAAAGTGGTGGCAATCAAAAAAGTGACAATCCTATCAACTAGACTAGTAACATGGTAGCAGTGAAAAAGCCTGAAAAGCTGAGAGTGTGCATAGATCGAAAGGGTCTCCGTAAAACTATGAGGAAATCCCACTACCCCATGCCAACCATTGACAATTTTAAAAAAAAACTTTCAATGGTCTTTACTACCCAAGATGCAATGGGTGGATACTGGCAAGTGCAGTTGAGCATTGTCAAGAAAGCCACAGTTTCTTGACAATGCTCTGGATGCCATTTAAGAGGTGCAGATTGACGTGCATGCTGTTTGGTTTTTCTGCTGCTCCGGAAGTGTATCCATGCTGACAGTATGAAACAGTCAATGATCTTCTGGAAGTGGAAGTGATCGTGGATGACCTGCTAGCTAGTCTATGGATGTGGAAGTATAGTGAAACAAGCCATTGCAGACCGTGATCAGAATCTAGTGGCACTGTTAGAGAAAGCTTGCCACATGAATCTAAAGCTGAATGAGAAAGACTCACACTGAGGTCAAGTACATAGGTCATATACTGACATGAAAGGAGTTGGCCTTGATCCTGGTGAGGAGAATGCTGTTGCAGAGATGCAGCAACCAACATTTGAGAAGGTGATTCCAATGATTTGTTGAATTTGTGAACTACCTATAACGTTCTTCCCCAATTTGTCATCAAGAGTGTGAACCTTGACGCAAGCTCACTGCAAGGGATGTTCAGTGGTATTGGGGCAAGAATCAAGAAGCAGATTTCACTCGCATAAAACAGCTAGTGACGAGGGACTAGGATGTCAATGATGAAGTCGCTCTGCAATTTGATGCCAATGAGAGAGGTCTTGGAGCAGCCCTCATGCAGCAAGGACAACCAATTGTGTTTGCATCCAGAGCGTGAATGCAAACTGAACGACATGGCGTGCAGATTGATACAGAGTACCTGGCTATCGTCTTTGCTTGAGAGCATCTTTAGTCAGTCCATGTTTGGAAGAGAGAAAGTGACAGTACAGTTTGACCACAAGCCACTTCAAAGCGTCTTTCTCAAACCAATTTTATCTGCTTAAAAAGCACCTGCGATGGATGTTGCTTCATTTGGATCTGAAGTACAAGCAGGGGAAGTGAAGGTACATCACTGACATGCTGTCGAAAGCTGCAAGCCATTTCAAGAGTGTTGCTGCAGTACAATAGTGTGAAATCTTCCAGATTCAATAAGAACCAACAGCACAACATGTCCTGGAAGTCATCAAGCCGGCAGAGATGTTGAACCTGACAGACAAGTATCTTTCCTTGGTGAAGCAAATTGCGCAATTAGATGCAACTCTCTCAAGTGCCGCAGCACATCGTGATGACAGGATGACCTGAAATCATCCAGGACTTGCTAATACAGGAGAGTATTGGGCATACAGATGTTGAAATGATTGCCAACGAAAGGCATCTTGTACAAAGGAATGAGAGTCATTTTCCATTAAAAGAAGAGAAAAAAGACGCTGAAGAGCATCCATGCAAACCTTAGTCTAATCTGAGGAAGGCACAAAAAGTGCTCTATTGGCCAAAAATGAGCAATGAGATCAAGGACCAAATCAGCCAGTGCACTGCGTGTAATGACCGTCAAGCTAAAGAGGCACTGATGAATCATGACATCTCAGATAGACCATGGATGAAGCTTGGAGATGATATCTTCACTCTCTGTGAAATTGAGTATCTCATCACAGTTAACTGCTGCTCAGACTACTGCAAGGTAGACTAGCTGACGTCAACAGCTACCAGTGTGACTGTAAAATGCGTGAGAGCACATTTCAGTTGCTTTGGCATCCCCGCATTACACATCATCTCCAGGCTATCCCTAGTCAAATGAAAAGGCTGAAACAGCAGTGAAAATTGCCAAACAAATCATCAAAAAATTGAGTAAATCCAACGCAGATGTGCATAAGGTTATCTTAGCGTGGAGAAACACACCTAGCAAAGGCATGGAAAGTAGTCTGGTTCAGCAACTAATAACACACCGCACCCAAACTACTTTCCCAATAGCTAATAAACTACTGAAGCCAGAAGTAGTTGCAGGAGTGAGTGACAAAAATCAAAATGAAACGACAAAGCCAAATTTCACCTTGATAAAGCTGCCAAGTCATTGTTAGAGCTGAGTTGGAGAGCCAGTCATAGTGTAAACATTCAATGCTCTCGACAGAAGTCCGTCCACTTTGCAACTCCGGACTTGTGTAGCCAAGTTGCTACCTTGATCGTACACGAAAGTGAGCAACAAGATATATCGTTGCAACCAGAGACATACATGTGCAATTGGAAAAGCTGCTCCTTCACAGGACTCAACTGATGAGGAAGGTGTGACTTTACCAACTGCTCAAGGAACTGAATCACCATCCGTCCCAGAGGTTAACCCTTCCCCAACAAAGGCAATTGATCAGCGGCAATAATTATCACAGCAGCGACACTTGCCACGGCAAAGACATTCCCTAGAGCAGTAACATTGCCCCAGGAATAATTGGATACCAGATAAACAACCAATAACAACCCACACATGTCCATTACAAGACCTGGATGCTTTAAAGATTATGTTTAATGCGTGTGTAGGCACAGACGAAAGTGGGAGAGCCTAGAATGAACATCCTTTCTGTATGAGTGATTTTCATTGTGGACCATGTATGTGTGTGCATTGCAACTGCAAATGCTAGTGTATGTAGGTTGTTAGGGGCTGTTTAGCACAGGGCTAAATCGCTGGCTTTGAAAAGCAGACCAAGGCAGGCCAGCAGCACGGTTCAATTCCCGTAACAGCCTCCCCGAACAGGCGCCGGAATGTGGCGACTAGGGGCTTTTCACAGTAACTTCATTGAAGCCTACTTGTGACAATAAGTGATTTTCATTTCATTTCAACTGTGGCTTGCCATTGGCTTGTCATAGTCATGTCATCTCAATTGTCATCCCTTTATATATAACGGCTTGAGAGCAGAAGCCATTTCATCCACCACTTCGAACAGCGTTCATACTCAATCCATCTTCTAAATGTTACTTTTTGGGCCTGAACTGATTCTGTAAATAGCAGCAGCGCTGCATCATCAGCATACCGCAAGTTTGTTATGTTCTTGCTTCCAATATCTACCCCTAGAAGTACACCTAATTCTCTGAATATGTGATTTATGTACAGACAGCTACAACACTGGCATCTACCCGGCAATGTGTAAAATTGCCCGGGTGTATCCTGCACACAAGAAATAGGACAAATTCAACCCAGCAAATTATCACCCTATCCATTTACTCTCCATCACCAGCAAGGTGATGGAAGGAGTCATCAACAGTGTTATCAAGTGGCACTTACCCATCAATAACCTGCTCATGGACGCTCAATTTGGGTTCCGCCAGAGTCACTCAGGGTCACTCAGCTCCTGACCTCAGTACAGCTTTGGTTCAAACATGGGCAAAAGAGCCAGAAGTGAGGTGAGAGTAACTGCCCTTGGCAACAAGGCTGCATTTGAGCGTGTGGCATCAAGGAGCCTTAGCAAAACTGGAGTCAATGGGAATCAGGGGAAAACTCTCCGCTGGTTGGAGTCATACCTGGAACAAAGGAAGATGGTTGTGATGGCTGGAAGTCAGTCATCTCAGCTCCAGTGCATCACTGCAGGAGTTCCTCAGGGTAGTATCCTAGGACCAACCATCTTCAGCTCTTTCATCAATGACCTCCTTCCATCATAAGGTCAGAAATGGGGATGTTCAAAGATGACTGCACAATATTCCGCACCATTCACGACTCCTGGGATAATGAAGCAGTCCATGTCCAAATGCAGCAAGACCTGGACAATATCCAGGCTTGGGCTGACAAGCAGCAAGTTATATTCATGCCACACAAGTGCCAGGCAATAACCATCTCCTACCAGAGAGTATCTAACCATTGTCCCTTGACATTCAATGGCATTGCCATTGCTGAATCTCCCACAATCAACATCCTGGGCATCACCATTGATCAGAAACTGAACTGGACTCGCCACATTAATAGTGTGGCTACCAGAGCAAGTCAAAGGCCAGGAATCCTACGCAAGTAACTCACTTCCTGACCCCCCCCCCCGAAAAAAAAACCTGTCCGCCATCTACAAAGCACAAGTCAGGAGTGTAATGGAATACTCTCTACTTGCCTGGATGAGTGCAGCTCCAACAACATTCGAGAAGCTCAACACCATGCAGGACAAAACAGCCTGCTTGATTGCTCCCACATCCACAAACAATCAGACCCTCCACCACCGATGAACAGTGGCAGCCGCGTGTACCATCTATAAGATGCACAGCAGTAACTCACCAATGCTTCTTAAGTCAGCACCTTCCAAATCCACAACCACTACCATCTAGAAGGACAAGAGCAGCAGATACCTGGGAACATCAACACCTGGAAGTTCCCCTCCAAGTCACTCACTACCCTGACTTGGAAATGTATTGCTGTTCCTTCACTGTCGCTGGGGCAAACTCCTGGAGCTCCCTCCCTAACAGCACAGTGGGTTTACTTACACCTCAGGGACTGCAGTGGTTCAAGATGGCACCTTTTGAAGGGCAACTAGGGATGGGTAATAAATGCTGGCCTAACCAGCAACATCCATAGCTCAGTGGGCTAGACAGCTGGTTTGTGATGCGGAATAAGGCTAACAGCGCGGGTTCAATTCCCGTACCAGCTAAGAATTCTGAATTCTTCCTCTGTGTACCTGAACAGGCGCTGGAATGTGGCGACTAGGAGCTTTTCATAGTAACTTCTTTGCAGTGTTAATGTAAGCCTTCTTGTGACAATAACGATTATTTATTTATTAAACGAATTTTAAGAAAGATCGAATAATCTTGGCTACAGAACTTTTTGTACTCTTCTCTTCACTTTGAAGCATATTTAATTGTCTAACTTCTAACCTGATGCTTTCTATTTGGTCCCAATATAGGATATGGATAAATCTCCCATCTTTATTTTCAATTTCACATTTCAAAAAACATATCAATTAGCCTCATTCAAACGCTTTTTCAAAGTCTATGATACATATCTACATATTCTTCTTCTAAATATTTAATGAAGATTGTTTTTCGCATATTTAACCTAATGCAGGTAAATGCATGACAGAGATTTTTTGCCTAAACATAGCTGGAATAAGATGAACTAAAAATTCCATCACTTCTCTAAGGAACATACTTGATGAAGGACATTATTGGCTCAGAATTCATGTGACAACTGCTATGTTAACTAATCCTGCACAGCACTCTCTGTGAACCTTTGCGTGCTCCAGTCATAAAGTTGTTGGATTCGTTCCATTTTCAATATTATTACTGTTACAGTTCCCCTTTTTAAAAATCATCTTGATCATGTATATTTATTTGTGTAGAGTATTTTTACCTAGTTAATGTTAGCTTTAAAACAACTGTGACTGGAAGTAAAAGCTGAAGGGCATGTCATCACTTGGAACATTGCTCAATTCTGGAAATGTAGTTTTTTCCCCCTTTCATGACAACGATTTGGGAATGTGTTGCACCTACATGTGTGTTAAAGCAGTAATTCACACTGATTTTTATGGAAGCTATAGGCTGCAGAAGTTGATGATGTATAATAAAACTGGACAAGCTGGTTTGTAGAATGTCACAGTTCACCGTCTATTTCAGACTGTTACAATGAACGTCACTTGTTTTATCCTTGGACCAGTTAGCCAGGGTGTGCCTTATTCATGTGGAGAATAGCAGGGGATGTTTTGTTTGAGCACAATAGAGGGAGGCGGTGAAGATAGCCACTTTTGATAGCTCTACTGCCTAATTCTGATCGCTGAAGAAGCCAAAGGGATAGCCCCCACTTTATCTGTGTGTGCTGAGGAATCTCCCACCCGAGTCCCGGGCCATTAAGAACAGGAAACTGATTAGCAAAACTTAAGGAAGCCCACAAAAAGGATGGTGCAGCATTTTTTTTTCTCGGTCTTATAGTTAGTCAAATCAAGGCCAGATGCCATTCCATCTGTCACTTTGTAATTTCACATGCTATCTTTTGCATAAGCAATCTATCAATTCCTATCTGGTTTGGTCTGGTCTCGCCTCACTCAGAGAGTGACTCCTCACTTTTGAATAGATTGGAGAAGCGTACATGAGGGCAGGGGGATATGTACTTGATGGACGGCACAGATGCAATGGGCCAAAGGGCCTCTTTCTGTGCTGTAATACTCCATTAGAGCTGCCAATTGGTACAGTCCCTAAGAAGACCCTTGGTATATGTGGCATGGGACAGCGATGTTCTCTTCAAAAGAAGGCAAATTCCATTCTCCTGTGTGTCTATGTGCTTACTCTTTTGACCACATCCTAGTAAAATGATTTCCTCCCGTAACAACAATTGGCCCAGAAATGGATAGTGCTGAAATTGAAGCACATTTCATTAACTTAGCCTGTTTATTCTCCAGAGTTTCGAGTACTTCTTCAAGACACATGTATACTGCCTAAAGACACTACACAGTTTTTTCAAAAGTGGTATCTTTGTTGCTATAATGTGAGTTTCATTTCAAATGGGCAGTTTAGAAGGTGCTTATGGGTTGATTTTAAGCATTAGCATTCTGATCCCCAAAGGCAAGACAGGTGCAAAAGGCCTGATAGAGATGGGTATTGTGGCACAAGCTGCTGATACTGTTTCCACATAAAATTCTCCTGCCAGCAAATGTGCACAGGGGGTGGTAGTTGATGGCGTGTGTCCCAAGCATTAACCCCAATATCAGAGCAGATGGTGTTGGGTAGTTCCTCGGTCCTGGTCTCCCTCGGGGTGAATCTGAAGTACAGGTCTGCCTGTCAACAGAAATGACTCACCACAGATCTCACCTTTATCCTCAGAAAAAAAGCTGCTTAATAATTATTGTTAACCCCTCATTACGAGGGCCAATTAGACAGCATTTTAAAAATTCTCCTCACTGACAGTACAGGCAATGTCACTTCTTTCCTGTAATGGTTATCAAGAAAAGTACATGTCTGAGCTGTTTTTGAGAGACTGCCAAAGATACAAATAGTGAAAATCGGAGTATATGAAGGAAGCTGGAATGCATTATTTTTCTAAGCTAACCTTTTCCTGCCTCTCACTATAAAACGAGCACCAAGTCTCCCATTTATATTAGTATTTCAAGAGTTAGGTAAGTAAAACATTGATAAAGAATATAAGGGACCTATTCGGCATTGGAACAAGCCAAGTGGACCATAATAGTCTGGTCTGATGCATTGCTATATTCATGTTTTTGTGCCCTTGCTTGGAATCTCTTCATATATACAGCTTTAATATTGGTATCAAGCAACCTGGAGATTGTAAATTGAGCGTCTGGCCATAATTGGCTATGAAGCAAGTCCGAGCTTTCTCCTCTATGAAGTATCAGTCTGCTTCACTCTGGATTCATGTTCTGATCAGATGTCAGGTTGCAGCAACAACAGAAGTGTCATGTTATTGTGAAGTGAAAGGCCTTCACACTAAGGCCTCAGTTGCAGTGTAGGTTTACCCTGCTGTATCTCATTAACATATTCACAAAATGTATTAAACATTTGTAGCCATGTTTGGAAAATGTTGCTGCTCATAAGTCAATAAAAATAACTTCTTAAATTCCTCATGTCATCTCATTGGCTTCATGACAATTGTCTACCATGGAAATCACAGGTTTTCTCAACTGTACCACAGCAACTTTGACTGTTTTTGGGAAAACATTTGTTACTGATCAATAAATTGAATATGTTTTCAATTAATGATTTTGCAATGTAACAATCCCTACATCACCAAAGAATGCACAAAGCCCAGTTTAGACTTGTATGCAGTACTTTTAGAATCATCTTATCCCTAATATAAAAAGGTACAAAGCTGAGATTAATCACATAATAGTAATAATCTTTATCATTGTCACCAGTAGGCTTACATTAACACTGCAGTGAAGTTACTGCAAAAAATCCCCGTGTCGCCCATAACAGCACCTGTTTGGGTACACGGAGGGAGAACTCAGAAAGTCCAAATTATCTAACAGCACATCTTTCAGGACTTGTGGGAGGAAACTGGAGCACCCGGAGGAAACCCACGCAGACAGAGTGAGAACGTGCAGACTCCGCACAGACTGACCCAAACTGAGAATCGGACCTGGGACCCTGGTGCTGTGAAGCACCATGCTAACCACTGTGCTACCGTGCCACTATATAGAGCTATGCATTATAAATAAAGAGCTGTATATTTCAAGTCATATATTAATTCAAGAGGAAAATGAGAATGAATAACAACTTTTGTGACATCATATTTATCATAGCTAAAGACCTGGGCTGGGATTCTCCAAAAACGCAGCTAACTGTTGACCCCGGCGTAAACACCGGAGTGTTTCACGCTAGTGTCAACGGGTCACTTGGCCCAGCGATTCCGTGGCTCACAGGGGGCCAGCACGTCGCCGGATTGCTCTGCACTGCTCCAGCTGCCGTACGCGGCCCTGCACTGCTGGCCGCAGGTCCGCGGATGCACGCAACGGCCGCTTCTGCTCCGCGCCGCACAACATGCAGAGCCACACAGCAGGCCGGCGCAGAAGAAGGTAGGCCCCCCAGATCATGCGCGCACACTCCCGACGCAGGCCTGGCCATTGTGGAGGCCCCCCGGAGACTGATCACCCCCTGCCTCCTACCAGGACAGCCACCGCAACCGTGATGCCGAGCTCCCGCTGGGTGGAATCATATGTGAACCACGCCGGCGGGAACTTGGCCGGTCGACCACGGAGAATCGCCGCAGGGCCCCTTTCAACGGCCCTCGAACGGCCACGCGTCGGCCGCGCACGCGCGACTGTCGCCGATTCTCCGGTCGCCGGAGAATCGCATCCCGGCATCGGACCCTATCGCGGGTCTGAGGCCCCATTCTCCGCCCCGCCGCCAAGCGCCATTTCGGCTCGGAGAATCCCGGCCCTGGACTCTCGATCCCTGGTAAGCTGTCATTCCGCAGAAGGTAACCCAGGCCTTTTTATGCATCTACTTCTAATTTGTAGGTTTACCTTCTTTTGATTTTTTGGGGGGCCAGAGCATTTGTAAAAGGTTCTTCTTAGTGTTGGTCAATAAATACAGGTCCATTAGTATCAGCAACTTCCAATATATATGCAAATTAATGCGAGTGTAAGTTTTATTGTTATATTAGGTCTCTGAGCCCCAAGGCACTATGAAATACACCAAGGCAACTCCCAAAAACAAGTGATCCCATCCTGTACCACATCATGTGTAGGTAGATGGCTGAGCAAAATGGTTCCATTAACTATTTGGGAAGTGATCACCTTTCCCCTTTTCAAGTATTCTGTTTTGTAGATTGTTGCCTGAGAGATAGATGATGAAATAGAAGGAGCTATGAACATCAGATGATCAATTCTGAGGAGTGATTCTACTAATGTTCCGGACTCCATTGGAGCCACTTCAGAGCCAAAATTAAAATATTCACAACCAATCTTATCATAACCTGGCTTGTACTTGTGATTGCTTTGATCGAAAATGGATTAATATATGCTCGAAGCAAAGGTTGTTTAGTTTAGCATCAATTCTAGGTGGTTGCATGTTTTATGCATTCCCCTGCCCCTTCTGCCATCTCGTGACATCAAAACAATGTCCCACCCTTGGTGGAGAACTC
Organism: Scyliorhinus torazame; assembly: GCF_047496885.1. Taxonomy (NCBI): domain Eukaryota; kingdom Metazoa; phylum Chordata; class Chondrichthyes; order Carcharhiniformes; family Scyliorhinidae; genus Scyliorhinus; species Scyliorhinus torazame. Next base: position 100,903,182 of record NC_092717.1, read on the forward strand.
CTCCACCAGTAATCTGAGGCATTCATCCAAAAAATGGCAGGGACAGAGTACCCGCCAGACTTACCCTCTCACCTGCCGTGCCCGCCGGATGCTGAGGCCATGACAAATCCTCGGCCAGTCACCATTGGACCCAGGATGCAGGGTGATTTAGAACAAAGACCAAAGAAAAGTACAGCACAGGAACAGGCCCTTCGGCCCTCCAAGCCTGCGCCGACCATGCTGCCCGTCTAAACTAAAATCTTCTACACTTCCGGGGTCCGTATCCCTCTATTCCCATCCTATTCATGAATTTGTCAAGACGCCCCTTAAACGTCGCTATCGTCCCTGTTTCCACCACTTCCTCCGGCAGCGAGTTCCAGGCACCCACTACCCTCTGTGTAAAACAAACTTGCCTCGTACATCTCCTCTAAACTTTACCCCTGTTGCTAACTTTCTCCTTGGTTCAATTGCTCTGTTTTATTACCTTTGCTCTCGGGTCGCCAGGTATCTTTATGATACCGCCACGAGGTTCAAGTCCGAGTAATGATCAATAACCCAATACACTGATTAGTAAGATTCAAATCAAAGCACATTTATTATACACAGTAATCGCTACTCATGCACAAATTCTACGTCTAATCTACTTCTACAACTAACAGGCCTGTACTTAACTTCGGACTGGCCCACCAGGTCAGGGGAATAAAATTGCTTTTCGTTCGGGTTCTGAGTCTGTGGGATTCGAAGTTGGTACAGATTGATAGCTAGGAGCGCCAATCTCGTAGCGAGCGTTGAATTAAGACTTACTTTGTTCGGGGGTCAGTGCACCGGTCACGGTCAATGTCGGTTCGTGTTGCTGGGTGACCCGGGCAGGACACAGAGGTGAAGAGAGTGATTTGAACTTGGGGCTTAACTCTTATAGTCCCCAGGTGCTTCCCGCCTTTCGGGACGGACCCTGTACCTGGTCCCAAGTGATTGGACTTTGTCCCAATCGCTTGATTCGATTTTTCCAATACTGGAGCGGTTCCCTGATCGATGGGCAGTCTTGAGGTGCTCGTTCACCTCCTTTGTGTTAGCTCCTGCTGGCGCCGAGGAGTCTGGCTTTGCTTTGTGTGTCCAAAATGTTACTTATTGTTCCCGGGGATTGCTCATCAGTATGCAGATGGCTGATACATTGTTATGCTGATGGTCGCTGGTATCGATGTTGTCTGGCCTTTGCAGAGGTAAATACACAGCAAACCTGCAGCTGCTGGTTTCTGTCTATGTTGGCTGACTTTCCCATCAGCCTTTGCTGTTCGTCATTTTAAATCGGGAGCTGGCCAATTTAGGTGGCTACACTCCCTCCTTGTGATCCTAACGCGAAGCATGAAGGATCACATAACTACGTTGCTTTCCATTCCCTGACCTGGTGAGCACTTCTTTCATGGCCTCTACACTGACCACAACTATGCAAAAATGTTTTAACTGACAATTCTAAGGGGCGCTATGTCAAACAGGGACATGCATTACAAAACAAGAAAGTGGGAACCTCTAACTATCCTTCCTACGCTACACTCACTTAAACATTTCATCACTCGAACTTCCTCAACCATACAAACAAAATCATAGTAGTTTATCACATTTTTCCTGGCTTGGAAGTCAAGCTCAGGATCGTACAATTGCACATGAACATTTCTTTATTTATACAAAAAATGCAAATGAATGCTCTTTATTATAGATCGCGTGGGTCGAGGGTCTGGTCGTATCTGAAAATAAGAGATCTGATCCTGTATACCGGGGTGCGAGCGTGGCAGGCTCTCCTTCTCCAGATGCAGCAGAGTATCGCCAGTACCAACAAGGATTCTATCACGTAGGACAGGGAATACCAGGTTATAAACCTGTCACACCAAGATGGTGCGGTGTCGCTGGTGACTGGGCTCTGGGTACTGTGGGGAAGTGAATCATTAACGGCTGGGGGCTTGAGGTCATGGGGTTCGCATTCGCGCGCAACCAAATGTCCATTATAACGATGAACCAGGTGAAGGAAGTCCTCATGGTGCTTCTTCTTTCACTTCTCTTCTCTTCTCTTCTCCGGTCCTGGAGCTTCTGGAGTTCTGTGGAATCAAGCATAGTGTCTGTAACTATCTTGGTTTAACATCTCGTATGATAGCCTGTCTGTCCTTTAGTGCCAATTACTCCCTTTATAATTGGTCACTATGTGTGACTCCCTCATTTTTTTTCTCCAAAAACCGAATCTTAGGACAAGACACACTTTCAAATAATGAACCAGTGCGAGCCGTCTCGCAGATTGTGCGGTTTACCATCCAAATGTTTCAGGATGTAAATAGCATATGGTAGGCAACCTAAGGGTTACCTGAAACAAAACAAAACTTTTTGAACTAAAACTTTCCAAACTGAGGTGCGTATGGGCCGCGACGGGTTAGAGTTGGATGGAGTCCCCGGGTAGGACGGCGACCAGTGCCGTGTCTCTCCTACCTGAGCGTAGTTGGCCAGAGGGGGTTCCCAGGCAGGGCGGGTCCCAAGCCGTTTCTCCACTGCCTGAGCAACCGACAAGAACGGGCAAGAAATGTAGTCATCGTGGGGGGGCTGCCGTTTTGGTTCTACCTTCGAACCAGAAGGGCAGTTACGAACGGGCGTGAGGTATCTGTCGACAGACGAGTTCCGCTGAACTGGCGTCTGGGACCTTAACAAGTCTCTGTGGGCAAGTCCTCAGAGGTTTCGGCCGAAAAGGCACGGGGCCGTGAAAAAATGTTGCGGTCTGACAAACAACATTTAACAAACTTACAAACAACGTAAAACATGCTGCAGGTTCCATCAGAAAGGACACCGTTTTCTCCCAAGCGGTTCCTTTTAAAACATCATCTGGACACCTCAATTATCGGTTGCGAACAGGGTTGCAAAGGGGTTATCGTTTTGGGAGTCAGACTCAAGATCGTCATCTTCTCCCGGGTGCCAAACTCTTGAATGTATTAAGGTTGATAGGGCTGCATGGTGTGATTTGGGGTCGCTCTCGTCGTTTCGGACGTATCTGTATGAGTTGTCTCTGTGCCAATAGGTGGTGTCTAGTTGTGTGGGGACGGAATCGGGGTCGTCATGGTAGGTCGGTGGTGGGGTTTGTTTAGGAAAGTGATCATGAACGGATCACTTGATTTGTGGTCAGGTGCGCTGGGTGTGGGTCCTGTTGCATGGGGATAGTAGGGAGGTGTGCTGTGGCTATCATCCGAGTGACAGTCGCTGTCTCTGCTGCTGCAGTCTGTGGGCGTTCCGGGGCGGAGTGTATATTTTGGGGGTGGAGTCGAGGTCGAGTCCGTGGCTGGGCTGGACGTGTTGGGGGATGGTAGTGTCACGTTGGCTGTGGGCGGGGTGTGGTGTGCTGCGTCGAGCATGACGTGGTGTGAGTGGTTAGACTGTGTTCCATATGCCTTCAGCTGGTTGCTATGGAACCATGCAGTTTTTCCGTTAGGATACTTTATCTTGTATACGGAAGGGCTTACTTTGTCCGCAATGGAGTACGGACCTGAGTACTTTGGTGACAGGAATGTGCTGGGGTTGTATACGGAGAGCATGACTTGCTGTCCTACACTGAACTCAGTCGCATGTACTGTCTTATCGAAACAGGCCTTGCTCTGTTTCTTTCTGGTGCCCAATTTTACCACGGCTGCTAGCTGAGCCGTTTTAACATTCTCCACTAATTGCTCTACTGCTTTCTCGTGTGTGAGGGCCCTCACCTCGGGGCTGGTCAAGTCTAAACCTAATAAACATTCTGTGCCTTTCATGGGGCGTCCGGGAATGAGGGTGTGTGGGGTGTAATCTGTGGAAGTTGAAATTGTATTACGCAAAAACATCAGCGCAAAAGGGAGGACTGAATCCCAAGTGGTGTTGTTTTGCTGGACCATTTTTCTGAGGGTTGATTTTAGGGTCCGATTCATGCGCTCCACGATACCACTCGACTGTGGGTGGTATGCTATGCGGAATTTTTGGGTGATGCCAAATAGCGTGAGGACGTTCTGCATGACACGTCCCGTAAAATGGGAACCTTGGTCTGATTCAATGCTGCGGGGGAATCCCCATCTTGTAAAGATGTGGTGGGTCAAAATCTTGGCTGTGGTTTTTGCAGTGTTTGTTCTGGCTGAGAATGCTTCCACCCATTTCGTAAACGTGTCTATCACTACGAGTACATATTCATAACCATTCCTGCAAGGGGGCAATGGTCCTATAAAGTCAATCTGGAGGTTAGTCCAGGGGCCATTAACATGTAGGGTGTGACTAAGCTCAGCCTTTTTGGCATATCTGCCCGGATTATTCTGGGCGCAGATAAGACAATTCTCAATGTAGTGATTTACATCATCCTTTAAATTCGGCCACCAACAAAGCTGCTTGAGGTGGGCTGTAGTGGGATCGATTCCCTGATGTCCATGATCGTCATGGTATAAACAAATCAGTTGATTCCTGTCCTGTTCAGGAACCACATAAAGGGTGTATTTTAACACCACACCGTCATGTGTGGTGAGAGCATTTTTAAACCTCTCGTAGGGTGCTGGATATTTTCCTTTTAAAATTTCCCTGAGATTGCTGTCCTGCTTCTGGGCCTCCACTAGATCCTCAATGCTAGATGGGGACTCTTCCGAGGTAGTATGGGCTGAAGTTAGAAACAGGAAAGGAGAGGTCACCCTGTTGGGAGTTTTTTATAGGCCTCCTAATAGTTCTAGGGATGTAGAGGAAAGGATGGCGAAGATGATTCTGGATAAGAGCGAAAGTAACAGGGTAGTTATTATGGGAGACTTTAACTTTCCAAATATTGACTGGAAAAGATATAGTTCGAGTACAATAGATGGGTCGTTTTTTGTACAGTGTGTGCAGGAGGGTTTCCTGAAACAATATGTTGACAGGCCAACAAGAGGCGAGGCCACGTTGGATTTGGTTTTGGGTAATGAACCAGGCCAGGTGTTGGATTTGGAGGTAGGAGAGCACTTTGGGGGCAGTGACCACAATTCGGTGACGTTTACGTTAATGATGGAAAGGGATAAGTATACACCGCAGGGCAAGAGTTATAGCTGGGGGAAGGGCAATTATGATGCCATTAGACGTGACTTGGGGGGGATAAGGTGGAGAAGTAGGCTGCAAGTGTTGGGCACACTGGATAAGTGGGGCTTGTTCAAGGATCAGCTACTGCGTGTTCTTGATAAGTATGTACCGGTCAGGCAGGGAGGAAGGCATCGAGCGAGGGAACCGTGGTTTACCAAGGAAGTGGAATCTCTTGTTAAGAGGAAGAAGGAGGCCTATGTGAAGATGAGGTGTGAAGTTTCAGTTGGGGCGATGGATAGTTACAAGGTAGCGAGGAAGGATCTAAAGAGAGAGCTAAGACGAGCAAGGAGGGGACATGAGAAGTATTTGGCAGGAAGGATCAAGGAAAACCCAAAAGCTTTCTATAGGTATGTCAGGAATAAGCGAATGACTAGGGATAGAGTAGGACCAGTCAAGGACAGGGATGGGAAATTGTGTGTGGGGTCTGAAGAGATAGGCGAGATACTAAATGAATATTTTTCGTCAGTATTCACTCAGGAAAAAGATAATGTTGTGGAGGAGAATGCTGAACCCCAGGCTAATAGAATAGATGGCATTGAGGTACGTAGGGAAGAGGTGTTGGCAATTCTGGACAGGCTTAAAATAGATAAGTCCCCGGGACCTGATGGGATTTATCCTAGGATTCTCTGGGAGGCCAGGGAAGAGATTGCTGGACCTTTGGCTTTGATTTTTATGTCATCATTGGCTACAGGAATAGTGCCAGAGGACTGGAGGACAGCAAATGTGGTCCCTTTGTTCAAAAAGGGGAGCAGAGACAACCCCGGCAACTATAGACCGGTGAGCCTCACATCTGTAGTGGGTAAAGTCTTGGAGGGGATTATAAGAGACAAGATTTATAATCATCTAGATAGGAATAATATGATCAGGGATAGTCAGCATGGCTTTGTGAAGGGTAGGTCATGCCTCACAAACCTTATTGAGTTCTTTGAGAAGGTGACTGAACAGGTAGATAAGGGTAGAGCAGTTGATGTGGTGTATATGGATTTCAGCAAAGCGTTTGATAAGGTTCCCCACGGTAGGCTATTGCAGAAAATACAGAGGCTGGGAATTGAGGGTGATTTAGAGATGTGGATCAGAAATTGGCTAGCTGAAAGAAGACAAGAGGGTGGTGGTTGATGGGAAATGTTCAGAATGGAGTACAGTCACAAGTGGAGTACCACAAGGATCTGTTCTGGGGCCGTTGCTGTTTGTCATTTTTATCAATGACCTAGAGGAAGGCGCAGAAGGGTGGGTGAGTAAATTTGCAGACGATACTAAAGTCGGTGGTGTTGTCGATAGTGTGGAAGGATGTAGCAGGTTACAGAGGGATATAGATAAGCTGCAGAGCTGGGCTGAGAGGTGGCAAATGGAGTTTAATGTAGAGAAGTGTGAGGTGATTCACTTTGGAAGGAATAACAGGAATGCGGAATATTTGGCTAATGGTAAAGTTCTTGAAAGTGTGGATGAGCAGAGGGATCTAGGTGTCCATGTACATAGATCCCTGAAAGTTGCCACCCAGGTTGATAGGGTTGTGAAGAAGGCCTATGGAGTGTTTGCCTTTATTGGTAGAGGGATTGAGTTCCGGAGTCGGGAGGTCATGTTGCAGCTGTACAGAACTCTGGAGTATTGCGTACAGTTCTGGTCACCGCATTATAGGAAGGACGTGGAGGCTTTGGAGCGGGTGCAGAGGAGATTTACCAGGATGTTGCCTGGTATGGAGGGAAAATCTTATGAGGAAAGGCTGATGGACTTGAGGTTGTTTTCGTTGGAGAGAAGAAGGTTAAGAGGAGACTTAATAGAGGCATACAAAATGATCAGGGGGTTGGATAGGGTGGACAGTGAGAGCCTTCTCCCGCGGATGGAAATGGCTGGCACGAGGGGACATAACTTTAAACTGAGGGGTAATAGATATAGGACAGAGGTCAGAGGTAGGTTCTTTACGCAAAGAGTAGTGAGGCCGTGGAATGCCCTACCTGCTACAGTAGTGAACTCGCCAACATTGAGGGCATTTAAAAGTTTATTGGATAAACATATGGATGATAATGGCATAGTGTAGGTTAGATGGCTTTTGTTTCGGTGCAACATTGTGGGCCGAAGGGCCTGTACTGCGCTGTATTGTTCTATGTTCTAGTCTGCGAGACCTGAACTGCATTCTCTGGTGCGCTTTCGGGGGGGGGGGGGGGTCCAAAAGTATCCATGCCTGGAACCTGCCTTAGCCAGTGCGTTGGCTTTCACATTTCCAGGGGGGGAGGAACGATGGTGACTTCAAACTTTGACTACCCAAAAGTCCTGTTCTGTGCTTTTTCTAAAATGTGACGGAGCAATGGGGCTGAAGGGAGGGATTTTCCGTCTGCGGAAACAAATCCTCTTGCTTTCCACAGGGGTGGGAATTCCGTAAGGCTGTTGCAGACATAGAGGCTATCCGAGTATATGTCTGCTGGGCTAGGGAAGGAATCTGGGTGTTCCACTATATATGCGATGGCCGCAAGCTCTGCTGCCTGCGCGCATAAGTGGCCTGGAAGTTTTAATGATATTTCCTCTAGGGTGCGTCCCTGTGCGTCCTTGACATAAATACCGCAACCTGTTATGCGCTTCCCATCCAATACTGTGGAAGATCCATCCACATATATCCTGATGGGCTCACACGTGTCTGTGTGCTGGGGGCTCTAGGTTGAACTACCTATCTTTCTGGGGGGTGTTTTTGCAATAAAGGGGCCTGTGTTGTGTTGTGGAGAGATAATTTCACATTCATGGGGAGTACTGGGGTACTGTAAAGTTGTCGGCTAAAAAGGTGTGCGTCTTTGTCCGTTTAACAGTGATGTCCCGTCCCTGCAAGAGAAGGATCCATCTAGCTGCTCTAATCTGTCTTACTGTACCATCCTTGAGTCGTCCATCCTGTAAACGTTGGGTGGGGGTGTGTTCGGTGAGAATTGTGATGGGGTTCAGTCCAGTAATGTACGAAAAATACTGAACTGCCCAAAATACTGCGAGCAGGTGCCTCTCACAGGCTGAAAATCTCTGCTCCACAGCATCTAAAATTTTGGAGGCGTAAGCTACGGGCCTTATCTGGTCGTGCCGTTCCTGGAGGAGCACGGCCGAAAGGGTGCGGTCTGTGGTCGCTACCTCTATATCGTATGGGGAAAGCGGGTCTGGAACTTGTAGTGCGGGGGCTGCTATGAGTGCTTGTTTTAAAGAGTCCACAGCATCCGTATGCTGAAGCCATTCCCAGGGGGCTCCTTTCTTTAGGAGGTCTGAGAGGGGCGCTGCCTTGCTGGCGAAACCGTCAATGTGGTTTTGGCATTAGCCAACCAGTCCTAAAAACGACCGGAGGGCTGAAACGTTCTGGGGAAGGGGCAATTTAGCAATCGAGTCAATCCTTTTATGCTCGATCTCGCGTTTACCGTGCGTGATAATTGTTCCCAAATATATCACCTTATCGTCCAAAATCTGGGCCTTTTTGGGGTTGACTTTACAACCAATTGAATGTAAAAGTTCCAGGAGTTCGGACAGAAGCTAAATGTGCTCTTCCTTGGTGTCTGTCTGCAGTAGTAGGTCGTCTACGTACTGGTCCAGACATTCGGGGCGAGAGAATTTGGCTAAACCATTTGCCAGCTGTCGGTGGAAAATGGAGGGGGAGTTGTGGAATCCTTGTGGAAGGCATGTCCATGTGTACTGCTGATTTTTAAAGGTGAAGGCAAATTTGTACTGGCACGCCTTTGCCAATGGAATGGACCAGAATCCATTACTGACATCCAAAAGCGTAAAGAATTGGGAATTGAGTCCCTGCTTGAGCATGGTCTCGGGACTAGAAAAAAAATGAAATGAAAATCGCTTATTGTCACAAGTAGGCTTCAATGAAGTTACTGTGAAAAGCCCCTAGTCGCCACATTCTGGCGCCTGTTCGGGGAGGCTGTTACGGGACTTGTGGCTACTGTGGGGGCTGCTGCGGGGGTGCGAGGGTGATTTTGTTGAGTTCCCGGTAATCGATGGTCAGTCGCCATGATCCATCGGGCTTTCTCACTGGCCAAATTGGGGCATTATTAGTGGAGGCTACTGATCTAAGTACGCCCTGCTCTAATAAGCTTTCTATTACCTTTGAGATTTCTCCCTCTGCCTCTTGGGGAAATCCATACTGTTTTTCAGGTCCTGTTATTTGTACAGAGCCAGTCATCCGTCCACAGTCGTGCTTGTGGGTCGCGAATGCTGCCCTGTTCTTTTGCAGAACTGCCCTAACCTGCTTGTCCGTACTAAGCGTGGTCGGGTTGAACCAAAATTCGCCAACTGCGCTAATTTTGTTTGCGTATTCTCCTATGTTGAGCGTTGCGGGGGCTCTTGCAGACTTTGCCATTTTCCAGACACACTGGTTGACTGGATCAGATGAAAGATTGTGGGAATTCATCAAATCGATTCCCAGAATGTGTTCTGCTGTGCGGGGCAGGTCAACTAAAACTACGGGGTGCTTGATGGTGATGGTACCAATTTGAATGGGTACAGGGGCTGTGATGTGTCCCTGCTGTGAGTGGCCTGTAAAGCTGCTGAGGGTGATGGTGGCTGTAGTGGACCACGTATCTTTTTGAAACAGGGTGGAGGAATTTATTGTGGTGCGGGATCCTCCTGTGTCCCAGAGAAACTCGATGGGCTGTCCCCGAATTTTCGCTGCAACTACCGGTCGTCCGGACCTATCCCAAAGGGTGTCGCAGGCCCAACTGGGGGAGCCCGTACACCGCCAGTCCGTTCCGGTCAGGTCCGTCTGATCTGAATGGGCGCTGACACTATGAATGGGCTCTGTCTTATTCTTACTCAGAGTGCCCGTCTGCTGGGCTCCCTGTGGCTTTCTAGGGGCATTGCACTCTCTTACGAAGTGTCCCAACTGTCCACAGTTGTAACACTCCTGTGACTTGGGTGGGGGGCTGTTCTTTCCTTCATTCACCCATGCGGGGTTCTGGTGTGTTGTCACTGCCTGTATATCTGCATCGGCCCGCTTTTCCTCGGGATTTTTGACTGCGGGTTTGCTTTGTACAGATTGCTCCCAAGCGCGGGACAATCTTTTCACTACCCACTTCTCGTTATGGGCCTCCTCTGAGGGATCATAACTCGCGCAAGCTTTTTGTCCTGTTTCTGTGGCATGGGAGATAAGGGTGCGGGTCCATTTGGCCATGTTGTCTGGGCACAAATGGGCACGGTCTACGTCTCCAAAGACTGCTGCAAAGTGGATCCACAGGCGTCCAGCAAACGCTGTGGGGTGCTCGGCTTTCTTTTGCCTGCATTTGTTGAGGCCATCTACGGGGTCACCCCGGTTATACCCGATCGCATCCAGGATCGCGGGTATTTCTGCAAGGGTGCCTCCTCCTACATTCTGTGGGTCGGGAAGGGCTGCTGCTACTGAAGGGTCTCAACTTAAAACTGTGAGCTTTACATTCTCTCGCTCATCCAGGCCGTACACGGTCGCCTGATGCTTTACGGTGGCAAAGAAATCGTGGGGATCTGAGGTGGGGAGGAACGGTGTGATCTTATCGCACGCGTGCCGTAATTGGGTCACTGTTAAGGGGGTGGAGTATAGAAATTCCACATCGTTCGATGTGGCTGTGAGGTGGGTGGTGACTGGGTTCATTGGAGCGTGAACTATCTGCTCTGTGGGGGGTTGGGGCGCTTTCCTCCTTTGTGGCTTTCCCTGCGCACATATTCCCTGAACATATCACAGCGCTGTCTCGCTTAATTCTTCCCAATCAGGGCCGTCTTCCTGATCTAATTTTGCTCCAAAGTTTTCCTGGAATCCTTTCTGAACTGAAAGCAGCGATTGCAGCTCTGCAATCTGCTTCCGGCACTTTGCGTGGTCTAGCGTGCTTTGTCTTTGCTCTGTGGTGGCAGCATGGAATGCTCTTAACGCTGCCTTTAGGTCGCTGCACTGTCTCTGCAATGCTTCTACCTGCTTTTTTGTTTCTTCACGTACCAGGACTGCACGTTGCGTCCTGATAGGCCTTTTCATATTGAGACTGGAAGCTGCTTAAGTGCGCCAGACAAGACTGGTGAGCCCATTTGGCATCCTCCACCTCTCCATCTTTTGCTCCCAACTTCCTTCTCAATTCTAAATTCTCTCTTTCTACCTCGCTTACATCAACCTTACTCATTCGATGTATGCCCTCTACTTCTTTCCAGAGCGTCCTAACGACCTCCTCTGTGCCTTGCAATTGTGCCAAGCAGGACACGATTGCCATCGGCTTGCGAGCTTTCCCTAAGCTCTTTTTGTGGATCTCGCTCAGGTTCTCCCACCAAGTATGTCCTATACTTCCGGGGCCTGATTCCTCGTTGTCACAGAATTCATTCCAAGGGGGCCATCCTTTCCCTTTGAGATATTTCCTGATCTCTTCCTCCCAAATGGGACATTGTCCCACTCTACTGCTGCTGGTCGCTGCGATCGCAAATTCTTCTGGGTTCATGAGGCGTTGCATTGCCTGCATTGCCATCTTTCCTATCCGAATGCTCCTCTTCAAATTTGGGACAGGGGTATTAAGGCGGTGCTGTAAATACGGGTACGGCTTTGTCTACTTTCCGATATACAAACTCCCGACAGTTTTGTCGCAACAAAAAATCTATCAGTTTTACCTTATCGCCCTGTTAGTTACGCATGCATTTAACACACTTCCGAATTATGAGCATTGATCAGAACTGCTTGAACGCTTGTGATTTTCTGTTCCCAATTGGATCTCTAATTCAAATTCTTGGGTTCTCCCGGAGTGGTTTTGCCACTTCTAGATCGGGTCCCGTCAGGATGTCGCCAAATAATGTTGCTGATTTTCTCCTTGGTTCAATTGCTCTGTTTTATTACCTTTGCTCTCGAGTCGCCAGATATCTTTATGATACCGCCACGAGGTTCAAGTCCGAGTAATGATCAATAACCCAATACACTGATTAGTAAGATTTAAATCAAAGCACATTTATTATACACAGTAATCGCTACTCATGCACAAATTCTACGTCTAAGCTACTTCTACAACTAATAGGCCTATACTTAACTTCGGACTGGCCCACCAGGTCAGGGGAACAAATCGCCTTTCGTTCGGGTTCTGAGTCTGCGGGATTCGAAGTTGGTACGGATTGGTAGCTTGGAGCGCCTATCTCGTAGCAAGCGTTGAATTAAGACTTACTTTGTTCGGGGGTCACTGCACCGGTCACGGTCAATGTTGGTTCGTGTTGCTGGGTGGCCCGGGCAGGACGCAGAGGTGAAGAGAGTGATTTGAACTTGGGGCTCAACTCTTATAGTCCCCAGGGGCTTCCCGCCTTTCGGGGCGGACCCTGTACCTGGTCCCAAGTGATTGGACTTTGTCCCAATCGCTTGGTTCGATTTCTCCAATACTGGAGCGGTTCCCTGATCGATGGGCGGTCTTGAGGTGCTCGTTCACCTCCTTTGTGTTGGCTCCTGCTGGTGCCGCGGAGTCTGGCTTTGCTTTGTGTGTCCAAAATGTTACTTATTGTTCCCGGGGATTGCTCATCAGTATGCAGATGGCTGCTACATTGTTATGCTGATGGTCGCTGGTATCGATGTTGTCTGGCCTTTGCAGAGGTAAATACACAGCAAACCTGCAGCTGCTGGTTTCTGTCTATGTTGGCTGACTTTCCATCAGCCTTTGCCGTTCGCCATTTTAAATCGGGAGCTGGCCAATTTAGGTGGCTACACCCCTTACATCTTAAACCTATGCCCCCTAGTAATTGACCCCTCTACCCTGGGAAAAAGCCTCTGACTATCCACTCTGTCTATGCCCCTCTTAATTTTGTAGACATCCATCAGGTCGCCCCTCAACCTCCATCGTTCCAGTGAGAACAAACCGAGTTTATTCAACCTCTCCTCATAGCTCATGCCCTCCATACCAGGCAGCATCCTGGTAAATCTCTTCTGCACCCTCTCTAAAGCCTCCACATCCTTCTGTGGAGGCTTTGGAGAGCTTCTTAAGCTTTTTAAAAATCATACGCAGCTATGTAAACAGCTACCAACTTGCTGCTTTGGTAAGGTGGGATTGCCAGAGAAATAACATCATAAAATATTGCACTGTTGTGTGCTAACTAAATCTTCAATGTTTTGGTAAATTTGTGAGAGAGGTGACAGGATCTGTAGATCTTGGTTTGCTATTCTTGAACTCAAGCTCATCAAATTGGATTGCAAACCTAATTTGCCAAGCAAACCTTACCGGTATGAAATTTTATATGCCCAAATGCACATATTTTCCTCTGCAGAACATCAGTATACATTTCAGGAAACCAATTACCAGGATTAAGTATCGCCAACTCAAAAGTTCCTTAGTTCATATTCAGTGGTGACAGCAGTGATCTAATTTTAACAATGGAAAGTAGCATGATAAGAGGTCATGTATGGTAATTAATTCCTGATCACTGAGGAATGGTGAGATTTTCAGTATATATTATGTCATTACATAGATGACTGCAGACTATCTTATTCTCATAAAGAGATTTGCTTGAGAAAAGAACTGTGCATCCACATAGGGGCTGGTTTAGCACAGGGCTAAATCGCTGGCTTTAAAAGCAGACCAAGGCAGGCCAGCAGCACGATTCAATTCCCGTACCAGCCTCCCCGAACAGGCGCAGAATGTGGCGACTAGGGGCTTTTCACAGTAACTTCATTTGAAGCCTACTTGTGACAATAAGTGATTTTCATTCATTAATTCATATATACTGATATGTGGTAACCAATCAGTAGTAAAGAGACAGCAAATTTTTTATTTCCTGAGATTTAAATTTCTATTAATCATAAAACCATTATTTATCAAAAGTAGTAAATGAACAGAAAGTTAAGCTAATAGAGTTAGGTGAAGTAGGGAGGGAGGAGCCTCATTTGGAGCATAAGCATTGCTATGGGCCAAATGGTCTGTTTCTGTGCTTTAAGTTCTCTGGGAAAGAAATTTGTTTGTCTTGTGCCTGCATCGATTAATGAGAGCAGACAGCACCACAGGCTGCTATCTGCCTGTCCATGAGCTTCTCTTTATTTGATATCATTGGAGACACCCATGGAGTTAGCAGCCCGCAGTGCTGCCAACCCCATGGAATCAATGTACTCTGCATAAGACCATTTGAGTGATGCTGTGCAAACTAGTTATTTTTCCTAATGAGCCCTTTCTTCAGATGTAAATGTGGTTATACATACAATCAGTTGAAAATGGCATGCATACTGTTAACTTGCTGGCTTTTAGTGAGGCGTTACTGCAGACTGGTAGAACAGGAATTTTGGCATTTTAAGTAGCAGCTATGCCATGTATGCATGCTGATTATGTCTTTATAATTCCATGCTTCTAAACTTAGCAAAATCAAAAAGAACATTTAGTGTTATCTGTAAATTCTGCAGAATGGGCCTCTAGGATTATATCACTAAAAAATCCAAGATAACGCTGCTTTGCTGCCAGTATCATCATCATCGTCGTCAGCGATCCCTTGATTTGAGGATGATGTTTGCTCAAGTGCCGTGAGTTTCTGCCATGGTCTTTTCACAAATGTGTAGTTATGATATTACAGATTTTAAGGGCAGATGTTTTAAAGCTACATTTCTGTCGTCCAACTTTCACATCGAGTTTAAAAGCCTTTTTCAAAATGGAAGTATGGACCGGCAACATGGCACCTTTCTGTGTTAGCTTAACCCTTATATAGACAAAGTCACAGATGCAAGACAATGCTTTGAATGCGAGCATTTGAAGGTAATTAAGCCTTTACAGATCCAGAGAGAGGGGTAACCCCAGGTTAAAGAGGTGAATTGTCTCAATCCAGATGGTGGCCTGGGCTTGTGAAATTCTACCAACTGTCCTGGCTTGAGACAATTCACACCTCTTTAACCTGTGATTACCCCTATCTCTGGATCTGTAAAGACTTAATTACCTGCAAATGCTCGCATTCAAAGCATTGTCTTGCATCTTTGACTTTGTCGACATATGTTTCTCTTCATTCACCTGAGGAAGGAGCAGTGCTCCGAAAGCTAGTGATTTGAAACAAACCTGTTGGACTTTAACCTGTAAGACTTCTTACTGTGCTCACCCCAGTCCAACGCCGGCATCTCCACATCATAGCTTAACCCTTGTCAGACTCAAATCTTGTGAGTTGGCTGCGAAGAGTCATTAAAATGCAAAATACTTCACCAGGGATGTCCATTGTATCCTCTAAAAGGTGTGAAAATAGCTTGGCTTCAGAGAGAAAAAAAAGAGACGAGAAGAAAACTTCAAAGGACCTCAACGTAATCAACTTCTTTCCCTGATGGAACATGATTAATTGAAATTAACATAACAGTCATTTTGTTCTTGGTTGTGTTAAAGACAGGCTGTGGAAGCCCTGTGTGAAGAATCCCCAGGGAGAACTCTTACAGACATGATCAAAGGGGTTTTCTCTCTGCCATTGGGAGTCGAAACCAACTGCTGTTCTGCTGAACAGGACCAGGCAACTGTCAAGTGTCATAGCTGCAGAACTAATGAGGAACAAGAAACCTCTCGCTCAAGACCCTGCTTGACCTGTGAATCTACCAAAGATATGCAAATGCTGATGAGTCAAATGCAGAAGCAATCGTAGGTGCTAAACTGAACATCCAGTTTCAACTCCTTCACTCCAGAAAGAAGGAATTCAAGCAATGGGCCCGCAAATAACTCTCACGGGTATTGATTTTAAAATACCAGGCGTGATCTAACCGCTGTGCCCAAAAGGCAGTAGATAACAGGAGATCCTTCTTCCAGAATCTACCCGGCTCGCCATGCCTCCAGAGATCTAACACGATCTCGCAAGACATCGCGATGTGAATCCCGCTCATTGTGGATGGGATCACTTGTTAACAAATCTGCATTTTAGAGTGAGACAGCTAATCTCACTCTAATGTGCACTCCCATGATCTACCCAAGGTATGGGATCTAACTCCCTTGCCTTGGAGATCTTGGGTGAGTACCATACAGTGAGTGCCATTCAGTGCTGGTCTCCTCAAACTGTGACACTCCTGGAGGTCACCCAGCAAATCTGAGGCCCCCAGCTCTGGGCAGGGTGGCACCCTGGTATCTTGGCACTGCCACCCTGGTAGTGCCACCTGGATGCAAGCCTGTCACTACCCAGCTGACAGGGTCATTGTCAGGCTGGCAGTGCCAAGGTGCCAAGCTGGCATTTTTCCTGTGACTGAGATCGGGCCCGGAGAAACCCTGTGCGGGTGGGCTTTTGGACCCCCTTATAGGTGAGTTGGGGCTTTGGGGAGGTTTGGGTGTCGCATCGGGGGGTCAGGCTTTGGGGGGACATCACCATTTAAAACGGTGTCCCGATCTCCTGCTGCACTGAGAAGAGTTCCGGTGAGCAGAGCTCCCCAGTGCAGAAAACATGACTAAGTGCGGCATCGTCTGTGCGTTCCCGTATCTACCCGAATGGGCATTCAATAGCATGCTGTTTCTCAGTGCTTCGAGTGCAGGGTAACACCAGGCTAAACACACTCGCTATATGGGACTCGGTTTCCATCTAGGTAGATCATGCCCATCCTCTTAATTATTTTTTTCTTTATCTGTATTTGAATTTTTGTGTCTGTATCTTAGTTAGTAGCTTTATCATTTTTACTGACGTAACGTTCAGCAGTAGTTTTGTAATAAACTAATCTTTATCTTGTTGAAGAATAAAGCTTGGCTGCTGGGTTATTTTAAAATTATTTTTAAACTCAAATTACAAGGGAGCTACAGACACACAAATTCTGAGCTCACGGACCACTTTAAGGAAATAGCTTTTATGTGGTCGTGACAAGTCTCCATGTGACTGAACAGGCCGATTCTCAACCCATAGATCTTTAGGCATATCGCATAGGACACCCCACGAGGTAGTGGGGTCTGGAGTGTAGGAATTTTTTTCCTTTGCTTTTATTCCCTGCCATTGCTCTGCCTCATCATTAAGGCATTTATATTCAAAGCATGATGCAGTTTGATGGACGTGTTATCGCTATTTTGAATGATTGATAGCAAGCTCTTTCCAGTCATTAATGTCAATGTTGCCATGCTTCAGGGAGAGCTTCAGAGTGCCTTTGAAGCATTTTGTTTTATCTTCCTCGGAATGCTGGCCATTTGAGAGTTGAGGACCTGGCAGGGATGATGGATTTCAGCCATCCTGGCACAGTGTCCAGTGCATTGTCGTTGACTTTGCAGGAGTTTTAAGAATATACATACGGACATGTGAATATGAGCAGGAGTAGATCTGATTGTGGTCTCCACTCCAAATTCTGCCTCTTCCCCCAATAACCTTTGACTCCTTTGTTAGCCATGAATCTATACAAAATATTAATTGACCCTGCTCCACCGCTCTCTTGGGAAGAGAGTTCCAAAGGTTCAAGACTCTTCTCATCCATCTTAAGTGGGAGACCCCTTATTTGTAAACTGTTCTAGGCGATCCCACATGGACATTTTAGCATCCACCCTGTGAAGTCTCATCCAGATTTATATGTTTCAACAAGATCACTTCTCAATCTTCTGTACTCCAATGAGTTTTGCCTAAACGCTGGTGGAGCTGGCTTCAAGAAGGACACGAGCGTTTGTTTGCCAGTCCTCCCATGAAGCCAGAGGATGTAGCAAAGGTGTTGTTGATGGAATTTGTCTGTTTCCATTATCTGTCACTGATGCACAGTCCAGGTCTCACTGCAGTACAGGACTGCAGTGACAACAGTTGTTCTGTGCATTAGGATTTCTGTTAACATGTGACAGTCTTTGTTGTCAGACACTTGCAGCCATAGTTAATAGACAGCTGACCTGGTGCAGCTGTTCCAGTGTTAGATCACTTCACCAATGATGGAATGTTTAGAGAGAGTTGGCTGCGGGGCCATGGGAGGTGCTTGAGATACTCCAGAGTCTCTCCTTGAACATAAATGGGAGGTTGAATATTTGGTTGACTAGGTTTGGGTTGATTTGAGTTTTATTTAGGCAATATTCAAGGTCAAGCGAAGTCTGTTGTGTGCAGAATTGAAGACATCAAGAGTGGCTTGCAAATGTGGCGCAGAGTGGGCAATGACATTGCAGTCATCTGGAAACTACAGATCATGTATGTCTAAGGTGATCTGTTTAGTTTTGACAGGGAGGTGACCATGGTTGAAGGATTTTTCATCTCGGTGTGGTGGTATTTAACACTCATATCAGAGAACAGTTGATCTTTGAGGTAAATAGTCAGTGTTAGGTAGATTATATGGGGTTATCACACAGCCGTGATTGACCCTGTTCCAGATTTTGAAGGGATTTGTATCCGGTTTCCGAGACAGTTGCAGTCCTATCATAGTGAAGCTATCATAGTGAAGCAATTGTAAGATTGTGATGAGGTTTCTTTGGCATCCAAATCTTTGAAAGGCAATTCACAGAGCCTTGTGATTTACTGAATCAAATGCTTTGGTCAGGCTGATGAATTCAATAGAGAGTTCCTGGTGTACTTAACATTTTTCTTGGATTTGTCTGGCAATAAAGACTATGATGTGGAGATGCTGGCGTTGGACTGGGGTGAGCAGTACGAAGTCTTACAACACCAGGTTAAAGTCCAACAGGTTTGTTTCGATGTCACTAGCTTTCGGAGCGCTGCTCCTTCCTCAGGTGAATGCAGAGGTCTGTTCCAGAAACACATATATAGACAAATTCAAAGATGCCAAACAATGCTAGGAATGCGAGCATTAGCAGGTGATTAAATCTTTACAGATCTAGAGATGGGGTAACCCCAGGTTAAAGAGGTGTAAATTGTATCAAGCCAGGACAGTTGGTAGGATTTTGCAGGCCAGATGGTGGGGGATGAATGTAATGCGACATGAATCCCAGGTCCCGGTTGAGGCCGCACTCATGTGTGCGGAACTTGGCTATAAGTTTCTGCTCGGCGATTCTGCGTTGTCGCGGGTCCTGAAGGCCGCCTTGGAGAACGCTTACCCTGAGATCAGAGGCTGAATGCCCTTGACTGCTGAAGTGTTCCCCGACTGGAAGGGAACATTCCTGCCTGGTGATTGTTGCGCGATGTCCGTTCATTCGTTGTCGCAGCGTCTGCATGGTCTCGCCAATGTACCACGCTTCGGGACATCCTTTCCTGCAGCGTATGAGGTAGACAACGTTGGCCGAGTCGCACGAGTATGTACCGCGTACCTGGTGGGTGGTGTTCTCACGTGTAATAGTGGTATCCATGTCAATGATCTGGCACGTCTTGCAGAGATTGCCATGACAGGGTTGTGTGGTGTCGTGGTCCCTGTTCTGAAGACTGGGTAGTTTGCTGCAAACAATGGTTCGTTTGAGGTTGCGCGGTTGTTTGAAGGAAACTAGTGGGGGTGTGGGGATGACCTTGGCAAGATGTTCATCGTCATCAATGACGTGTTGAAGGCTGTGAAGAAGATGACGTAGTTTCTCCGCTCCGGGGAAGTACTGGACGACGAAGGGTATTCTGTCGGTTGTGTCCCATGTTTGTCTTCTGAGGAGGTCGGTCCGGTTTTTCGCTGTGGCGCGTTGGAACTGTCGATCGATGAGTCGAGTGCCATATCCCGTTCGTACGAGGGCATCTTTCAACGTCTGTAGATGTCTGTTACGCTCCTCCTCGTCTGAGCAGATCCTGTGTATACGGAGCGCGTGTCCATAGGGGATGGCTTCTTTAATGTGTTTAGGGTGGAAGCTGGAGAAGTGGAGCATCATGAGGTTATCCGTGGGTTTGCGGTAAAGCGACGTGCTGAGGTGACCGTCCTTGATGGAGACGAGTGTGTCCAAGAATGCAATTGATTTTGGAGAGTAGTCCATGGTGAGTCTGACCCGCGACAACGCAGAATCGCCGAGCAGAAACTTATAGCCAAGTTCCGCACACATGAGTGCGGCCTCAACCGGGACCTGGGATTCATGTCGCATTACATTCATCCCCCACCATCTGGCCTGCAAAATCCTACCAACTGTCCTGGCTTGATACAATTTACACCTCTTTAACCTGGGGTTACCCCATCTCTGGATCTGTAAAGATTTAATCACCTGCTAATGCTCGCATTCCTAGCATTGTTTGGCATCTTTGAATTTGTCTATATATGTGTTTCTGGAACAGACCTCTGCATTCACCTGAGGAAGGAGCAGCGCTCCGAAAGCTAGTGACATCGAAACAAACCTGTTGGACTTTAACCTGGTGCAATAAAGACTATGTCAGAGATTCCTCGGAATGGTCTAAATCCAGACTTTCTCTTGAAGAATTTCCAAGCTCAGCCACAGGAAGTAGGCAATTCAGGAGAATTTGTTAGGATAATAATCTGTGTCACAAGTAGGCTTACTTTAACACTGCAATAAAGTTACTGTGAAAATCCCCTAGTCGCCATGCTCCGCGTCTGTTCGTGTACACTGAGGGAAAATTCAGAATTTCCAATTCATCTGACAAGCATGCCTTGTTGGGCTTGTGGGAGGAAACCAGAGCGCCCGGTAGAAACCCACACAGATGCAGGGAGAATGTGCAGATTCCGCACAGACAGTGACCCAAGCCGGGTATTGAACCCGGGTCCCTGGTCCTGTGAAGCAACAGTGCTAACACTGCTACTGTGCCGCCCAGAGGGAAAGACCTCAATAGTTTCCATAGTATGATTTATCTCCATTTTTGAAGATAGTTACAATTGTCACATCCCTGAAGTTGGCTGGAGGAAGGATTTCTTTTACCTCTCAAATCCAAAGGAAAACTCATCAAGTCTTGATGTGAGCAAAAGCCCACCAGCTTTGAAGACCTCAGCTGGAATACCATTGGGGCCCCAGGCTTTGTTGTTTTTCATCCATTTGATTGCTTTTTGCAGCTCTCCCAATGATGGCAGTACACTCCTGGAATCTACCACAGGTTACTGGGGCAATTGCTTGGGGAATATCAGCTGCCACTGTGGATTCACGGTTGAGGAGTCATTCAAAATAATCTTTCCAGTGTTGATGGGTGGCATTGTCATCCTTAAGAAGAGAGACAACATCCACATCCAGTGAGCAAAGGGGATTTGTCCATTGGCCTTGATCTGTAGATAGCTCTGTTGGCTTCAGAAATGCTTTGCATGCCATGATGGTCAGCATATGGTTGGATCTCTTGGTTTTTTTCTTCTCACTGCTTGGCTTTTGATCTTGTGGATTTGTCCTTGGATGTCAGCCTTGAGCTGGTGGGAATGCTGCCTTCCTGATTTGAGATTTTGGGTTGTTCTGCCAGTCATTTTTGGTCCAGGAATTCACATACCTCAGCAGCATTTTCATCAAAGTAACCCTGGAAGCCTGTGATATTATGGGCTAGTAATTACAAACGTAAGTACCCTTTTAATGATATGATGAATATTAGCAACTGCCAGTTGAACTCTATGGAACTGAAAATGACATATTATAAGTGTGGAGCCCACTTCCTCAGATTGTGAACTATTTTAGGAGATTCTAAATGTTGCATTTATTTTTTCTGCCTTATTTTCATTTTCTTCGTTCAAGCTTCCTACAAATTAAAATGCAATGCTTCAGTTCGAATTTGGTCCAGATTAAAAAACCCAGTTATCCCTTCTGTTGTTCAGGGAGCTCTGCGAGCGACCAGCAGTTCAATAATAATGATAATTGAATTTGTTTCGAAATGGAAACAGTGATTGTTTAAATATATGGTTGGTTGTTTTAATAGATGGCTGGCAATATCAGTTACTCTTTGACTTCAGTGTTGTCAGTCCTATCAGTCACTACCCAACCTAAGCTGCCATAGGTATCATATGACCTACCATTGTGTGGACCTTCTGCCAACTCCTGTGTTCACTATCTGATGTCATCATTCCATTTGAGATCATTTTGTTCGGTTTCATCATCTTATCAGTTGGCTTCTCCCCCCCCCCCCCCCCAAGGTATGGTCTATATCAGCAAATGCTGGCCGCACTGGTCCTCAAGAATGATTGTTTAGGGCCTGCTTGTTGAAATTTATGTCACATCACAGTTTGTATTGCCACAGTTAAAAGCCTGGGAATTTTGTTATCAATATTGTTTAATAATAATCGCATATTGTCACAAATAGGCTTCAATGAAGTTACTGTGAAAAGCCCTAGTCGCCACATTCCGGCGCCTGTTCGGGGAGGCTGGTACGGGAATTGAACCTGCGCTGCAGCCTTGTTCTGCATTACAAGCCAGCTGTTTCGCGCACTGTGCTAAACCAGCCCCTATTATTTCGTATTGTACATCAAATTTTCCAGCTATATCAACACTAACCTTAAGTTTAAATGCCTGAATTCCTCCAATGCATTGTCCCTGAGAGAGATTTTTCTTGCAGACTGTAACAGCCTCCCCGAACAGGCGCCGGAATGTGGCGACTAGGGGCTTTTCACAGTAACTTAATTTGAAGCCTACTTGTGACAATAAGTGATTTTCATTTCATTTCAGACTGCAGAACCCTGCCACCATGGACAAATGGGGTCAGAAACCTGGAATCGGTGGGGATACTCACCCAGCTGTGATATTCCCCAAATTAATAATAATCTAATAATCTTTATTATTGTCACAAGTAGGCTTACATTAACACTGCAATGAAGTTACTGTGAAAAGCCCCTAGGCGCCACATTCCGGCACCTGTTCGGGTACACTGAGGGAGAATTCAGAATATCCAATTCACCTAACAGCATGTCTTTTGGTACTGTGGGAGGAAACTGGAGCACCCGGAGGAAACCCACGCAGACATGGGGAGACTGTGCAGGCTCCGTACAGACAGTGACCCAAGCAGGAATCGAACCTGGGGCCCAACGTTGTGACGCAACAGTGCTAACCACTGTGACAGAAGACTAGCTCGTCATCTAGTTAGGTGCGGCAGGTGGGCTATTGAAAACTGAAGAGGCCAATAAGAGGTCCTCTTGCACTGAAGAAACCATCACTTGGCAGTGGGTATCCCAGCTGCTTTCCGTATCCTCCCTCCAGGAGAATAACCTGGAGGTGAGATGGAGTGGGAATCTGGCACACCAGCCGGTGGCATACAATTCTGCCCCTTTCCCCCACTATTAGCTGCTGGGCCCCCAACCATATAGGCCGTAAGCTCTGAAATACCCTCCCTAAACCAGTTCACCTGTCTCCTTTTAGACCCTCCTTAAAACTCCAATCTTTGACCAAACTTTGTCACAGTTAGATTTTATGCTCCTGTGAGAGCTTTGGAATGTTTTAGCAACCTCTTTGAAGGACAAGAGAATTTGATGCAATTGCCATAAGTATTTAAACAATAATTCACAGGATAATTTCCAGACTGCAGTATTCTGCAGCATGTAGTTGTCATACTGCTGTAGTGCAATTGCAGTGGAGTTTGTCGAGGAGGCTGTAGTGATATCATGGTTGTGTTGTAATTCACCAACTGACCACTAGGAGTCTCATTAGTACATATGTGAATGTTAGAGTCTGGTGACCTCAGACTGACTATGGAGCTGTGAGAGAGACAGTGGTTTGTGCATGTTTATACTGTTATTCATCTGTTGTTTTGTTTAATTTAATCTTTATTGTCACAAGTAGGCTTACATTGCAATGAAATTACTGTGAAAAGCCCCTAGTCGTCACCACACTCCGGCCCACAGTTTGTCCCACAGTTAATGATAATAAATTGTTTATAGCTTTAGCTACAAGTGTTCTTGTAATATAAATCAAGCCATCCGACAAGAACATTAAATGATACCAGGGCTGAATGGTATTAAAGACTGAGACACAACCTGCCACAAGGTCCACAGAGATTTGAAGAATTTGCAGACTACCAGAATTAACAACATGGAGTCCTTGAAGCCATCAATGAGTCTCAGATTTCATGGGAATGTGGACAACAACTGCCGTGTGTTTAAACAAAAATGTAATGTTTCTTACTGCAGTAAATTTAGGAGATCAATTAAATTTGCGTAAGGTAGCTATGCTCCTAACAGCGGCAGGACCCAAAGCAATTGCTGTGTTTAATACGTTTAAATTTGCAAACGATAAAGATAGTAAAAATTCAAAGATTTGATGAACATTGCACCCTCAGAAAGAGTGAAATTTATGAAAGGCATGTGTTTAGACCACGTTTACAGGAGACAGAAGAGTCCATAGATCATTTCATCACTGATTTAACGTTAAAAGCTAAAACCTGTAATTTTTTAATGGTGGAATCTTCCATGATTCGGGACCAAATTGTGTTTGGTGTGAATGAAGATAAGCTAAGGGAACGGTTGCTGAGGGAATCAGAGCTGTCCTTGGAACAAACAGTTACGATTTGTCAGGCTCATGAGCTAGCAGCACAACATTCTAAAATGTTTTTCAGAAATGGCAGCGTCTTTTTGGAGGAAAGCACTCCGGTGGCCACCCTTTTTCCAAAAAGGTGGGAAAGTTCACAAAAAAGATGGGAAAGTTCCTGCAGCTCCTCACACACAAACAGACAAGTTAAAGATCAGGACAAAGTATTTCTGTGTAAAAGATGTGGTCAAAGGCACAAATTAAGGCAGTGTCCAGCGTTTGGCAAGATTGTTCCAGATGCAAAGGAAAAAAATCACGTTGCTCAGAATTGTTACTCAAAATCAGATCAGTCAGCACGGTGGAAGACATAGTCTCTACTGATGAAACATCTGAAGAACAATATTTTGCAGACGTCAAAAAATTCTCCAGCTCTTAAAAAAATCCAAACTGATGCTCCATTTAAAATAAATGAGGTTGATGAGGACAAATGGCTGCTACCACAGAAATGAACAGTACAGTGGTCTGGTTGAAGTTAGACACTGGTGCCAAAGCCAATTTAATCAGTATGATGGATTTAAAAAATCTAAAAATTCAGCCGATTAGAAGAAATCACAAAATATCTCCGAGAGATTATAATGGTTCAAGCATTAAATGCTTGTGACCTGAGTGTGGTGGTGACGGTCCCATTCTGTATTGTATCTGAGAGCTTGGATTCACGATTAGGTGATCAGTCCTGTGAAGAATTAGGTCTAGTGTAGTTGGTACATAGCATTCACAAACAATTGGATCAACACTCCAATGATTCTGAGAACATTATCAGCAAATTCAGCGATGTGTTAACAAGTTTTGGTGCACTACCATTCACCTACAAGATACAACTCAAAAAGGATGCCAAACCTGTGATACAGGCACCAAGAAGAGTGCCGGCACCTCTTCGGGATCGCCTAAAAAAGGATCTAGACAGAATGACAAAATTAATCAGAAAGATACAAGAATCTACAGATTGGGTAAATTCCATGGTATGTGTAAAGAAAAAGAATGCCGATATTCACATCTTGTATGCATTGCAAAGATCTTAACGAGAATAGCAGAGGAAAACACTACCAAATACCAAAGCATGAGGAAATCACATCTGAGATGGCTGGTGCACAATTATTTACAAAACTTGATACATCTCAAGGTTTCTGGCAGCGAAAGCGAGAGGAACAAAGTACTGCACTTTTAATACGTCATTTGGATGGTATTGCTTTCTGAGAACGTCGTTTGGCATAATTTCAATATCAAAACTTTTTTACCGTACCATGTAGCGCATAATTGAAGGTGTACATGTGTATGTGGATGTTATCATCATTTGGGGCTCAACCATAGAAGAGCACAATACGAGGTTGCAATGCTATGACTTCAATCTCATCTACACGTCAGGCAAATATTTGTTCTTAGCAGATGCATTATCAAGAGAGCCAATACAAAATATTAGTGAAATTGCTGAAGATGTAGAACTGCATGTATATCTTATTTCCACACTACTACTGGTATCAGATATGAAACTAGGTGAGATCCAAGAAGAGACCAGGAAGGATCAAACTCTTCAAGAGGTGATGATGAGGAACATCAACTCACACTGGCCCAGAGGTCAATGTATGGAGTTCTACAATATAAAATCTGAACTCAGTATCATCAATGAAGTGGTACTTTGTTTGAACACTATAGTTATATCACAATCTTTTCTCAAGGAGTACTTAAAAGGATACATGAAGGACATCTCTGGATTGAGAAATGTAAGCGGAGAGCTTGTAGCTCTGTTTACTGGCCAGGTATAAACCAGGATATTGACAGGATGGTCAGTTGTTATGACACATGCCAGACCCATTGTTACAAGCAAACAAGAGAACCTATGCAAATATCTGATTTACCTATGGCAGTAAGTAGTTATGAATCTATTTCACCTACGAGGGAAAGATTATTTAATGATCATAGAATATTTTTCAAACTATCCCGAAATGGCTCTACTGTCGAGCATAACGACAAGCAGTGTCAAGCCATACCAAGGCATACCAAGTCAATTTTTACTGGACATGGAATTCCTCAAGTCGTTGTGAGTGACAACAGCCCTTATTTTGGCTGTATGGTGTGGCAACACTTCGCAATCACGTATGATTTCAATAACGTCACATCAATGGCAAAGCCAAAAAAGGTGTACATATTATTAAGAAATTGTTGAAGGCAATGGACAGCCAATCTGATCCATATCTCGCACTATTGAGTAACAGAGCGTCACCATTGTCACATGGTAGATTGCCAACAGAGTTACTCATGATTAGAAGGTTGTGTACCACACTTCGATACTTGGAAAAGAAGGAGGAGAATGCAGTGGTATTGCAGGAAATGCAAAACACGAAAGAGAAACAATAGCAGATCTGTGATAGAGTGTCTAAAACGTTACCACCTCTGAGTAGTGATGACTGTGTGAGTAGAAAAATCAGGCAATTGATTGAGAAAGACCATTGCACTTGAAGAAGTTGCACCTCGTTCCTACAATGTACAGACAGAGGAAGGGTTGGTTTTAAGAAGAAATCGTTGCGCACTCTTGAAAACCAGAGAAGACTTTTGCAACAACGTGATGGATGATGAATCTACGTCAGAGTCAACGTCAGCTAAAGCGTCAGATAGTTCAGCAGTTCCTGAGCATGAGAATGTCATGGAGAACATTGAATCTACAAGTTCTGAGCAGCAAGGTCAAACTTTGAGAATATCAACCAGAGTCAGAAGAAACCCTGATCGACTCAATTTGTAGATTTGGACTATTTCATAGATTTCATAGAATTTACAGTGCAGAAGGAGGTCATTCGGCCCATTCGAGTCTGCATCGGCTCTTGGAAAGAGCACCTGACCGAAGACCACACCTCCACCCTATCCCCATAACCCAGTAACCCCACCCAACACTAAGGGCAATTTTGGACACTAAGGACAATTTAACATGGTCAATCCACCTAACCTGCACATTTTTGGACTGTGGGAGGAAACCGGAGTACCCGGAGGAAACCCACGCACACACGGGGAGGACGTGCAGACTCCGCACAGACAGTGACCCAAGCCGGGAATCGAACCTGGGACCCTGGAGCTGTGAAGCAGTTGTGCTATCCACTATGCTACCGTGCTGTAGCTAAAATTTTAAAGAAAAAAATTAATACTATTAGACTCAGGCTAATGATATCACATGTATTGATAATGTATTAATTTATTCCTTCAAAGGAAAGGGGATGTAGTGATATCATGGTTGTGTTGTAATTCACTGAATGATCACTAAGAGTCTCAGTATATAAGTAAACGTTAGAGTCAGGTGACCTCAGACTGACTAGGGAGCTGAGAGAGAGATAGTGGTTTGTGCATGTTCTTACTGTTATTCATCTGTTGTTTTGTATATATTTGACCCACAGTTAATGTTAATAAATAGTTTATAGCTTTGGCTACAATTGTTCTTGTAATATAAATCAGGCCATCCGACAAGAACATTACAGAGGCCATAACACATAGTGAGCTGTGATCTGCAAACTCCAAGATGGTTCCACGCTAGGTCATAATATGCCTCCTATACTATCTTAATGGACATCACAGCTTAAGTACTGGAAGTCTTTTTTTATAATCCAGACTATTAAAGAACATTGAGTTGAAGCCTGCAACCATTGTTCCAGTTCTGTGTTCAGAATACATTTAGAAGTTGCTTAAGCTTCATACGGGTTTGTGATAAATCTTTTCGTGAAATCATATCCTTTTCACTTACCCCAAGGTACTTTATTCTTCATCCGAACATAGTTATTGCCAAATAAAAGTGGTGATGCGTGGGCTTTAGAGGAAAGGACCTTATACCTCAGTATGCCAACATATTGAGGAAGGATGTCAACATGAAATAGTAACCTATCTTTTCTCTTCTCAGATATTGATGAATTTACTGTTTATTTCCAGCATGTTCGGCTCTTCGATCAGATTATAGCATTCACAGTTCTTAGTTATACTGTTTGTAAGTTAGTAGATTCTCTTAAATTGTAGTGCGTACGTCGTATGATACCATTGAAATATTACATTTCCAATGAGTGCATTATTGCATTTTCACTACTGTGGTAACTTTTGCATATGTTGGATTTGACTGCTTTGATGATTGTATACTAACTTCTGGAGCTAAATTATTTCTATTTCCGTAACAAGATGCAGATACATTCAGTGCTTCTGTTGGCAGAATCACACAATATGATAGGATATTGCTGGCCTTCTTCCTCGTGGTCGTAGGTCTGAAGTAACTGAGCTTTTGGCCAGAAAATGGGAAGATGTTTAGATATATTTCACTTTGTCCCCTGCATGTACACATTTTCTGATCAGTGAAAATCCTTGGAAGTCATAACGTAAATAAATACAGCTCATATTTAGCAGTCTTTGCAGGGGCAGGTAATCTAAATGATTTAGTTGTAAAACTGTCATTTTTAAAAAGTAAATAAAATGGACAAATTCAGAAACTGACTTCCATTCAGAATACTGGTAGTTGGATGCTGTTTTTACACATCCTCCCACCTATATGGTTTAAGTTTGAATTTACTTGGGGCGGAATTCCCTCAATCCCAGCCAGCGGGTTCGGTGGCGGGCATGGGGGGAAGAATATGGCAGGCATAATGCTGACGGCAAAACAGGCTGGCGTGAAACATGTTTGGAACAATGTGGTGTGCAGATGATGTCAGGACTCACTTTAACAATGCCCAGGGCTGCCTCAGGAGTTTGGGCTGGAGACAGTCTGGAGCCGAGAACACCGCAGCGGTGGGCCAGGGCTGCATCTGAAGGTGGATCTTCCAGATTTGGTGTCCTGGAAGAGGTCCATCTCCAAGCCTCAGAAAATTCCTGGAGATCAACCTAGGCTCTCAGGAGTTGCATCTTCTGGTCTCAGTGATCCTGGAGACCTATCTACATTTTCTGTCGGTCCACCTTCTTTCTTAAATAGTGGGTCAGTGACATTGGGCGCCTCTTCAATATGGAACCCAGGCACGACGGCAGACTACACACCATCCAGGCCTGCTCTGTCACGGTGTGAGACACCTTGGTGCATAATTAATGAGGCTGGGGCCAGAAGATTGAGTGTGCTTTCCCACATACTTCACAGTAGGAAAACACCACTCGTTTTTATTATAAGGAGCATCTGTGGATTATTCTTCCCATATAACCTTGCAGACCAAAGTCCTGCAAACGGCAAGAAGCTTAGCAATGGCCTGCACTAATGAACTGCACAAATTTCATTGGTTAAACATCAACAGCTTTCTTGCAAACAAATTATGAACAGGAGGAGTAGACTACTCAGCCCCTAGAGCCTCCTCTACCATTCAATAAGATCATGGTTGATCTGATTGTAAGCTCCCACCTACCCTTGATAAATTTTCATTCCTGTATAACTGAAACATAAACTCCCTATTTTTATAATCAACTTCCTTCGCGATGAATAATAACGTTAGCTTTCCTAATCACTTGCATACCAACCTTTTGTGATTCATGCACTTGGACACCCAGATTCCTCTGCATCTCCAGAGTTCTGCAATCTCGCACCACTTAGATTTAAAAAAAAATAATTTATAAATTTAAAGTACCTAATTCATTTTTTCCAATTAAGGGGCAATTTAGCGTGTTCAATCTACCTACCTTGCACATCTTTGGGTTGTGGAGGCGAAACCCACGCAAACACGGGGAGAATGTGCAAACTCCACACGGACAGTGACCCAGAGCCGGGATCGAACCTGGGACCTTGGCGCCGTGGGACTGCAGTGCTACCATTGCACCACCGGGCTGCCCTCGCACCACTTAGATAACATGCTTTTTTATTCTACCCGACAAAATGGACATTTCTCCACATTATATACTCCATTTGCCAAATTTTGTCCACTCACTTAACCTAACTTTCCTAGATATCTTAGTATCGTCAGCACATTTAGCGACCATACCGTCGGTCGCATCATCCAAATTGTAAAATGTTGAGGCCCCAGTACTGATCCCTGTGCCACACCTCTTGTTACATCTTGCCAACCAGAAAAAGCCCCATTTATGGCCACCCTTTTTCTCCTGTTAGTTCACCAAACATGACCATTAAGCTATCAATCGAAGGTTGTTAAAGGTACTGAAATCACCATGCCAATATTAATCCAGGTTCCCCAGGGCTGGTAGAGACAGTCCAGATACTGAACCACCATCCCTGGAAAGGGTGCACCCAAGGACCCTTGTGGACCTTCTCTCTGCAGCCTGGCAGCTGCTGAAAGGGCACAGGAGTAATGAACTCACTTCCTTAATCCCCCTCTGGGCCCATCGCCCAGGCTAGGGTGTCACTCCCAGAGTGTCAATGGCATTGTGCTGGGGGCAGTGGACCATTGGTAATACCAGGAGATGGGGGGGGGGGGGGGGGGGTCTGGGCGGCGGAGAGGGTCGAGTCATCCTCGTTGCTTGTGTTGTTAGGGGGGTAGTGACCTGTTATTCCCTTGGTTGGGGTGGAGATACCCCTTCTTGCTGATGGGCTGGGGTGCTCTCCTTGTCAGTGAGGGGGCGGGATCTACATTTGCCTTGTGGAGGGAAGGGGGCCTGTCGCTAGACACTGGGATCGAGACACCCATTCAAAATAGCGAGCTGACACCGCGAAGAAAAGGAAAGCTGGAGTGCCAGCCTCCATATATGGGACTAGCAGCTGGGCGACGCTCCTCATGCAGCGGGGACCAGTCCTGATTCTTCGCTGGTGGGGCGCATTTAGACTCCGGAACGGAGAACCATGATGGCTCTGTCTGAATGCCTTAAATATTTTGAACTGTCCTGCCATAACATCTATAATTATAACTTCCAACATTTTCCCAATGACATTTCCTTGAGAGTTTTTAAAACTTGGACTTTGTCAACCTATTGTCTCGAAGCATAGGGAAATGGAGTATTTCCCAAGAGGAACAGAGCATGTGTTTCCAATCCACAGCCTGCAAGGATTTTTAAGTAATTCGGTTAGAGAGACTCATTTTGTCTCTCTGATGAATTGATGCAAATGTCACATACTCAAGGAGCAAAGAAAAGTTGGTGCTGATTTTTGCTTTGTTATTAAAAAGTGATTTAATGATGGAAGAGACCAAACTGATCATCATGACAATTCAACTTTCCATTTCCTAACTATAGACCTTAAAATTTGTAGACTTGATAAACAAGTATACTTGATCACATATTTGCATAAACAGATTAAATCAACAAACACGTTCCTAAAATTCGCTAACATTTCTCAGAAACATCATCAACAAATATGCAGCATTTCCTTGAAGCTGTTTCAGTGCCTTAATATGAAATGTAATTGATAAAATTACATGGCCTAACTGTAGCTAATTCATAAACATAAGCAATTTTTCATCTTGCTAAATTCTGGGACGTAATGGAAACTTTATGGGGGACAGTTAGCTCAGTTGGCCAGGGTGTGGCTCAGATTAACACCAATAGCATGGGTTAAACTCCCAGCCTGGTTCAGTTAGACTTGGGACATGCCTCCTTTCACTGCTCCTCAGAGTGGAAGGCAATGGCCAAGCCACCACTCATAAAACTGCCAAGAAAAACATCTCAGGTTGAAGCATCAGTGGACGATAGGCCAAGGAGGACCTGCCTTTGGGTAGAGCACATATGAAGGAAGGAATGGAAACCTTATTCAAATGGCAATGGGAGATTTGTGGCCTGGAATGTCCAGCCAAAACCTGGTTCAGAATAAGTATGTAAAGATTAGTAGGGCATGAAGTCCCTCCACTAATGTCCATCACAACTTCCGGTGGCAGCCATTAGCTGAACGGTTGCATGAAAGATGGCTCTCACCTTTCTTGGACCTTTCTGACGCAAGGAACGGGCACAAAACTGACAAAAAACCAAACCAACCGACCCCCATCAATAACCCACCAGCAAACCATCAGGCAAACCGCAAGGGGACGAAAAACTCCAACATCTGAACCAGGGGACCCACGTGACGAGGCCCACTTGAACATGGCGAAACCCAACAGAGTCACCAATGCTGAACCAGTTGTCAATGGAGAAGCTGATGGACCTCATATTGAGTGAACTCCAAAAGCATAGAGAAGTGGTAAAGGAGGACCTCGTGCCAGCGATGAGGTCGGCCAAGGGGTGATGATCCGTGACCTGGAGAAAGTGGACACCAAGCAGGACGAGCGGATCATTTCGCTTGAGGCCGGGGCAACAAGGTTGGCCGCAACCCAAAAGACGCTAATGGGAAAAGTAGACGACCTGGAGAACTACCAAAGGATTCACAGAGTTCGTATTGAAGTTGCTCAGAAAACTGGTCGAGGAAGAGTGCTTCACCAAACCCTCTCTCAGGTTTGATTTTGTGTTGGGTGTGGCTTCTGTCTGGTTGCGCTTTTGGCTTCAGTCACCCATATCAGTTGGGTAATTTCTATACCTGCGACCCTATCCCTCGTGGGCAGGCAACACGGCCATGCGTCGCGTTGGTGGAGTGGGAAACCACCACACATACTGTCGCTACAGGTTTGCGCAAAGGGGCTCGGAAAATGCAGCCAT
Organism: Scyliorhinus torazame; assembly: GCF_047496885.1. Lineage (NCBI taxonomy): Eukaryota > Metazoa > Chordata > Chondrichthyes > Carcharhiniformes > Scyliorhinidae > Scyliorhinus > Scyliorhinus torazame. The sequence continues at coordinate 100,935,917 of NC_092717.1, forward strand.
GCGGCATTGCATCACACTCAACAGGGTCAGGCCAAGGAGGAAAGGAGAGGACTGGTGCTCCCCTCATCCCCTCCGCTAGCCCCAGATGGAGCGACATGAAAGAGGGAGGGCAAAGCACCAGGGTCTTTGGGGAGGGGGTTCAGACAGGTCGGGACCTTAGGGCACTTCTTCTAGGGCGAGGGGTAATCTCATTAGCAGACAAGCTGGGGGGGGTGGGGGGGGGGGGGGAGAGGGGGAAGGAAGAGAGCTGCAGCGGATCTCTCGAGAGGGAATGAGTGTCTGGCAGGGGAAGGAGGGGGGCATGCTTTGAACGGTGTGGGGGGCGAAGGAGGAAAGGGGAGATCGCACGTGGGGGAGGAGTTCAGGTAAAGGGGAGAGGGGAGGGTAGAATGCTGGTCACACAAGTCCCGCATGGAGATGGGTGGAATGAGGAAGGTGGCAGTGGCCACCTTGGACAGCCTGGAACAAAGATAAACCCGGGCATGTATTTGCCTCCGATCTGGGGCTGGACCTCTCTGCCTTCGGGTTCAGTGCACAGTTAAAGTCCACCCCCACCCCCCCCTTCCCCAATGAACATTTGGTGGGAGTTGAGGTCGGGGATTTCTGCCATTGTCTTCCTGACATGGAGACCGAGAAGTAGGCGGCCAAGCACTGGCTGGTACTCTATACTGGAAGTGGATCGGTGGTACTCCACAGCCCTGACCGTAGAGCTGCTAGTGGAGAGGAAAACATTACAAATGGAATTGAGCCAGCTCCAGTAACAGGGAACCTTTTCTAAACACCGGGACAAGGCCAGCCGCCAATTGACACACCAGCTCAGGAAACAGGCAGCCACACTAGATAAATGCAGGCCAGAGAAGAGTGGTCACGACACCAGAGTAGATCAACGGAGCCTTTGCGGCTTTCTACTGGGGACTGTACACCTCCCAATCCCCTGAGAGGGTCTCTGAGATAAAGCAGTTCCTGGATGGGCTGGACTTCGCAGCTGTAGGGTCGGAAAAGTGACAGGACTGGAAGCACCGCTGGGTCCAGAGAAGGTCATGGAATCCATCAATTCCATGCAGACAGGGAAGGCACTGGCACCGGACAGGTTCCCGGTGGACTTCTACAAAACGTTCGCACCAGCATGGACCCAGTACCTGCGGGAGATGTTCAGTGACTCACTGTTGAAGGGGACCTCGCCGCCCACACTGGCACAGTCCTCAATCTCACTGATACCAAAGAAAGACAAAGGCCTGGCGGAGTGTGGGTCATACAAACCCACCTCACTCCTGAACTCCAGCTCCACAAGTGGGACCTGTCCAACCTGGTGGAGGTGGTGAAGGGGGACCTGCGGAAGTAGGACTCACTCCCGCTCTCTCTGACGGGGAGAGTGCAGATGATAAAAATGAATATTCTGCCAAAGCTCTTCATATTTAGATCACTCCCGATCTTTATCCCCAAGTCCTTCTTCAGTAAGGTGAACAAACTAATCTCGACCTTCGTGTGGATGGGAAAGAACCCCAGGATCCACAAATCTGTCCTACAGAAAGGTCAGGGCTCGGGAGGCTTAGCACTGCCGCACCTCCTGTTCTACCACTGGGCAGCAAATATGGAAAGGGGGTGGGATTGGCTGGGGGAGTCGGGGGCGGAATGGGTACAGGTGGAAGAGATCTCCTTATTTGGAACGTCCCTGTGTGCACAGGTCACCTCACCACTCCCATTTCCCCCAGCCAAGTACCGACGAACCCAGTGGTGGAAGCCACACTAGGACGCTGGAACCAGCTCAGACACCACTTCAAACCTAAAGACAGGTCTATCGCAGCCCCCATCTGCTAAAACTAAAAGTTCATTCTGGTCAATATGGGCATCATGTACCCAAAACCTGGTGAAGGGAGGAAGGGTGCTGAGGGTCAGAGGACTATGTGTAGACGGTAGATTAGCATCCCTGGGGGATCTAACCGAGAAGCTCGAGCTCAAGAAAGGGAACCAGCTCCGAAATCTCCAAATATGGGACTTCTTCTGCAAGGAAGCCCCACCATTCCCCCAGTTACCCAGACACACCCGACTGAACAGACTGTGAGAACAGGATGAATTAGGGGAGGGTACGTGCGCGGTCTTATATGGATGACTGCCAGAGGAGGTAAGGGCCCCACTCAATGAAACAAGAGAAAAGTGGGAGGATGAACTGGACATCGAGATAGGGAGAGGACGCTGAAGAAAGATATTACACAGGGTGAACTCCACCGCCTCGTGCGTGAGGCTGAGCCTGGCACCGCTGAAGGTAGTGCACAGGGCACACCTGCCCAGGACACGCAAGTGTGGGTTCTTTCCAGAGATGAAAGACAGATGCGAGGGGTGTCAGGGGAGTCCAGCTACCCACTCCCACATGTCTTGTTCATACCCAAAGCTGGTCAGGTTCTGGACCACCTTCTTCGAGGCCAGGTCCGAGGTCGTGGGGGTTAGAATGGAGCCATATCCATTTGTGGCGGTCTTTGGTGTCAGAGCAGCCAGAACTTTTCAAACGGAGGGGGCGATGCCCTGGCCTTCATCGGCAGTGCCACCCAAGGCCTCAGACTGTCTGGCCGATCTGGAGGGAGTCCTGAGGCTCGAAAAATTAAGATTTGCCACCTGACGGTCGGATGAAGGGTTCCATCTCAAGTGGAGATAATCCACCACCATCTTCAAAGACCTGTTCATGACCAACAGCTCGGTGGGCAGTGGGGGGAACTAGGTGTAGGGGAGGGTAGTATCCATTCACACCACTACAAAGTAATAAGTGTTTGCACTACACCCGTGGCACAGGTGCTTACAAAGCAGTATTGCGGTAACATTGCCCTGCATTTTGTTGAATCGCTGTTCTTGTATTCTTGGCCATTTTCTAAGACTATCTCTAATATTGTAATTTGTAAATATCTCGGGCGTGATTCTTTGACCCCCTCGGAGAATCGGCGGGGGCTGGCGTGAATCCCGCCCCCACCGTGTCCCGAATTCTCCGCCACCAGAGATTCGGCGGGGGCGGGAATCGCGCCTCGGCGGGGGCGGGAGCGGGCCCACCCCCGGCGATTCTCCGGCCCGCGGTGGGCTGAAGACCCTCCGCTGTCAACCCTCTCCCGCCGGCGTGGAGTTTGAACGGCGGGACAAGGCGGCCCGGGCAGGCTCCGGGGTCCTGGAGGGGGCGATCTGGCCCCGGGGGTTGCCCCCACGGTGGCCTGGCCCGCGATCGGGGCTCACCGATCCGCAGGCGGGCCTGTGCCGTGGGGGCACTCTTTTTCTTCCGCCTTCGCCATGGTCTTCACTATGGCGGAGGCGGAAAAGACCCCCTCCCCTGCGCATGCGCGGGGATGACGTCAGCAGCCACTGATGCTCCCGCCCATGTGTCGCCCGGCGAAGACCTTTCGGCGCCGGTTGGCGTGGTGCCAAAGGCCTTTCCCGCCAGCCGGTGGAGCAGAAACCATTCCGGCGCGGGCCTAGCCCCTCAAGGTGAGGGCTTGGCCCCTAAAGGTGCGGAGACATCCGCAATCTTGGGGCGGCCCGACGCCGGAGTGGTTCCCGCCACTCCATTACGCCGGAACCCCCCCGCCCCGCCGGGTAGGGGAGAATCCTGCCCCTGGATCTTCATGTTACTGTCGTATATTTTGATTATATTTTATTTTGTTTGTTTGTTATAAATGGAAATCTTCACTAAAAACAATGTCCATCACAGCTTTCTTCTAATCGACCCAATTGTAAACCACATCCTGAGGCAGCTCAGCTGCATGAAGATGAAGATGGGGATTTAGCTGCCCTCTCTCTGCCATTTCCTTGTGTATATCAGATTCCCACTCCAGGAAACGCTGGATGAAACGGTTGATGCATGATCAATTGCACAAAGACTAAAGTTGGGTACACCTGTGGCTTTATTACAGTCAGATGCGTGGCCTCCTGCTGCAGCTGGCGAAATGGCAGGGCACTGGAGGTCATGCATATTTATACAGTTCTCCCTGGGCGGAGCCAGCCGGCAGGAGCTACCGGCGAACCTGTAGTGCAGGTCCTACCTTACATCTCCTATTACAGTGGTTCACCACATTCACCCCCTGTTAAAAATGAGTCCGGCGGGGGTGAAGTGAAACTATATACAATTAGTGCCATTATGTACAGTGGTAGGGAAAGAAAAGTCCATGTTGACGGTCCGGAGTCCATCAAAGATTCAGCCAGTCCGGTGCTTTGGTGCTTCATTGGGAACGGCGTAACGGTGGCGCGAAGTCGGTGGTGGAGGTGGCACCGATGGCGGTGGTGGTCCGGGAGCGTGCAGAAGTCCTCTCCGTCCTCTTGTGCGGAAAAGGGGAGGGGGGGCTGGTCTGGTGGGGTCAATATTGGCGGCGCGGTGGGAGGTGGGGTGGGCGCATTGGTGCGGGGGGGGTGGAGTGTTGGGGTGGAACCTGATGGTGCCAGGTCCCTGAGTGGGACAGTATCTTGGCGGCCGTCGGGGAACTCAACGTAGGGGAGTAGGGGAGAATCCTGCCCCTGGATCTTCATGTTACTGTCATGTTACTGTCGTATATTTTGATTATATTTTATTTTGTTTGTTTGTTATAAATGGAAATCTTCACTAAAAACAATGTCCATCACAGCTTTCTTCTAATCGACCCAATTGTAAACCACATCCTGAGGCAGCTCAGCTGCATGAAGATGAAGATGGGGATTTAGCTGCCCTCTCTCTGCCATTTCCTTGTGTATATCAGATTCCCACTCCAGGAAACGCTGGATGAAACGGTTGATGCATGATCAATTGCACAAAGACTAAAGTTGGGTACACCTGTGGCTTTATTACAGTCAGATGCGTGGCCTCCTGCTGCAGCTGGCGAAATGGCAGGGCACTGGAGGTCATGCATATTTATACAGTTCTCCCTGGGCGGAGCCAGCCGGCAGGAGCTACCGGCGAACCTGTAGTGCAGGTCCTACCTTACATCTCCTATTACAGTGGTTCACCACATTCACCCCCTGTTAAAAATGAGTCCGGCGGGGGTGAAGTGAAACTATATACAATTAGTGCCATTATGTACAGTGGTAGGGAAAGAAAAGTCCATGTTGACGGTCCGGAGTCCATCAAAGATTCAGCCAGTCCGGTGCTTTGGTGCTTCATTGGGAACGGCGTAACGGTGGCGCGAAGTCGGTGGTGGAGGTGGCACCGATGGCGGTGGTGGTCCGGGAGCGTGCAGAAGTCCTCTCCGTCCTCTTGTGCGGAAAAGGGGAGGGGGGGCTGGTCTGGTGGGGTCAATATTGGCGGCGCGGTGGGAGGTGGGGTGGGCGCATTGGTGCGGGGGGGGTGGAGTGTTGGGGTGGAACCTGATGGTGCCAGGTCCCTGAGTGGGACAGTATCTTGGCGGCCGTCGGGGAACTCAACGTAGGCATATTGAGGGTTGGCGTGGAGCAAGTGAACCCTGTCCACCAAAGGGTCCCCCTTGTGGAGTCGGACGTGCCTACGGAGAAGGACCGGTTCTGGAGCAGCGAGCCAAGTCGGGAGCAACACCCCGGATGTGGACTTCCTGGGGAAGATAAAAACACGTTCATGGGGTGTGTTATTAGTGGCAGTGCACAATAGTGACCGGATGGAGTAGGGCAGATTGCGAGCTTTGACCAGATGGTACAATCAAGTGACCCCGGGTGACATAGGCTGTCGTGTAGGGCCCGGAGTTGGTCCACTTGTGCGCTGGCACATGTACCTCGGGAGAGGGCGTCTGGGGGCTCGTTGAGTTTACCGGGGCGATACAAAATCTCGTAATTATAGGTGGAGAGCTCGATTCTCCAACGCAAGATTTTATCATTTTTGATCTTGCACCGCTGTGTGTTATTAAACATGAAGGCTACCGACCGTTGGTCTGTAAGGAGAGTGAATCTCTTACTGGCCAGGTAATGCCTCCAATGCTGCACAACTTCAACGATAGCTTGGGCCTTCTTTTTCGACGGATGAGCGTCGAATTTCCGAGGCATGAAGGGTGCGGGGAAAGAATGCCAAGGGTCTGCCTGCCTGGTTTAGAGTGGCGGCAAGGGCGATGTCTGAAGCGTCGCTTTCTACTTGGAAAGGCAGTGACTCGTCCACTGCTCGCATCCCGGCCTTGGCGATGTCTGCTCTGATGCGGGTGAAAGCATTGGGTGGACTGGATGAGTGGGCGGGCCTTGTCCGCATAGTTTGGGACCCACTGAGCGTAGTAGGAAAAGAACCTGAGGCAGCGTTTGAGGGCCTCGGAGCAGTGGGGGAAGGGGAAGTACCATGAGGGGGCGCATGCGGTCGGGCCCGGGCCCGAGAAGTCCGTTTTGGACTATGTAGCCGAGAATGGCTAACCGGGTCGTGCTAAACACACGCTTCTCTTTGTTGTAGGTCAGGTTGAGAAGAGTGGCAGTGCAGAGGAATTTATCGAGGTTGCCATCGTGGTCCTGCTGGTCATGGCCGCAGATGGTGACATTATTTAAGTACGGAAAGGTGGCCCGCAAACCGTACTGGTCGACCATTCGGTCCATCTCTCTTTGGAAGACCGAGACCCCATTTGTGACACCGAAAGGGACCCTAAGGAAGTGGTAGAGGCGACCGTCCGCCTAGAAGGCAGTGTATGGCCGGTCCGACTTCCGGATGGGGAGCTGATGGTAGGCGGATTTCAGGTCAGTTGTTGAGAACACCCGGTACTGCGCAATCTGATTGACCATATCAGATATGCGTGGGAGGGGGTACGCGTCGAGCTGCATGTACCAATTGATGGTCTGGCTGTAGTCCACGACCATCCTGTGTTTCTCCCCAGTTTTAACCACTACCACTTGGGCTCTCCAGGGGCTGTTGCTGGCCTCGATAATACCCTCCTTAAGCAGCCGCTGGACTTCGGACCTGATGAAGTTCTTGCCCTGGGTGCCGTACCGTCTGCTCCTAGTGGCAACGGGCTTGCAATCCGCAGTTAGATTGGCAAAAATGGAGGGGGGATCGACCTTGAGGGGCGCGAGGCCGCAAACAGTAAGGGGGATAAGGGCCCGCCGAATTTGAGGGTGAGGCTCTGGAGGTTGCACTGGAAGTCCAGGCCCAACAGGAGTGCAGCACAGAGATTAGGAAGGACGTAGAGACGGACGTTACTAAATTCTACGCCCTGCACCGTGAGGGTGACTGTACAAAAGCCTCGGATCGGGACGGAGTGTGATCCGGAGGCTAGGGAGATCCTTTGATTAGAAGGGTGGACCGCGAGGGAGCAGCGCCTTCCCATATCTGGGTGAACGAAGCTTTCGGTTCTCCCGGAGCCCAGCAGATACGAGGTTGCGTGGCCATTGATTTTACCCGTCGTCGACACGGTGGCCAGGTTGTGCGGGCGAGATTGGTCCAGTGTCATCGAAGCGAGCTGCGGGTAGCCATCGGATGCTTCGGGTGGCGAGCGTGTGCGGTTCCGATGTCGGGATGTCCGGAGACCCTGTGGGGGACAAGATGGCGGCGCCCATGGTGCGCACATTGCGGGGTCGGGACAAGATGGCGGCGCCCATGGGGCGCACGTGGCCGAAGGGGGACAAGGTGGCGGCGGCCATTGGTCGCACATGGACCCGGGAGGAGAAGGTGGCGGCTCCCATTGTGCGTCTGGCGTGGGGGTGTGGACGATAGCGGGCGCGATCGCAGCGACTGCGCGGGCCTGGCACACCGCCGTGAAGTGGCCATTTTTACTGCAGGCTTTACAAACGGCAGTGCGGGCTGGGCAGTGTTGGCGGGGGTGCTTCTGCTGACCGCAGAACTAGCAGCGGGGACCCCTGGGGTGCGCGGATCGGCATGCGGCACAGGCGCATTGGGAAGGCAGGGCCTCTGCTGAGGAGGTCGTCGGCAGGGTCCAGGAGGGGTAGGAAGGAGTAGAAGGGTGGGCAGCGCGGCGGGAGGGATACGATTGTACATTACGGGATGCGACCGTCATGGAGAGCGCCAAGGTTTTCGTCTCCGCCAGTTCGAGCGTGGCCCCTTCCAGTAATCATTCTCGGATGCGGTCCGACGCAATCCCCATCACGAAGGCATCCGCGCATGAGGAGATTTGTGTGTTCGGCGGCCGGAATGGCCTGACAGTCACAGTTCCGGACGAGTGGAATTAGGGCCCGCCAGAAGTCTTCGATGGACTCACCAGGTAGTTGCGAGCAGGTGGCAAGTACATGCCTGGCGAAGAGCGTGTTCGCCGTCTGCGTGTAGTGTTCCTTAAGGAGGTCCATTGCTTCTGTGTAATTCGTGGCGTCTTGGATCAACGGGAACACGCTGGAGCTCAGTCTGGAGTACAGGACGTTTAGCTTCTGAGACTCGGGCTGTTGGCTCGGGGTCCGCAGCCTTGATGTAGGCCTCAAAACATGCCAGCCAGTGAGTAAAGTCTTTCCTGGCGTCGGGCGAGTGAGGATCCAGCTGCAGGCGATCGGGCTTAATTCTGATATCCATTCTGTGGAAAATCTGACTGTAATAAATTGATGCGCGATCAATTGCACAAAGACGAAAGTTGGGTACAACTGAGGCTTTGTTACAGTCAGATGCGTGGCCTCCTGCTGCAGCTGGCAAAATGGCAGGGCACTGGAGGTCATGCATATTTATACAGTTCTCCGTGGGCGGAGCCAGCAGGCAGGAGCTACCGGCAAACCTGTAGTGCAGGTCCTATCTTACATCCCCTAATACAGTGGTTCACCACCACGGTGATGGGAACAGTATGCTGTTCCATAAGTAAAGAAGCCCAAAGATATCAGCCTTGGCTCAATGGTGGTTTTCTTGCATTTACATCAGAAGGTCATGGGTTCAAGACCCGCTTTAGCCAATGGAGCATGTAATCTACCCTGACACTTACAGAATGCTCTGAAGGAGAGTTGCAATATCCCGTGACACGTTGAAGAAGAGTAGGGAGGAATTCTACAGAAGCCCCGTTTAATCAAACACCAATGAAATAGATGATCGAGTTGTTTATCTCATTGTTGTTTGTAGCACCTTTGTTGTGGGCGGTCAATACCGTAACATTTTCTTGAGCTGGACAGAGGGGAGCAGTGTGGAGCTCTAGCTACAGTTGCATTCCCCTCTGCAATAAATTGTGGAAGGCACCTCTGCTGAGTCTCCAGATAAAACCCTACAGCAGCTGTTGTTCCAACTCTTGAGTCAGCAATTCAATGGACATTGGTGTGGTGACCTTTGACCCAGAAGCGGTACAGTAAGGAAAACCTAACTGTGGAATCTAATTGTTTTCAAAAATGTTTGCGAGAAAGGACTTTTAAGACCTTCTATTAATTTTAAAGGATCAATTGTACCTTTCTTGGATGATAAGAAATATGGGTTCATGTTAAGATACAGATGTCATGTTGCCAGACACTAAGGAGAGCTACAAGCAAAGGACCTGGCTGGTGATGGTACAGATGCAGACACAATGAGAAAGCAGACAGGCAGAAAGAGGAACTCAGCCAATTCTTGAGGCGTAGAAGCAAATTACTGTTGAAGAGGTCAATTTTCTATTTGGCAGAAAAGGAGACAGGAATTCTTTGAGGTAATGTGCAAGCTGGTTATAAATGTCTATAGCCCAGAAAGCGATGTAAAAATCTCAGAGATGCTAAAGAAATTAATGTTTTAGCCAAATTTCTCCTTTTCTGCAACAATTTCTATGTTTTGCAATAATTCAACTTAAGGTTTCATCCTGTATATCTCGCACAGTGAAGAGGAATCTGTGTGTTACATATCTTAAGATACGTAACATGAAAGAGAACTGTTTGGGCACAAATGGCATAAACCTTATCTGCAATGGACTTTGTCACTGACAATACCATTGCAGAATCTGAGTTACGGGTGCAGACCCGATGGGCCGAATGGCCTCCTTCTGCACTGTAAATTCTATGATTCTAATCCCCACTAACAAACCTCCTGGGGGTGGGGGGTTACCATTGACCAGAAACTGAACAAGACTAGCCATATAAATACTGTGACTACATGAGCAGGTCACAGGTTGGGAATCCTGTGGCAAGTAACTGGCCTCCTGAATCACCAAAGCCTATCTACCATCTTCAAGGCACAAGTCTGGGGAAGGGGTTTTGCACCCCCTGTATCCTCCGTGAATGCAAACTGCTACGTGGGTGCAAAATCCTGCGACAGCTGGAAAACGAGAACCTGGCCAGTGAGATCTTGTTTGCTGATTCCATTCCCCACCCCCCCCAAGCCAGTGACGTATCAGGGTTCCCGCCCAGGAAGGTCGGCAATCTTATTTCAACACATAAACTTCCCATTAATGGGCTTCGCTGCAGTATACCTCCCCCACCACACACAAGTTAGAAATTACCCCTGTTGGCGAGGTTTTTTAAAAACGGGAACCAGACAAAGATAAAATGCAGGCGGGGGGGGGGGGGGGCGGGGCAGAGTTTTGGGGGAAGGGGGGAGACAAAACACCCTAAGAGTACACAGGACTACAAGGGAGCATATCCAAGGTTGGTGCCAGAGGGGTTGGGGAGAGAGGGGAGGGGGGAGGGTGGTTGGGGTGTCCATTTAAATGAATATTGGGATTCCCGACATTGCCAGATTTTTCTGGCACCAATCCGCCAACATGACGGCATGACCAAGCCTCCATTTCATTTTACACCTAGTGCTGGATTATCTGACAGAAAATGCTGGCTGTGCAGCTGGTGAGTTGCACGCCGGTTTTCTCTCCTGAGCAGGCACATGGGTGTGATGGAATACACTTGCCTGGATAAGTGTGGCTCCAAAAACACTCCAGAAGTTTGACACCATCCAGGACAAAGTGGCCTGTTTGATTGGCACCCCATCCACAAACCTTTGCTCCCTCCACCACCGACGCACAGTGGCAGCTGTGTGTACCATCTATAACAGTGTTTTCAAACTTTTATTTCCGGGACCCACTTTTGCCAACCGGCTAACCTTTGGGATCCATGCCGACCTTTATGACCCACACCGGCTGACCTTCATGACACACCATTATTGCGACAGGTGAGCCTGCTTGGTCCTCACAATCTTACTTGCTTTATCATTCAAGTTACATTTCTGCTAAGGTCTTCAGTTGACGATATAAATCCTCGCTGCATCCTTTGAAAAAAATCAAGAGGTTGTGCTCGAACTCTCTATGCTTAGTCTTCAAATGCCTTTGAGGTTTTGAGGGTTTTAAACTTTCATTTACCAGTACTTCCCTGCACATAATACACATGGGCTTTGCATCCTGATTTGCATTGGCAAAATTAACAATGCCATACTTCGAAATCATCTTTTTACTGCTGTATTCCCGATTTTAGTATCTTTTTAATTGTTTGTTCACCAGAGGTCTTGGAGTTCACACAAGCACTGCTTCGTCCTGCCGTGGACTCCAACAGATTCAATTATGAGATCCTGGCTTGTTTGTGTCTCTGGCCATCGTCTCCTTTATTACAAAATGATCCATCTTCAGTTCTTCACACAGTCCTGTTGCATGCTTGCTGGAAGCTACAAAATGGAGGAATCTCGCCCCTGATTTTGCACCCAGAGCATGTAACGTCAGTGCACCTGCTCTCTGCCGCCGCTTCTGGGGGAATGTTCCATTGTTTTATTAATCTAGTCCTGGGACAGCACACTGATATCAGGAGGAGGCGGTTTGCCCCATTGGACTCTGGGCCTGCGCACTGCTGGATCTGGCTGAGGGGACATGTATGATCGGGACAACCAGCATTCTTGAAACCCGGTGATGGCAGCATTTTTAAAAGTCGCTCGTGGCCGTTTGGCGCTTCTTACCGCTATCGGAAACGCTGCGTTCAATCACTCCGCCACCCTCCCGACACCCATGGGTCACAACCCTGAGTTTTAAAATTACTGATCTACAAGCTACACTGCAGTAACTCACCTCAGACAGCATCTTCCAAGCCCACAGCCATTACCATCCAGAAGGACAAAGGCAGCAAATACCTAGTAACACCACCAGCTGGAGGTTCCCCTCCAAACCACATACCAACCTGACTTGGTATTATATCACCACTCCTTCATTGTTGTTGGGTCAAAATCCTGGCATTCCCTCCCTTCCAACACTGTGGGTGTACCTACACCACATAGACGGCAGTGGATCAAGAAGGTGGCTCATCATCACCCTCTTCAGGGGAACTAATGATGGTCAATAATGCTGCCAAGCTTGCCATGCCCACATCCTATGAATAAGTTTTAAAAATCTATCCACATTGAAGCTGGCATCCGAGGGCTCATGACGATCTGGAACAGGTCAATGGTTCACACTGTTCACCATTGTCTTCACACAATCTTCAACAGATTTTAGGAATTTGATGTAATACCATGCCTGCCTAACACATTACTGAAATAATATATGGTGGGGTCAAGATGACCTGTTTGCTGCACACTGCAGCTGGGTCTACAACTTGTTGGACAACAGGGCTGTAAAGCCACATCATCATTTTAGAGATAAGAGAGTTGATTATTTTTCTGTTAATCAGACATTTTAACAAGCGCAGCAGTGTAAGTTTGATCTAAATGCTTCTCTCTGTATAATGGCTTCTGTTCATTAAACGGCGAGTTCCAATGAGTTTGCAAAAGAAAACTAATGAAACTGACAAATCCTGCAGAGGCCTAGTGAATGTTAAAGACAATGTCAGAAGTAAATACCAGAAATAGCTTTAATGTAAATTAAAATTGATTTATTGCATTTTCAAACAGGATGCCTTTACCATGTTTTCATCATTTTGTTACTAAATAATACCAGGACATGCCCATGTGGTTTAATCAACGTCCTTTTTAGTTAAATGAAATATTACAATTCCAGGAAAAAGATTGAATTAATTTGGAAAGATGTCATACTATTGTTATAATATTTCTGGGGTGGAATTTCCCCCCCACAAAATGGCAAAGTGTCAGATTCTGACTGAAAATGTAGATGGGCAGCACGGTAGCACAAGTGATTAGCACTGTGGCTTCACAGCGCCAGGGGCCCAGGTTTGATTCCCTGCTGGGTCACTGTCTGTGCAGAGTCTGCACGTTCTCCCCGTGTGTGCGTGGGTTTCCTCCGGGTGCACCGGTTTCCTCCCACAGTCCAAAGACGTGCAGGTTAGGTGGATTGGCCATGATAAATTGCCGTTAGTGACCAAAACAGGTTAGGAGGGGTTATTGGGTTACGGGGATAGGGTGGAAGTGAGGGCTTAAGTGGGTCAGTGCAGACTCGATGGGCGGAATGGCCTCCTTCTGCACTGTTTGTTCTATGTGTTTCTCACCAGAAACATAGCCATGTTTTCTCACCAGCCCTTCTGACACTCAGTGAAAAGAAAATCGAGGAGCATGGTTTCCATCATCACTCTAGCGCGGAGCGGCCTGATCGAGCTGGTAAGCTGGGCTCCACAGAAATCTGAGGTGAAAAATAACCCCCCCCCTCCCCCAACATATAAAGGGAAACTCTCCCCTCGTCTCAATGGAGGAGGGTTTGACAGGGGACAAGGCCCAGCCTCTGCCTTCATCCCTGGGGCCCCCAGGTTCCTTTGCTGACCGTCGTGATTAGTACCAGTATGGTCACCCCGTGGGGGGGGGGAGAAAAGAGGGAGGAGGTGGCTCGTCAACGTGGACAGATGCTATGGCATAAAGCCATTTAATGATATTAAAAATTGATTTTAAAATCATGCAAATCAGGTTCGCACCTCTTCTGGGTGTGAACCTGGTCACGTCACCAGCGCAGTGGAGAGAAGATCTGAAAGTGGAATCTCGTTGGCGCAAATCCCGTTTTGGCCCTCTCACAAGATTTGGTGGCCATAACGGATTTGCGCCCGCGGTTAACACGTCTGTTAAATACTGCCCCTGATAATCATATAATTATTTTGTTGGCCTGTAAAAAACTATATTTACTGGCATCTGCCTTTATTCAATACGACTTAGCTATGCTTTAGTTATGTCGCTGTAACTATTTGAGGAGACACATTTTAATAGATTATGTGCTTGATAGTAATGTAATGTAGATATTCATTTTTGAATGCATACAAATTGCTACATTGCTATTCATGTTTTTTTGGTTTATGGGATGCACGGGCACAGAGACGGGAAGAATTCCACTAAATTACTTGATCCTATGTTAAAGACTCATCAAGCCCAGAAACAATGCAAGATAAAATAACGCTGGCGATAACTTGCTGAAGTTTACTTTGTTTTTTTAATCTAGAACTGCACATGCGAGGGCTAAAGCTGATGCAGCAGATGGGGCCGCTCAAGCTGCACGCCAGGAATCAGACATTGCAAGGGGAGTTGCCAGGGAACTGTCACCAACCTTCTGCCAGCCAGGTAAACCTTCCACTCTCATCATCCAGAAAAATAATTTTGCACAATAATTTAAATCCATGCTTTTCAGAAACAGAAATTTGTTAAAGAGACCTATTTTCTTTAAGTGAAGCCGTTTCTCTTGATGCAAATTTTCAATGAAATGATGCAACGATATATTGCTACATCGAGGGTGGAATGTGTTAAATGAATCTCATAAGTCTAATTGCGTCACTTTTTAAATTAAAACTACCTCAGTAATATCAGTTTCAGAACCTTTTGTGTTTTCAGCATTCAATATTACAGCTATAAATGACTGAGGTAAATCAGGGTAATTGCTACATTAATAGCAGAAATTACAAGGCTGTATTCCAAGTTCACCTGTAATGAATCATGTCAACAGTTCAAACAGTTTATAATTAAACCTTTAAATTGGATAATAGCCTTTAGAGAATGTGTGTGGTTTTCTGGTCAGTTGGTTTTGCAAATGTGTGTAATTACCCATATGAAGCTTGTCTCTGATGTGTGTAAACATTCATACAACAAAGTCACCAACATTTAATAATTAGCAGAACATATGGAGGTGAGAATGGTAAACTCTCTATTCAGTATATATTTTAAGCTATCAGTATGATTGGTATGATTGCAAAATGCTCCATTGCTGACAGCATGATGCATCAAACACAAAAATACACTCAGCCAAAAACCTGCAAACTAAACTCTATATAGTATACAAGAAATGTTGGGTGTCAGTTTCAAGTTTAACCTAACTGGTTTCCACCGAAGGGTTATAAATGTTGCATTGCTATTATGGTTTATGAAGTCCTGTGAACCTTCTGATTAGATAACAAACTTTCAACTTATTTGTAGGCAGCATATATAATTAAATAACATAATTTTTAATGTACTTCACTGACCATTGCTCCTAAACTGTGTCTCCTAATGAGATTCTGGGTTTTAGATGTTCTCTCACCATCTGTTTTCTTGCTGAATCTTCCACCTAAAACTAGCTTTGGTTTTATATTCATTACTGCATATGTTGGCATAGGTTTGCTAGTCAGGGGTCTGTGAGGGAGGGGTTATTTTCTTTCATCACCATTTTTGTGTTCTGGAACACCATTTGGCTATTATACACGCAGTCCTCTGAAAACACATATTTTGATAATTGCCTCTCCATGCATGCAAATTATTAGACTGAAAATTCTTGGCAGAAATCCAAGGAGAAATCATAAAACTTCAGAACTCGATGCTCGATATTTCACCCTCTGGGTGTTGCTATGCACTTTATGAAATTAACTGTGAAAACATTTTTATTTTTTGGGTGGCACAGTGGTTAGCACTGCTGCCTCACTGCGCCAGGGACCCGGGTTCAATTCCGTCCTCGGGTGACTGTGTGGAGTCTGCACGTTCTCCCCGTGTCTGCATGGGTTCTCTGCGGGTGCTCTCTTCCCACACTCCAAAGAGGTGCAGGTTAGGTGGATTAGCCATGATAAATTGCCCCCTAGTGTCCAAAAATGTGCAAGTTAGGTGGGGTAATGGGGTTACGGGGATAGGGTGGGTGAGTAAGCCTAGGTAGGGTACTCTTTCAGTGGGTTGGTGCAGACCCGATGAGCCGAATGACCGCCTGCACTGTAGAAATTCTATTTTTATAGCACCTTGATTATTTACATGTGCAGCATGCTCCGTTTTAAATTGTAAGGGATTGAAAACCTGGGTGTGTACGTGGGTGTGTATTATAAGTTGGTATATAATACATGCAAATATTTTTTTTTAAAGTAAGGAAAATGCACTTTTAACATGTGAAAATTCATGGGACATTCGTCAGAGGACTTTGTCCCCAATGTATTTCTGTTGTTTCTGCTCCTCTGAAGATATTGATTTTTGCTGGAGGTATTATGTTACCTCTATCGCCTAGAAAGACAAAGGCAGCAGATGCATGGGAACACCACCACCTGCAGGTTCCCCTTCAAGTCGCACACCGTCCTGACTTGAATTTGCATCTGCATTCCTGAATTGTCGATGGGCCAAGATCATGGATTTCCCGACCTAACAATAATCCCTGCCTGAAGACATCAGGAATGATGCCATCAACAGTGGGCAAGAGCAGAAAGTCACACAGGATCAGGCCTCTGCTAAACACCCATGGAAATGATCCCTGACAATGTGAGTGAGAAAGAAGGGTGAGAGCAGTTAGGGTGGGATTGGGAGTTTTTGAAAAGCATAGGAAGCCAGTGCAGGGAAAATCCAAAACATCCTTGTGTGTCTACAGGAGTTCTCCTCATCCTGGCTCACAAGGATTCCATCTAAAATGCTTTTTTTTAGTGCCTTTTCAGGGTGCTCTGTGGACTTCCACCATGATTGTGATACAAGGGCTGACCCTATGTGGGTCTTGCACATGTGGAAAGTAAAATGCTGTTGTGGCACTCATGGGTTCAGCAGGCTGCAGCTTCACAAAGTAACTTGGGCCCGTGCTTGTTTGTAGTGGGAACCTCGCCTGAGTTCATAGTTATTGAAGATAAAAATCTGCCTGGGGAGTAGACCCTGCTTACATTAGCCCTTCCCAGGAACATTCTCAGAGGGCAAGAGTGGGAGTTATAATTAACTTCCTCGCGAATGTCAGATACCCAACTGGAAGGGAATTGAAACAAAATCCTTGTTAACTCTTGAACAATGTTCATTTTCTGGTGATTGGGACCTGAAACAGTGGACTGAATTTTCACTTCAGGCGCAGGAAATGGGAGTCGGGACTGTTCCTGGGTCCTGAACTGAGGTCAGCAGGGAACAGTCACTCTTTGGAATATTAACTGGGGTAAGATTCCCTGTTCAATTAAGGTGGTAACCAGCCTCTCAAAGCAAGAGGGCCTACCAGCTTGAGAGGAGCAGCACCTTGCAATAGGTGGTAAATAGCTGAGAGGGTGCTTCAACATGGAGGTGCCCTCTCACCAGCATGTTTAAAAATTCAAATAAAAATCAGAAAAGGCAGTCAGGCCATCACTCTGGGAGTGGATGAAAGAGAGTCCTTCTTTAGATTCCATAGAATTTCTACAGCGAAGAAGGGGGCCATTCGGCCCATCGGGTATGCACCAACCCGTGAAAGGGCACCCCACCTAGGTCCACCCCCCACCCTATCCCCATAACACAACTTACACAACTTCACAGCGTCAGGGTCCCAGGTTCGATTCCCCGTTGGGTCACTGTCTGTGCGGAGTCTGCACGTTTCCCCGTGTCTGCGTGGGTTTCCTCCGGGTGCTCCGGTTTCCTCCCACAGTCCAATGACGGGCAGGTTAGGTGGATTGGCCATGATAAATTGCCCTTAGTGACCAAAAAAGGTTAGGTGGGGTTATTGGGTTACGGGGATAGGGTGAAAGTGAGGGCTTAAGTGGGCCGGTGCAGACTCGATATGCCGAATGGCCTCCTTCTGCACTGTATGTTCTATGTTCTACCCAAGGCCGGAATCAAATCCGGGTCCCTGGCGCTGTTAGGTAGCAGTGCTAACCACTGTGCCACCATCTATAGGACTGCCGTTGACTGCACCCACGCCGTGGCCTGTGGCTGATTACACACTTCCAAGCATTTAAACTTCCCCATGTTGGTTGGGAAACTCCAATTTGGCTGTCAGCTATTGTGCCAGTAAGGCAAGTGCAGAAATGTCACACCGATGCAGTTCTTCTGTAACTGAAACACATTCAAGTAGAGGGAGAGAATTTTACTCTGTATACTACAGCATGAAGCATTTGTTAAGGCTAAAAGGATCAAGCGAGTGTTCATCCAAATTTCAAAGCCTTGATTGCTGACATCCATGTCTTGATCACAATTTCATGTGCAGCTCTATAAATTAGAGAAAATAATCTTTAGTAAGAAGTAAATGCTTGGGGATGGGGAGAAATAAATTTGCAGACTGAACTGAAGCTTAACTGGATTGGGGTTGTGTCAGAGGTTAAAATGCAAAAATCAGAACCAGGAACCCATCCGCTTGAACTTGACACCATCCACTTTGGGTTTTAACAGAGGAAGGACGAGGTGGGTAAGCAGTTTGCTCAGAGGGAGCGGGTTATTTAAACAATATAATGAGGCTGCCTGCCTTCGTTCCAACAAGCAATCTATTTTTAGATCCTTCTACCATGTTCATTCGACATTGTGGAAAACTGGGCAGGCGCAATAGGTGAGAAAGGCTAAATTCAAAGGGAGGCATGGTGGCTCAGTGGTTAGCATTGCTGCCTCGCAGTGCCAAGGACCCGGGTTCGATCCTAGCCCCAGGTCACTGTCCATGTGGAGTTTGCACATTCATCCCCACAATCCAAAGATGTGCAGGATAGGTGGATTGGCCACGCTAAATTGCCCCTCAATTGGAATTTTTTTTAAAAGTTAAAATTTAAAGCTCCACTTATGGGTCTGGAGGAGCTGGATTGTTTCCATCGGGATAATGTTATTTAAATCAGCAACAGATTGGAACGTTTCTCCCCCCCCCCCCACCCCAGCATATCTTCCTTCACACTGCTCTGATTCACAACCAGACCAACATCGTATTCACATGGTGAGGGATCACTCACTTGAGAAACCACAGCCTAGAGCACTGGAGGACCACACAACACCAAGTACGACTAGCACCTTGGAAATGACCAGGTGCTGTTGGAAAACTTTAGATGGAGGAGAATATTGGAATACAAAGTGGGTGGTGGGGCTAGAACACAGTGTAGGATAGGGGAGGAACCAGGAAGCCTTGAATTTGGGGATTGGGGGGGGGGGGAGGAGAATATTCAGAGGGAGGGGTCATTGGTATCAATGCTGGAATCTTAGGGGGAAGGGGGGAGTTGTGGGGAGGCAGGGGTGAACCAAGTGGTGAGAGAGGGTGCTGTGACTGAGAGGAGGCAATTGGATGCGGTAGTGTGTGAGGGGATAGATCTCGTCTGGGGGATCATGGGGGAATAAGAAGTTTAACATGGATTTTGGGAGTGGGCAGGATCAGGGGTGGTTGTGGGGATTGTGACAAGTTTGGGATCATTGGGGAAGGAAGACACTTGAAGGATAATAGTGATGGTTTCTATAGTGATGGGAGGGGATTCAAGAGTGACCAAGGGTGAAGGTAACATAAGGCAGAGATGAGGAGGAATTTCTTCAGCCAGAGGGTGGTGAATCTGTGAAACTCTTTGCCGCAGAAGGCTGTGGAGGCCAAATCACGGAGTGTCTTTAAGACAGAGATAGATAGGTTCTTGATTAATAAGGGGATCAGGGGTTATGGGGAGAAGGCAGGAGAATGGGGATGAGAAAAATATCAGCCGTGATTGAATGGTGGAGCAGACTCGATGGGCCGAGTGGCCGAATTCTTCTTCTGTCTCATGATCTTATGGTCTTATGTACATAGCTGTTCTTTTTATTGAAATGAAATGAAATGGAATGGAATGAAATGAAATGAAAAGCACTTATTGTACAAGTAGGCTTCAATGAAGTTACTGTGAAAAGCCCCTAGTCGCCACATTCCGGCGCCTGTTCGGGGAGGCTGGTATGGGAATTGAACCCGCGCTGCGGGCCTTGGTCTGCTTTACAAGCCAGCTATTCAGCCCACTGTGCTAAACCAGCCCCCTCCATCTCCTGGATACTGCAGTCTTTTCCATCACTGCTCTCAGAGGCTCATCATCTGACTCAGACTTAGCAAGGGGCCTCTTCTCCAGCAGTCCCCAGAGTGCTGGGGACTTTGTCTGTCACTGTCTTCTCCTACTTTGGACACGTGTCTGTGAGGTGACCACCAGAGGTGACCATCCTGAGCCTAAACTAGATCAGTGAGGTGTGTGTCTCTGGACTGGGTGAGGGTGAATGCTATGGCAGCTGGATAGGTGAGAAGTCATCCTCATCCTCTTCTATGGCCTCTAGCGGGCTAGGGCTGAGTTCAGGTGCAGGGGCTGGCTTCACTCTCTTTCTGCTGGCAACCAGGGATGGAGAGAGGAGAGAATGAGTGACTGCCAAGGCTGCCTCCTATATTGCGCATTGCCTGCAGACTCCAATTTACAGAGATTAAGCAGGCTTTCTCACTGGTTACTTGGGGGAGGCTGACGTCGCCTCAGCACAGGCACGGTCACAACCCTTCTCTGCCCGCTTAGCAGCCTGCTGCTCAAATTGTGATTGGCCAGAAGTCAGGCATGCCCTCTCCTATTTTCTTCCACTCTCACATGTGCACTGCCTTTTCCTGCATAAAGACAGTTGGATGGATTGTGAGCACATCTGATGCAGGAGCAGGTCGCATGCTGTTAGTTCTGTGGCTGAAAAGTGACATTTTGACACCCCAATGCTTCTCCACCATGTACAAGGCGTATGTGAGGGGTTTGAGGGAACACTGCCCACTTGTCTGGACAAGTGTAGCTCCAGCAGCACTCAGGAAGCTGGAGAGTATCCAAGATGAAGCAGGCTGCTTGATTGGCAAGTCAACCAGCAGCATTAACACCGACCCATTGGCAGCTGCGTGGGCTAGGTGAAAGATGCACTGCTCCTAGTCCCCAGGATTACTTTGGCAGCCCCTCAAGTACCGCGATCTCTAGCAACAGGAAGGGCAAAGGCAATAGAGGTACCACATCAACATCTGCAAGTTGCCCTCTACTGTTCCCACCCCAGCCCATAATATCTGTGCCTTAAGTGTGGCTGGGTCCCTTCCAGCAGTTGTCTCCCTACCAGCAGACCACATAGACTGCAGTGAGGTAGCACCCCAGCACCTCCTCAAGGTCTTTTTTAGAGATGAGCAGCATCGCTAGCCTTGTCATTGACACCCACATCCCATGACAGATTCAGAAAATAGTGAGATGAGTGTCGAGAGTAATTGACCTCACTTACCCAGGCAGCACGGTTCAAATCATTCATGTGTTTCCTGCATTGACAGGCGCTCCTCCTCAGCCCCTCTGTTCTATTGGTCACCATGGCAACCTGTTGCCAGGCCACATGGTGAGTCACGTGAGCCTCCCACTCCCATTCCATGGAAATCTACCACCGACCCCCCCCTCCCCCAACCCCTCCCCCAACCCCTCTCCCCACCTATCCCCACGGCCTGGAGGAGAGTCTCTAGAGAGGCATCACTGAACCTTGGGGCCAGTGCCCACTGCTTTCTGGAGACCATATCAATGCCCTGAAGTCCTGGTGCATTGAATCACTGGCTGCCTGGTTATCTTTCAAATATGGTGCCTGGATATGATGGCAGGCCATATGGCTTTCTGCCCGCTCCACCATGCAATGTGACATAATACTCCCAGTTGCATTATTAGTCAGGTGAACAGTCAGCTGAGCAGTGCATGATTCAATGTGCTCCCCCGCACCACTCTCCCAACGTCAATCACCCCAACTTCCCACTCCTACCATTGGACTTGGGCTTGGAACGGAAACTTCTCTGTGTCTGAAAAGAAGGATTCTTGGAAGTAACGTAGAAATGGGGCACAATATGTGATCAAAGAAAATGCAATCCTTTTTACAGGTGATTAATGGTCTCAGGGTTTTGAGCTGGTTTATCCACCAGTTGTCCCAGAGCCGCCTTTGATTCTGAGATATAATGCAATTACTTATCACATTCAATAACTAAATATCTGATCATTGTCTTTAACTGAATCTATTTTCCTTATTTATTGTTACAGATAGGTAATACATTCAATGTACGTGTTGCACAGACCTCTCTCCATTGTTTGAAATTGAATTTACTTCTATTTATAGACTTTCCTCTCTCCCAGATTAACGTAATTATGATTTTATAACGCAGACATTAATCTGCAAACCAGGACACATCACCACTTCAAAGAATATAAAAAATCGCCTAAAGAGTAATTCTCTGATGCTCTCAATCATCTGTACAGTCTTGGAAGGGACTATCAACAGCACTATCAAGCGGCAGCTACTCAGCAATAACCTGCTCACAGATGCTCAGTTTCGATTCGGCCAGGGTCACTCAGCTCCTGACCTCATTACAGCCTTGGTTCAAACATGGGCAAAAGAGCTGAATGCAGAAGTGAGGTGAGAATGACTGCTTTTAACATCAAGGCAGCATTTGACCGAGTGGCATTAAGGAGCCCGAGAAAAATTGGAATCAATGGAAATCAGAGGGAAAACCTTTCCTGGTTGGAGACGTACCTGGCACAAAGGAAGATGGCTGTAGTGGGTGGAGGTCAATCATTTCAGCTCCAGGACATCACTGCAGGATGTTCCTTATAAAAAAACTTAACCAAATTAATTAAACATGATTTGCCTTTAACAAATCCATGCTGGCTTTTCATAATTAAGTCACCCTTAGCCAAGTGGCTGTTAATTCTGTCTCAGATTATCGTTTCGAAAAGCTTTCCCATCACTGAGACTAAACCAATCAGCCTGTAGCTGCTGGCCTTACACTACAGTCCTTTTAAACAAAGGTGTAATAATTGCAATCATAGATTATCATAGAATTTACAGTGCAGAAGGAGGCCATTCGGCCCATCGAGTCTGCACCGGCTCTCGGAAAGAGCACCCTTCCCAAGGTCAACACCTCCACCCAACCCCATAACCCAGTAACCCCACCCAACACTAAGGGCAATTTTGGACACTAAGGGCAATTTATCTTGGCCAATCCACCTAACCTGCACATCTTTGGACTGTGGGAGGAAACCGGAGCACCCGGAGGAAACCCACGCACACACGGGGAGGATGTGCAGACTCCACACAGACAGTGACCCAAGCCGGAATCGAACCTGGGACCCTGGAGCTGTGAAGCAATTGTGCTATCCACAATGCTACCGTGCTTCTCCAATCCTCCAGTCCTCTGTCACTACCACACCTTGCCCCACTCTCCTCACCCCCACATACACACTTCCATTCCCAGGAACATTCTGACCATCGCCTCCACAATTTTCACCCCCTTACATCCCACCTGGCCCTGGTGACTTATCAACTTTAAATACAGGCAAACCTCTTTTTCAATTTTTAGCCCATCCAGTGTCCCAGTTACTTTCTCCTTCATTATGACTTTTGCAAAATCCTTGGTAGAAACTGATGCAAAGTACTCGTTTAGTACATCAGCCAGGCCCTCTGCCTTCAAGTATTGATTTCCTTTTTGTTTCCTAATCAGTCCCATCCCCCTCTTATTAGCCTTTTACTAATTTATAGGCCTGTAGAAGTCCTTTAGATTCCTTTTTATGTTGGCTGCCAGTCTCTTCTCATACTCACTCTTTGCCTCCTTCATTTTCTTTCTCAATGCCCCTAGGAGCTTTCTGTAATTAATAATAATATTAATCTTTATTATTGTCACAAGTAGGCATACATTAACACTGCAATGAAGTTATTCTGAAAATCCCCTAGTTGCCACACTCCAGCGCCTGTTCGGGTACACAGAGGGAGAATTCAGAATGTACAATTCACCTAACAAGCACGTCTTCGGGACTTGTGGGAGGAAACGGGAGCACCTGGAGGAAATCCATGGAGCCACGTGGAGAACGTGCAGACTCCGCACAGACAGTGAGCAAAGCCGGGAATCGAACCCGGATCCCTGGCGCTGTGAAGCAACAGTGCTAACCACTGACTTGGTTCTCGCTTGTATTGTCAATCTGACAACTATCATATGCTCCCTTTTTCTGTTTCAGCCCACTCTCTATCTCTTCCATCATCCAGGGAGCTATGGCTGTGGTTCCCTTCCCTTTCCCTCTCGTTGGAATGTACCTTGACTGTACCCAAGCAATCACATCTTTAAAGGGAATGCTTTGTTCCATTACGGTTCTGCCCAGTTTGTGCAGGACAGGTCAGTTCTCAACCCACTGTAAATTGTCCTCCTCCAATTAAGGATTTTTCCACTCAATTGCTCCTTGTCTTTTTCTATAACTAATATAAATTTCATGATCCTATGATCACTGTTCCCATATTGATACTTGATCCACCTCATTCCCCAGAACCAGATCCATCAATCCCACCTTCATTGGGCAGTAAGATCAAAGAAATTCTCCTCAAGACACTAGAGATTTCTGATTTTACCTGCTGCCACTCCTCCCACCCTCATGCAGGTTGTATTCCGGTCCTGATTTTACATGCTGCCACTCTTCCCACCCTCATGCAGGTTGGATTTTGGTCCTGATTTTACATTCAGGGTTTCCTGAAACAATATGTTGACAGGCCAACAAGAGGCGAGGCCACGTTGGATTTGGTTTTGGGTAATGAACCAGGCCAGGTGTTGGATTTGGAGGTAGGAGAGCACTTTGGGGAAGATGAAGTGTGAAGTTTCGGTTGGGGCGATGGATAGTTACAAGGTAGCGAGGAAGGATCTAAAGAGAGAGCTAAGACGAGCAAGGAGGGGACATGAGAAGTATTTGGCAGGAAGGATCAAGGAAAACCCAAAAGCTTTCTATAGGTATGTCAGGAATAAGCGAATGACTAGGGAAAGAGTAGGACCAGTCAAGGACAGGGATGGGAAATTGTGTGTGGAGTCTGAAGAGATAGGCGAGATACTAAATGAATATTTTTCGTCAGTATTCACTCAGGAAAAAGATAATGTTGTGGAGGAGAATGCTGAGCCCCAGGCTAATAGAATAGATGGCATTGAGGTACGTAGGGAAGAGGTGTTGGCAATTCTGGACAGGCTGAAAATAGATAAGTCCCCGGGACCTGATGGGATTTATCCTAGGATTCTCTGGGAGGCCAGGGAAGAGATTGCTGGACCTTTGGCTTTGATTTTTATGTCATCATTGGCTACAGGAATAGTGCCAGAGGACTGGAGGACAGCAAATGTGGTCCCTTTGTTCAAAAAGGGGAGCAGAGACAACCCCGGCAACTATAGACCGGTGAGCCTCACGTCTGGAGTGGGTAAAGTCTTGGAGGGGATTATAAGAGACAAGATTTATAATCATCTAGATAGGAATAATATGATCAGGGATAGTCAGCATGGCTTTGTGAAGGGTAGGTCATGCCTCACAAACCTTATTGCGTTCTTTGAGAAGGTGACTAAACAGGTAGACGAGGGTAGAGCAGTTGATGTGGTGTATATGGATTTCAGCAAAGCGTTTGATAAGGTTCCCCACGGTAGGCTATTGCAAAAAATACGGAGGCTGGGGATTGAGGGTGATTTAGAGATGTGGATCAGAAATTGGCTAGCTGAAAGAAGACAGAGGGTGGTGGTTGATGGGAAATGTTCAGAATGGAGTACAGTCACAAGTGGAGTACCACAAGGATCTGTTCTGGGGCCGTTGCTGTTTGTCATTTTTATCAATGACCTAGAGGAAGGCGCAGAAGGGTGGGTGAGTAAATTTGCAGACGATACTAAAGTCGGTGGTGTTGTCGATAGTGTGGAAGGATGTAGCAGGTTACAGAGGGATATAGATAAGCTGCAGAGCTGGGCTGAGAGGTGGCAAATGGAGTTTAATGTGGAGAAGTGTGAGGTGATTCACTTTGGAAGGAATAACAGGAATGCGGAATATTTGGCTAATGGTAAAGTTCTTGAAAGTGTGGATGAGCAGAGGGATCTAGGTGTCCATGTACATAGATCCCTGAAAGTTGCCACCCAGGTTGATAGGGTTGTGAAGAAGGCCTATGGAGTGTTGGCCTTTATTGGTAGAGGGATTGAGTTCCGGAGTCGGGAGGTCATGTTGCAGCTGTACAGAACTCTGGTACGGCCGCATTTGGAGTATTGCGTACAGTTCTGGTCACCGCATTATAGGAAGGACGTGGAGGCTTTGGAGCGGGTGCAGAGGAGATTTACCAGGATGTTGCCTGGTATGGAGGGAAAATCTTATGAGGAAAGGCTGATGGACTTGAGGTTGTTTTCGTTGGAGAGAAGAAGGTTAAGAGGAGACTTAATAGAGGCATACAAAATGATCAGGGGGTTGGATAGGGTGGACAGTGAGAGCCTTCTCCCGCGGATGGATATGGCTGGCACGAGGGGACATAACTTTAAACTGAGGGGTAATAGATATAGGACAGAGGTCAGAGGTAGGTTCTTTACGCAAAGAGTAGTGAGGCCGTGGAATGCCCTACCTGCTACAGTAGTGAACTCGCCAACATTGAGGGCATTTAAAAGTTTATTGGATAAACATATGGATGATAATGGCATAGTGTAGGTTAGATGGCTTTTGTTTCGGTGCAACATCGTGGGCCGAAGGGCCTGTACTGCGCTGTATTGTTCTATGTTCTATGTTCTATGCTGCCACTCCTCCCGCCCTCATGCAGGTTGGATATATATTTGAAAGTGATGAATTTAGAGGGCTACGGAGTTTGGGTTGGGGAATGGGACTGGCTAAGTTGCTCTTGGGGAGCTGGTGCAGACACGATGGGCTGAATGGCCTCCTTCTGTGCTGTAAATAACAAACTAACAAAGGACATTAATAGACACTTTAAAGCTTTTGAATATAATTTTTTTTAAATTAGAAAGAAACGTACTGTACACAAACATAGCTAGCAAAGATCCTGTATATCTTTAAAAGTCATTTTCAGTTATTTAAAATTGAGTTATTCAATTTTAGACACTGGACTTCAGACACTGGTTAAAAATGCTTATTATTTGTCTTAACCCAATATCAGTCGCATTAATCAGACTGCTTCAGGTTACTGATCTTAAATATATCAAGAAATGGTTGCAATGCAGATTTTGTAGTTATGTTCTGAAATATTTCCAGATTACAATGGTCCATGAAAGATATTTCATTTGGTGGGCAGCACGGTAGCATTGTGGCTTCACAGCGCCAGGGTCCCAGGTTCGATTCCCCGCTGGGTCACTGTCTGTGCGGAGTCTGCACGTTCTCCCCGTGTCTGCGTGCGTTTCCTCTGGGTGCTCCGGTTTCCCCCCACAGTCCAAAGACGTGCAGGTTAGGTGGTTTGGCCATGCTAAATTGCCCTTAGTATCCAAAACGTTTAGGAGGGGTTATTGGGTTATGGGTATAGGGTGGAAGTGAGGGCTTAAGTGGATCTCGATGGGCCGAATGACCTCCTTCTGCACTGTCTGTTCTATGTAATCTATGTAAAAGGAAAATTAGTTTGTGTGGAAATTTGAGCCAAACCCCCCCCCCCCCCCCCCCTTAAACTAGTGCAATTTTTATGTACTGCTTGAACCTGGGACACTAATTACACCCAAAGCAGAAACTCTTGTCCAATATTTGTTGAGTTTATAATGAGTTACAACAGAATTACAATGAGTTCAAGTGGATGGGTAAGAGTGATTCATGCAAACAAGTTTCTGTGGAAAGTGACAGTTTGTAATGGATAAAGGAAAGATTCAAATGACTAGAAAATCTCCACAGAATATCAATTTTATACATTTGACAAGAAGGGCGGAGATGTGTTTATCACACGTTTGTGGCTGAAGTTTGAAAACATATTGAAGAAAATTTAGACAATCCTGTGGAGGCTTTTCTGAAAAATCGTTTACTTTCTGGAACAGTTTTCTACTTGTGTAAAATAATTTACAGTGTAAACTATTGCCAGCTTGGGCTTCAGGACAAGTGTAGCGACTGGTATACTGAAATATATTTTTTATGCTTTTACTTTTCCCTCTTAATATTTAGTTGAGGTTATATTGGCATTCTCGACTATGATTTGATACCAACTTAATTATCAATAAAGGGTTCTCATTACTCTGAGCACAGAGTCGTGAGAGTCGTGAACACAGCCCAGTCCATCACACGAACCTGCCTCCCTCCATTGACTCCATCTACACCTCACGCTGCCTGGGGAAAGCGGGCAGCATAATCAAAGACCCCTCCCACCCGGCTTACTCACTCTTCCAACTTTTTCCATCGGGCAGGAGATACAAAAGTCTGAGAACACGCATGAACAGACTCAAAAACAGCTTCTTCCCCACTGTTACCAGACTTCTAAACAACCTTCTTATGGACTGACCTCATTAACACTACACCCCTGTATGCTTCACCAGATGCCGGTGTTATGTAGTTACATTATGTACCTTGTGTTGCCCTATTATGTATTTTCTTTTATTTCCTTCTCTTTTCATGTATTTAATGATCTGTTGAGCTGCTCGCAGAAAAATACTTTTCACTGTGACAGTAAACAAAATCCAATCCAATCCAACTCGCCTGTAAAGAAATTGTAATATGTTTGCAGCAGTTACAAAATAATTCTTAGCGTGGGGACAACATATCCTCCAATTATTTCACGTGTGGCTGATTTGTTTAATTGTGAAGACCCGATGAATATTTTGGCATGGCTGTGCATGCGCCATAAATTAGGGGGCTTACTTGTGTACGGCCTCCATGGGAGGTTTTGGCTAAAGGGAACGTTGTAGGGGAGGCAGATTGGGCATGGCTGAGGGCAATGATAAAATGCTATCTAAATTCAGTTGGGACTGGGTTAAAATATCCCACTGTATACCAGCTGTATAAGATGGTGTGTTACCTTCGGCACTGCCTCAGTAACTTTAGACAAGCTCTTTTCTACTGTCTAAGATTACCAAGCTGTCTTCAGTTACAAATGTTCAGAATCTTGAGTTGGTAATCACATCCAAACTATACTAGGTCAAATAAGTGCTAGATAACCTGAGAGAGCTGTTCGCAACACTCTGACGTATTTAGGGCTAATATACCAAGTGAAAACTCAATAAATTTAGTGTTGCTGTCCATTTTGTTTAAACCTGACCATTCTCGTTTTTTTCATTCCATAATCTTTACACATCATGGTAAATGGTCCTGTTTCTGATTGGTTCCTGGGAAACATGCGTAGCACAGAATGCCACAAAAAACAAATTTGGTCCTGGCACATGATAGCAGCATCATCATCGTCAACCTTTGTGGAGCAATTCTGTAGGCCCAATTTAAGCTCCTATCAAAGTGGTACAGCCCAGTTAGCTCAGTTGGTAGATTATGAGACACTTCATCCCAGGGGCATGGTTCTGAGGCCCACATTGGGCACATTTTAGGAGAAGATGGTGACACAGTAGTATTGTCATAATACAGAAGCCCAGGCTAATGCAATGGGGACACAGGTTCAAATCCCACCACGGCAGCAAATGGAATTTAAATATGGATTTATTCCAGATTTATTGACCTGGAATTATTATGCTGGTCTCCATAATGGTGGTCATATCAACTAATGTTTAATGTTGTAAACTCACCTGATTCACCAATATCCTTTAGGAAAGGAAACCTACTATCCTTACCTGGTCAGGCCGATATGTGACTCCAGATCACAGTAACATGGGTTGACTCTTAACTCTGAAATGGCATAGCAAACCACTTGGTTCAAGGGCAATGAGTGATTGGCCACAAATGCTGGCCTTGCCAGCGACACCCACAACCCATGAAAGAATAAACTATAGCTGAGGATTGAAACACGCAGGAACGATCCAACTTTCTGCAGCATGAGGCCTGTTTTACACAGTGTTCAAATTTTAACTCCTAGGCCTCATGCTGCAATAGCCTTGGCTGAGCTGGTGGAATTTTGGGCAGCAGTAGGGACTTGCGGTAAGGGTTCCCAGAAGCTATGTAAGTGATTTTGGAGCCTGAGGGTCAGTGACATGTGGATGGTCATCAAGGTCAAGGGTGAAGGGGCAAGATATGGCTTGGGTGGGGCCACCATTTCCTACTGTGGCCAAGAGGAACATGCCTGCTCTTCCTGGCCCACAGGAAATGGAAAAAAAAACCCTAACTTTCTACTCTTGTTGTCTTCATCTCATTATATTCCAAGCCTTGGACAGGCCTTTGATTACAATTTCGCTCTGGCACCGAAAGTATATTCCATAGCCTGATCTCCGTATTTGAAAATAACCCTGACACGTACACTGTGGTTCCTTTCTCCATCGCCAACCACCATTTTTCAGCAACCTGCTATAGAAAGTTGCTTCAGATGCCTGTCATCAATGGAAAGGAAATTTGGGCATGAGCCAAGACAGGGTGAAGATTTTGTGAATTGTAATTTGGTGCTGTTGAACCATTTCATCCCATTAAATTCAAAATTCTTTCCACGTCCCTCCAGAGCCTGGCCCACCCATCTCTGCAACCTTCGCCAGCCCTAAATCCTTGAGATTCCAATCTCTGACTCTGGTTCCTTGTGCAATTCTGTAATCTCTGCTCCAGCATCTGGTGGCAGATCTGTCTCAGCACCACATCTGAAGCTCGCTTCCTACATCCTTCCAGTTTGTTGCTTTTAAAGGCCTCCTAAATGCTATACTTCCGTCAAGAGCCACTTCCCCCATTCTCGGAAGGAAAATGAGCTGAGACACCCCTGTGCCTCTGTGAATCTGCAAGAGCAAAGGGGAGAGAGAGAGGTACGGCAATGTTGGGCTCTCTCGCCAATTCTGGCTGCACATTTAAATGAGATGATGCATTGACCAGTGCTTCTCAGTAGCGTTAGGGATTTGATCTTTGCTCACAGGTCGGTAATTACCCTGTTCAGACATTTCTTTCATTTTAGGAGCACTATGCACCCTCAGGCTGCACAACTGGTGTATTTGCTGATGAGTACAGGCCTGGCGGCCTGTCATTTGTGTGTCCTGCTATATCCTCCTTTGTAGAATTAAGAAGATCAGTGAACTTGTGGCACTGCACCCAGGTCTTCCTCACAGCATTGCACCTGGTCACTAGCTCTGCTACCTCCAGATAGCCTTGCTTGGCCTGACTTCTGCCATTCACAGGGAACAAGATACCTCAATTATCTCAAATGACCTTCAGCTTCATCTGAGGGCAGCATCACTAAACCTTGGTTACCCTGCCACAGGTATCAGACCTCTGCCTTTCCGGCTCCTTGCTTCTCCCTGCCAAAACATTTCAATATGGCTGTCATAATAATGTCTGTTATCATACCTTTCAATTGGGCTTGTACTTGAAGCCTACTTTCCATGCCCACTGCCCCTTATTGGCTGGCAAACCCATCCTCCAGCCAATAGGGCCAACTTCCTGGAAAATCACATCCCATGATTGCTTACCCCTCAGAATGGGGTCTGCACCCAGAAATAGTGCCGACTCCATTCGACAAGTTCAGCCCCATGACATGCTTTCGTTCATTAGAGTGGATTATCTTACTTGAAATATATATTTTGCACATCTTGGTGTGTGAATGGGGTGCTGGTCTCTGTGTATTCAGAAAATATTCCAGTGACAATACTTTTCAAAGTGTCTTATGTCAATGGTTCTCAAACTGCGATCCATATAGACTTTTAAGTGAGATAGTGTAAAATACGAGCCAAAAGGCAGAACAGAGTAGCCACTGTTATGGGCGAGGCGTTTTCAGAACCCCAAAATGTATCATGGAGTTCAACCAACCTCCTCCTTTAACGCTTTTGTTGCTTTTCCGAGCACATGGCTTATTCCCTAGGTGTGGGATTACAATTATGGACATGTGGGTTTTTAAACACAAAACAATGTTTATTCCATGAACTCAACTTAACATCTTCAATAAACATTGGATCTCTTAACACCCCTGACTTCAAAGATAACTCCAAAAATATTACAACAGTAAATTATCCCTCAAAATGTTCCTTCAAACTTCCAAGAGACTTAACACCAAAAGGCAGAACAGAGTAGCCACTGTTATGGGCGAGGCGTTTTCAGAACCCCAAAACGTATCATGGAGTTCAACCTTTAACGCTTTTGTTGCTTTTCCGAGCACATGGCTTATTCCCTAGGTGTGGGATTACAATTATGGACATGTGGGTTTTTAAACACAAAACAATGTTTATTCCATGAACTCAACTTAACATCTTCAATAAACATTGGATCTCTTAACACCCCTGACTTCAAAGATAACTCCAAAAATATTACAACAGTAAATTATCCCTCAAAATGTTCCTTCAAACTTCCAAGAGACTTAACACCTTTAAACAGAATCACATCAGGTTAAAGGCTTTACTATTAGAGTTTAAATCACCCAAATGATCCAGAGATAGTCTTTCATGGCAGAAATCACAACAGATCCAGCTCACTGCAAACAGACACTCCCCAAACTCTTTTCCTCCAAACTGAAACTTCAAAATGGCTGAACTGAGCTCACCTCCACCCACTCTCTGACATCACTGTTTTCTTAAAGGTACATTGCTTAAACATCCTTTTCTTAAAGGTACTCTCACATGACACCTCCTCCCAAGAAAAAAAAATAAACCATCAACTTCAAGATGGTTTCATTTTTCACTTTTGCACCATCCACTAAGAAATGCACACAGTAAATATACATTTTCATTTAATGAAAACAACACACTCAAACAGGTATAATAATATGGTCCATTTTTCTTCATTCTTCTTCCTCCAACCGAATACCTTCTCAATTGATCACATTCGTGACAAAGCATCGGCTATCACATTTTCCTGTCCTGCCACATATACTTTTTAAAAAATGAAATGGCTGTAACAATAAACTCCAGCGAAACAGCCTTGCATTGTTATTCCGGAATCGCTCCAAAAATGTCAAAGGATTATGATCAGTATATATAATGGTGTCAGATGGATTGCTGATCACATAAATGTGAAAATGTTGCAAAGCCAGCACCAAACTCAAAGTCTCCTTCTCAATCGTCGAATACTTTTTCTGGCGAGAATTCAATTTCTTTGAAAAATAACCAACAGGCCGCTCTAGCCCTTCGTCATCGTCTTGTAGAAGCACAGCACCTACGCCCACATCGCTCGCATCAACAGCCACTTTGAAGGGTTTGGTATAATTTGGGATGGCTAACACAGGAGCAGTGGTTAACACAGCCTTCAGGCCGTCAAATGCCTGTTGACACTCCGCTGATCACTGGAATTTGTTACGCTTCTTGAGCAAGTCCGTCAGTGGAGTGACTACACTGCTGAAATTTGGTACAAATTCCCTGTAAAATCTACTCATACCAAGAAATCGCATTATTTCCCGTCGTGTCGAGGGTATCGGAATCTCCCCAATAACTTTTGTTTTCACATCCCGTGGACCAGTCGACCCTGTCCGATTGTATGGCCAAGGAAAGTGACTTGGGCTTTTCCAAATTCACTTTTGGCTAGGTTTATCACCAAACCCGCCTCCTGAAGTCGATCGAATAACTCCCTCAGATGTTTTAAATGTTCTTTCCATGTCTGGCTGAAAACTACCAGATCGTCGATGTATCCCGCCCAATTGGGTAATCCTGAAACAACTGTATTAGTTAACCGTTGAAATGTTGCTGGGGCGTTTTTCATGCCAAATGGCATAACTTTGAACTGGTATAAACCATCTGTAGTCACAAAAGCTGAAATCTCCTTCGCCCTTTCAGATAAAGGTACTTGCCAGTAACCTTTCAGTAAATCCAATTTGAAAATAAAAGCAGAGTGTCCCACTTTCTCAATGCAATCCTCCAAACGTGGGATAGGATAAGAGTCCGTTCTTTAAACTGCATTCACCTTTCTATAGTCCACACACAACCATTGAGTACCGTCTGGTTTAGGTACCATCACTATGGGTGAGCTCCATTGGCTGCAACCTACTTCAATTATGCCATTTTTAAGCATACTCTCAATATCTTTGTTAACCTGTGCCAATTTTAACGGGTTAAGTCTATATGGATATTGTTTGATCGGAACAGTGTTTCCCACATCTACATCATGTGTAGCCATTTTAGTACTTCCCAATTTATCTCTACAAACTTGCCTATGTGATATCAATAATTCTTTCAGGTCAGTTCGTTTTTCCTTTGGAAGGTAACTTAACAATTCATCCCAATTTTTAAGAACATCCTCATTTTCCAATTTAATTTGAGGTATGTCAAATTCACAGTCATCTGGATTTGGTTCGTCACTTTGAGTTAGAATCATTAAAACCTCCTTTTTCTCTCCTTCCCTTTCAAAGTACCTTTTAAGCATATTCACATGACACACTGGGTGAGTCTTCCTTCTATCTGGTGTTTTTAACCACATAATTCACCTCCCTTAATTTCCCTTCAATCTGATACGGTCCACAAAACCTAGCTTTTAAAGGCTCCCTTACCACTGGTAACAACACTAAAACTATATCCCCACTGACAAAACTACGAACTTTGGATTTCTTGTCCGCTACCCGTTTCATCACATTTTATGCAACTTTCAACTGTTGTCTAGCCAATTCACCTGCTCTATTTAATTGTTCCCTAAAATTTGACACACAATCCAATAGTGTAATTTCCGATTTCTCACCCACCAATTTTTCCTTAATCAATTTAAGTGGTCCTCGTACCTCATGACCAAAAATTAGTTCAAAAGGACTGAATTTGGTTGACTCACTAGGTGCATCCCTAATTGCAAACAATACGAATGGAATTCCTTTATCCCAATCCTCTGAAAAATCTTGACAATACGCCTCAACATTGTCTTTAATGTCTGATGCCACCTTTCTAATGCTCCCTGCGATTCTGGATGGTACGCAGTTGATTTAAATTGTTTTATTCCTGAGCTATCCATAACTTTGAAGTAAAATTTGATCCTTGATCCGATTGAATTTCTGTGGGGAGTCCATATCTAGTAAAGAATTTAAGTAACTCCTCCACAAACCTTTTAGCTGTAATATTACGTACTGGAATGGCCTCTGGAAACCTAGGAGACACATCCATTACAGTCAAAAGATATTGATTCCCACTTTTTGTTTTAGGAAGCGGTCCTACACAATCAATTAGGAACCTCGTAAAAGGTTCCTCAAATGCTGGAATGGGTATTAAGGGTGCTGGTTTTATCACTGCTTGTTCTTTTTCAACCATCTGATCAAAAATCGTTTCTGACAGTTGCACTTCAACTTCATCTTCACTCTTTGATTTCTCCTCTTGTCTTAACCTGTGACTTTGCGACCGGGTTACGACACAATCCGGAAAAATCCCAGGATATTCGTCCTTCAACACTTCAGTTGACTGATTTTCCACTGGCTTATCAACCACAGTAGGCATCACGCGCACCTGCGATCCAGCTATATCATTACCCAAAATGAACTGTATTCCTGGACAAGATAGTTTATCTATTACTCCTACTACCACTTCACCACTCTTCACTGGACTTTCCAACCTTACCTTATATAATGGAACGCTACTCGTTTCACCCTGAATTCCACATATCACCACCTTTTCTGGCAACATTCTTCCCAAACTACATAATTCCTCATCTCTTACCATTAAAGATTGACTAGCCCCTGTATCTCTTAAAATTGTGACTTCTTTACCTGCTCCTCCTGATACACATGAGTAAATTTTACACACACAAGAAAATTCTTTCAAGACATCTGGCACCTTCTTAACAATTACTTCTTGAACAGGCTGTACAATCATTTGCACCTCCTTCATTTCCCTTGGGCTTTCCTTTACCACTCTTAACAAATCCCACTGTCTTATCCTGTTTTACCACTTCAGCGTTCCCAGTGCTTTTCTTCAACCACCAACACTGTGACTTTACATGGCCTAGTTTATTACAGTGAAAACATTGGAAACTTTGCACCTCTTTTCCACCCTCCTGAATTTCTTTTTAAATCTGAGTTACACTCTCTTTATTGTCTCCCATCAGATCACCTTTACCTTTTCCACTTGAGTATTTCTCATGTCATCCCTCACCGGCTGAAACTGATGTTGGAAACCAATCTTTGATTTATAAACTAATACTAATCATCTGCCATTTCTGCTGCTAATCTCGCAGTTTTAACCCTCTGTTCTTCCACATGAGTTGTCACTACATCAGGAATTGAATTTTTAAACTCCTCTAAAAGTATAATTTCTCTGAGAGCTTCATATGTTTGGTCTATTTTCAACCAACAAAATTACTCTGTTTGAGCCTTTCAACTCCATGTATGTTTGACCAAATTCTTTCCTTAAATTTCTAAACCTTTGTCTGTAAGCTTCAGGGACTAGCTCATATGCACTTAAGATGGATTTCTTCACCTCCTCATACGTTCCAGATACCTCCTCCGGTAGTGATGCAAACACTTCAGTAGCTCTACCTACCAGCTTTGTTTGAATCAGTAATACCCACATGCCCTGTGGCCATTTCATTTGTTTAGCTACCTTCTCAAATGAAATGAAAAAGGCTTCCACTTCCTTCTTGTCAAAACTTGGCAACGCTTGGACATATTTAAATAGATTCCCACCAAGCCTTCGACTATGACACTCTTTCTCACTATCCTCATCACTATCCTCTAACTGTACAGTTCTCTTTACGTCTGCCAATTTTAACTGACTTTCATGTTTCATGGCCATTTTCCGAAGTTCAAACTGCCTCTCTTTATGTTTTTCCCTGATCTGTATCTCCCTTTCTTTTTCTTTTTGTTCTGCTAGGGCTATTCTTTCTTTTCTCCTTTCTTCTCTCTCTTTTTCTTTTTCCTCTCTCTCTCTTTCTCTTTCTTTTTCCCCTCTCTCTCTCTCTCTCTCTCTCGTATTCAAGCCACTTTAATTCTTTCCCATGTTCCATTTGTTCAATTTGCAGCTGAATTTTTGCCATTTCCAATGAGTCAAACTCTATCTCAGGCAACGTTAAATGCTTAACCACCGCCATAATTACCTCACCTTTACGCATTTTGTCAGGTAATGTTAACTGCAATGTTTTTGCCAGACCCAACAGTCTGTTTTTAGTCTCTGTCCGTAAGGTATCACATGTCACCGCGTCCAACCCCAATAACTTCTGAGCCTCTGAAAGAGCCATTGTTCACAACACTCCCCCCACTTAAACTAAAATACCACACCGGAAAAGCAACAATCCTTCACTATCTTTACGTTCACAAAAGCCAATCCAATAGATAGACTTTTATCCCCCTCAAGCCCCCAATTGTTATGGGCGAGGCGTTTTCAGAATCCCAAAATGTATCATGGAGTTCAACCAATCTCTCCCTTTAATGTATTTGTTGCTTTTCCTAGCACACGGCTTGTTCCCTCAGTGTAGGATTACAATTATGGACACGTGGATTTTTAAACACAAAACAATGTTTATTCCATGAACTCAACTTCAACATCTTAAATAAACATTGGATCTTTTAACACCCCTTCAAAGATAACTCCGAAAATATTACAACAATAAATAATCCCTCAAAATGTTCCTTCAAACTTCCAAGAGACTTAACACCTTTAAACAGAATCACATCAGGTTAAAGGCTTTACTATTATGAGTTTAAATCACCCAAATGATCCAGAGATAGTCTTTCATGGCAGAAATCACAATAGATCCAGCTCACTGCAAACACAGACACTCCCCAAACTCTTTTCCTCCAAACTGAAACTTCAAAATGGCTGAACTAAGCTCAGCTCCTCCCACTCTATAACATCACTGTTTTCTTAAAGGTACATTGCTTAAACAACCATTTCTTAAAGGTACTCTCACATAACACCACCACACAGTGGGCTGACTATTTCCCTTCGGAAGGGGGAGTGCAACAATAGCCAGACTCTGCAGTGCAAAACAGACACCCCTTTCTCACTGATGTCTATAAGTAAATAGGTGTTTTCACAAAAGCATCATCTAAAAAACTTTGGGCTGGATTCTCCGCCGGCATCAAAACTGGAGTTTCACTGATGTGCAAGGGCCACAAATTCCTAGCCCTGCGGGGGGCTAGCAGGGGCCCGGTGTAGATCTAGCAGCTTTTGCGGGCACCGCACCTCCAGGTCGGAGGCTGTGCATGCGCATAACGGCAACCTCCAGCGGCTGCGCTCTGCTCCATGGCGGACTCGGACCGTGGAGCTGGACTCTAAAAATAAACCCCCCAATCGGCTGCGTGCCCGACCTTGTCCGCCCACACAAACATTTCCCGGCTGCCTGTAAGCCCCCTACCCCCTGATTGGCCCGCCCCCCCACCAGGGCGGCCGCTGACTGATGCCGCAGCCGCCACGCAAGTATCCTGACAGGCTGGACCACATTAGATTCATGCCATCGGGACTTCAGCCGGTCGGGTGCAGAGAATGGCGGAGTGGGCCTCTGGCAATGGCCCCAGGTAGATCCTAGGCGGCACAGCTTACTCGGGGCGTGTAGAATCGGGGAACCGGTCCCGATTCCATGCGGGAAAATGGATTCTTCGCCCCTGCGCCGGCCGCGATTTTGGGGTACGGAGAATTCTGCCCTCTTTATATGTTGTATTTTTGTGTTATAATTAATGTATAGTATTCTAATTTAGATGGTCGGTTATAATTATCAGTCCATTTGAAAAGGAGCTCTCCAACGATAAAAGGTTTGAGAACCACTGGACTACATCAAAGTCTCTGCCTCTCTCTCTCTCAACTACATTTGGACAGCAATACAAACCTGAACTAAACTGTTGATAGCTGTGTTTTATCTGGATAACATTACTGAGGTAACTTTTCACAGTTGCTTTTCACAAATTGAAAGCTGGAACATATTTGGCTTAGGTAGTCAGTCAGTTTACTCAGCTACCTAATCCTTATGGGATACAAATGTCAGTGGTATCGTCTGTCTACGATCTCTGCAAACCAGTGAGTGTTGTAAACTGCAGGAGGCCGGCTAATTTTATAATCAAGCAGTAGTGCTTTGCAAGATCAGCAACAAATAAAATGCAAGCACAAATTTAGATTATAAATGTATACTCAAGTCATTATGCCGGAGAATATGACATAAAGTCAGAATGATGACTTAAAGTGTATGTGATTGCCATCTGTGTTAGGTAAGGGACTACTGGTCAAGCAGGAGCAGACAGAACTCAGCTGGAATGTCAGTAAATTGTAAGATCTTTTGGGACCCAGGAAGGACTGAAAGTTGCCATGTGCATTGCAGCTGCACCTCCTTTTAGCCTGGTTCTGCATCAGATAATATGGCTTTTCATCAAGCATTTATTGTCTTCTTCAGCCTGTTCTGGACCGGGATTCTCCCCTACCCGGCGGGGCGGGGGGTCCCGGTGGGATGGAGTGGCGGGAACTACTCTGGCGTCGGGCCGCCCCAAAAGTGCGGATTTCTCCGCACCTTTAGGGGCCAAGCCTTCACCTTGAGGGGCTAGGCCCGCGCCGGAGTGGTTGGCGGCCGGAGTGGTTGGCGCGCCACCGGCCAACGGGAAAGGCCTTTGGCGCCACGCCAGCCGGGGCACGCATGCGCGGGAGCGTCAGCGGCTGCTGACGTCATCCCCGCACATGCGTAGGGGGGGGGCTCACTTCGCATCGGCCATCGCGGAGACTGTGGCCGAGGCGGAAGGAAAAGAGTGCCCCCACGGCACAGGCCCGCCCGCAGATCGGTGGGCCCCGATCACGGGCCAGGCCACCGTGGGGGCACCCCCGAAGCCAGATCGCCCACGCTAGTCCCGCCGGTAAGGTAAGTGGTTTGATTCACGCCAGCGGGACTGGCATGGCGGCAGCAGGACTTCGGCCCATCACGGGCCGGAGAATCGCCGGGGGGTGGCCCGCCGACCGGCGCAGCGCGATTCCCGCCCCCGCCAAATTTTCAGTGCCGGAGAATTTGGTGACCGGCAGGAGCGAGATTCACCCCCCCCCCCCCGGCGATTCTCCGACCCGGCGGGTGATTGGAGAATCCCGCCCCTGAACTTTGTACTACAAAATCCTGTAATGGCTTTTGTTTTACTTCAGACCTGGGGCGAAATTCTCCGGAAACGGCGCGATGTCCGCTGACTGGCGCCCAAAACGGCGCAAATCAGACGGGCATCGCGCCGCCCCAAAGGTGCGGAATGCTCCGCATCTTTGGGGGCCGGGCCCCAACCTTAAGGGGCTAGGTCGGCGCCGGACGAATTTCCGCCCCGCCAGCTGGCGGAAAAGGCCTTTGGTGCCCCGCCAGCTGGCGCGGAAATGACATCTCCGGGCGGCGCATGCGCGGGAGCGTTAGCGGCCGCTGACAGCTTCCCACGCATGCGCAGTGGAGGGAGTCTCTTCTGCCTCCGCCATGGTGGAAACCGTGGCGGAGGCGGAAGGGAAAGAGTGCCCCCACGGCACAGGCCCGCCCGCGGATGGTGGGCCCCGATCGCGGGCCAGGCCACCTTGGGGGCACCCCCCGGGGCCAGATCGCCCCGCGCCCCCCCCAGGACCCCGGAGCTCGCCCGCGCCGCCTTGTCCTGCCGGCAAGGTAGGTGGTTTAATCTACGCCGGCGGGACAGGCATTTTAGCAGCGGGTCTTCGGCCCATCCGGGCCGGAGAATCGAACGGGGGGGCCCGCCAACCAGCGCGGCGCAATTCCCGCCCCCGCCAAATCTCCTGTGCCGGAGACTTCGGCAACCGGCGGGGGCGGGATTCACGCCAGCTCCCGGCAATTCTCCGACCCGGCGGGGGTTCGGGGAATCTCGTCCCTGTAGTCTGAGGATTCAGTTGGACTGATTTTAAGTTTTTGGCTGCTTACCTGAGTCAAAAGGTTGAACACCTCTTGAGAGCAAAATCGTAGCTGGCACCCCAGTGCAATATTGAGGGAGTGCTGCATTGTTGGATGCAGCTGAGATATTAAACTGGGGTTTCATCTGCCCTCTAAGGTTGACGTAAAAGATTTCAGGACGCTTGTAAGATAGGCAAAAGTGCCTTTCCTACTTTCCAGGCTAATACTTATCTCTTGATCACCATCATTAAAATTTACCTGGTCGTTATCATGCTGCTGTTCGTGGGACAAAT
Organism: Scyliorhinus torazame; assembly: GCF_047496885.1. NCBI lineage: Eukaryota > Metazoa > Chordata > Chondrichthyes > Carcharhiniformes > Scyliorhinidae > Scyliorhinus > Scyliorhinus torazame. The sequence continues at coordinate 100,976,515 of NC_092717.1, forward strand.
GTACCTGTAATGTAACAGAACAACAGTGACTATGCTTTGAAAAGTATTTTCATTGGCTGCAAAGCACTTTGGAACATCCTGAAATTGTGAAAGGTATGATAAAGGTGCAAGTTTCTTTTTCCTGAACAAATAATTTTGCTTTGGAAAGCTACCTCTTATCAAATGCACGTTCTACATGGGCACATGAAGATTATTTTCCTGCTCTACCGCTTCCTTTCTTCCAGTCGTTGATATTCATTGTTAATTGTTCAGAGCCACAGAGTCCTTATGATTTGTCAAAAATAAAGAAGGGATGGAAAGGTTGCATTGTTACAAAGTAAGAGTTTGGTGTTTGTCCCCTTTACGGGGCAATCTGCTGGGTAGTTAATCAGCGACCAGGGTGGGGGAATCACCCTGGCAAGCGTGAGTTTCTGCATCAGTTCGAACCTGGAAGCTGACAAGCAGCCATGAGGCTGCAAGCCTCTGCATTGTAGTTATATGTAAATAAACATTGCAGCTGTTACTTACCTAACTGGTGAACAAGAAATATTACAAATAGATAATGTATTAAATTAAAATTGTATGGGAACTTCTATTTTTAGCATTTCTGCTTTTCCCAAAGTACCATGCTAGTACCACATGCCAGCCATAATTGTATATCACGTAATTTTGAAAAATATGTATTTTGGTGATCAGGATCAGGGATATGGATTCCTACCCTATCCCCTTGTATCATAAAATATTTATATTTACTTATTCTATTTCTCAACTCTCTTTGTCATCATCGAGGACTGAGAAGGCTGGTGACCTGTGAAAAATGAGTCCTACATGAGTCTCATTCTACCTATTACAGCAGCTCCTCTCAGCTGTTTCTACACCTCCACCCCACAGTATTTCTCTTTGGCATCAAAGCTAAGATGGGACACTCACAAGGCTGAAATTGGTCTTGCTTGGTCGCACAAATGGCTGACAGAAAATAGGCTATCCATTGTATCCCACCCGATTTTCCTGTCCATTGACTTGAATGGGAAAGATAAGCGGACAGACCGTAAAATGGCTGCCAATTTGCAATCACCCATTTTGCCGCTACTGCCCAAGACTAATTTTAACCCCAACGTGGTTGGGGATTTGGGAGTGAAGCCAATATATTTTTGCCTCAACATATTGCTTCATTGTAAAGGTAAATGTTTAGCTTATAATATTGTATAATTCTATGCAGTGTGAAAACACAATAAGTAATGCATTCTAAATGTATTTAACTGTACGGAGTGAAGGCAGGGGATATAGTTTGGTGGCTTTATAGCTGGTTAATAAAATCCAAAAACAGCTATCCCATTCCCTAGCATTTGTTACTTCTCATTTTTGGAGGTTGTTATAAATGGTCAAGTTTTCATTATCAATTATACTGTCTACACAAGCTAAATGCTCATTGATTTATACTTGTGGAAAACTGCAACCTGTAAGTAAGAGATCTATAATGTGCCGAATTCGAATTCCAAGGAAATCAACAAGAAATAACAGCTGATAGAAAATGGCAAGGGATTACCCTAAATAATTTTACCTTTGAAAGAATGACCTTTACTTGATGTCAGTTTAAATAGTTCCAGTTACAGCTGATGAAACTTCATACAGATTATGAAGTGACATTAATTTGAACTATATTAGGCAAGTGCAGGTCTTCAATGACGGCTAGCGGAGACATAGCTGAAATCGCATAGAGTTGGAACCCATCTGGGAGGTTACAACTGATAAACTTCAGCTCACTGAGAATCTGCAGCAGCTGTACATTCTTTCACTTCCAAACTTGCTACAGGGCCCATTGAAAACAAATAGTAAACCGTTTTCAGTGCAATCTAATACACAACTCAGCTCTTTAAATTTCATTTTATAATTATTTAGTATCAGGACTTTGCCTTTGTAATTTACCAGAAAACTCCTCTCACGTTTGTGGCCATTTTTATATGTAATTAAAAAAGTAGGTATTTTGATTTGGTAATTGGCAACAGTTTATAGCGCACGATATAAATCTGAAGATTAAACCCTGGGCGCAATCCACCACCCGAGTTATGCTCGAAAGGCAGCATGGCCAGTAGATGCTGGGAGATCCCTCTTCTCGGATCTACCCAGCTCGCCACGCCTCCTGAGATTTAGCACAATCAGTTGCAACATCGCAATCTGAATCCTGCCCATTGTGGATAGGATCGCTATTGATCCTGTAATGGCTTTTGTTTTACTTCAGACCTGTAGTTAGTCTCACTCTAATATACATTCCCACGATCTACCGAGGCCCTGGGATTAAACCCTTTTGCCTTGGAGACCTTGAGCGAGCGCTGTTCAGTGCTGAGCTCCACAAACGGGGACCAGACAGAATGGTACTCTTGGGGGTCTCCCATGGGATAGGAGACCCCCAGGTGCTTGCCCTCTGGACAGGGTGGCACCAGGTACCAGCCTGGCACAACCAGGGTGCCCAGGTGGCACTACCAGCTAGCAGAGCACTGCCAGGCTGGTAGGACCAAAGTGCCAAGCTGGCATTTTTCATGTGATGGGGATCGGGCCTAGGGTGCCCTGCGTGGGTGTGGGGGGGATCCGAGGACTCCCTTATAGATGAGTTGGGTCTTTGGGGGATTCGGGGGGATCAAGAGATTGGGGTGTCATTTAAAAATAGCTTCCTGATCTCCCCCTGCACTGAGGACTTTGGCGAGCTGGGCTTGTCAGTGCAGGAAATGAGATTAAGTGCGGCCTCATTGGGGCATTCCTGCTGAGACCCCAAATAGAACCAGAGTACTGATAGTTAGTGTGGGTTTTCTCGGCACTGCGAGCACCGGGAAACACCCGGCTAAACACACTCACAACGGGACTAACAATCGGTTAGATTGCGCATCTTATTAAAGTTAGGTGAAAATCTTTCTTGTTGGCTTGGTTTCAATCCTTACAGCATCTTTGTTACTCTTATTTGTTTCTCGTTTTGGGTTGTCACTTCCATACATTTGTCTCAAGCTTCAGATGTGGGAGAATTCCCAGGATCTTCCATGGCTCTTTCTGCTATCTCCAGCCAGAAGCAGATGTGCTTGCTCTTAGGGTGAGTTGGAAAATAGCATTTCTGATTTGGACAAAGCCCAAAGGAGATGGTGTGCTCTTAAAAAAACTTCCTACTTTAGGAACTTGACTAGAGCTGGCAATGCCCACTATTGAGACATGAACCCAGAGTGACCTAAGATGTTGACAATTAGGTGATTCTAAACAGGCTCCAGATTTAAAATGTCTACCTCGAGCAGAACATTGGCATTAACCAACCTTCTACAAAACATTTGTGACAAAATAAATGTATAATTGTCTTAGACCAAGAAAGATGTCACCACTAAAGGCTAATTGGATGAGTTGTGTATTGATGAAAAAAGTTCAAAATCTGATCTATGATGACCATTGTTTTAGGCCTGTTATTGTACAGTGAGCCTACAGATACAAATTTTGAACAATCCAAGACTAGTATCACTGTCAAACATTAAAAATGCATTATTTCTCAGTGAAAGTATCAGTCTATGGTAAATTAAAGACTTCCAGCTAAGTTGCCTCAATTCCTTGCATTCCTTTGTACATCGGCAGGTTTTATTTTGTTAATCCACATACAGAGTAATAGAATGGTTACAGCACAGAACAAGGCCATTTGGCCTGTCAAGTCCACACCAGCTCCTGCTTGCCCACCCTTTCCCCGTAACACTCCAAATTTTGTATCTTCAGGTGCTCATCCACTTCCCTTCTGAAAGTCACAGTTGGACCTCTCTCCATCACCCTTTCAGAGTGCAACTCCATAGACCACTAAAATAGTTCAACCATTAACAAAGAAATAACAGATGCATGTAGAAATGGTACAGCAGTTATCATGGGGGATTTTAATCTACATGTTGATTGGTTTAACCAGGTCGGTCAAGGCAGCCTTGAGGAGGAGTTTATAGAATGTATCCGCGATAGTTTCCTAGAACAGTATGTAATGGAACCTACGAGGGAACAAGCGGTCCTAGATATGGTCCTGTGTAATGAGACAGGATTTATTCAGGATCTCATAGTTAGGGATCCTCTCGGAAGGAGCGATCACAATATGGTGGAATTTAAAATACAGATGGAAGGTGAGAAGGTAAAATCAAGCACTAGTGTTTTGTGCTTAAACAAAGGAGATTACAATGGGATGAGAGAAGAACTAGCTAAGGTAGACTGGGAGCAAAGACTTTATGGTCAAACAGTTGAGGAACAGTGGAGAACCTTCCAAGTGATTTTTCACAGTGCTCAGCAAAGGTTTATACCAACAAAAAGGAAGGACGGTAAAAAGAGGGAAAATCGACCGTGGATATCTAAGGAAATAAGGGAGAGTATCAAATTGAAGGAAAAAACATACAAAGAAGCAAAGATTAGTGGGAGGCTAGAGGACTGGGAAATCTATAGGGGGCAACAGAAAGCTACTAAAAAAGCTATAAAGAAGAATAAGATAGATTATGAGAGTAAACTTGCTCAGAATATAAAAACAGATAGTAAAAGTTTCTACAAATACATAAAACAAAAAAGAGTGACGAAGGTAAATATTGGTCCTTTAGAGGATGAGAAGGGAGATTTAATAATGGGAGATGAGGAAATGGCTGAGGAACTGAACAGGTTTTTTGGGTCGGTCTTCACAGTGGAAGACACAAATAACATGCCAGTGACTGATGGAAATGAGGCTATGACAGATGAGGACCTTGAGAGGATTGTTATCACCAAGGAGGTAGTGATGGGCAAGCTAATGGGGCTAAAGGTAGACAAGTCTCCTGGACTTGATGGAATGCATCCCAGAGTGCTGAAAGAGATGGCTAGGGAAATTGCAAATGCACTAGTGATAATTTACCAAAATTCACTAGACTCTGGGGTGGTCTCGGTGGATTGGAAATTAGCAAACGTGACACCACTGTTTAAAAATGGAGGTAGGCAGAAAGCGGGTAATTATAGGCCAGTGAGCTTAACTTCGGTAGTAGGGAAGATGCTGGAATCTATCATCAAGGAAGAAATAGCGAGGCATCTGGATGGAAATTGTCCCATTGGACAGACGCAGCATGCGTTCATAAAGGGCAGGTCGTGCCTAACTAATTTAGTGGAATTTTTTGAGGCCATTAACAGTGCGGTAGATAACGGGGAGCCAATGGATGTGGTATATCTGGATTTCCAGAAAGCCTTTGACAAGGTGCCACACAAAAGGTTGTTGCATAAGATAAAGATGCATGGCATTAAGGGGAAAGTAGTAGCATGGATAGAGGATTGGTTAATTAATAGAAAACAAAGAGTGGGGATTAATGGGTGTTTCTCAGGTTGGCAATCAGTAGCTAGTGGTGTCCCTCAGGGATCAGTGTTGGGCCCACAACTGTTCACAATTTACATAGATGATTTGGAGTTGGGGACCAAGGGCAATGTGTCCAAGTTTGCAGACAACACTAAGATAAGTGGTAAAGCAAAAAGTGCAGAGGATACTGGAAGTCTGCAGAGAGATTTGGATAGGCTAAGTGAATGGGCTAGGGTCTGGCAGATGGAATACAATGTTGACAAACGGGAGGTTATCCATTTTGATAGGAATAACAGCAAAAGGGATTATTATTTAAATGATAAAATATTAAAACATGCTGCTGTGCAGAGAGACCTGGGTGTGCTAGTGCATGAGTCGCAAAAAGTTGGTTTTCAGGTGCAACAGGTGATTAAGAAGGCAAATGGAATTTTGTCCTTCATTGCTAGAGGGATGGAGTTTAAGACTAGGGAGGTCCTGTTGCAATTGTATAAGGTGTTAGTGAGGCCACACCTGGAGTATTGTGTTCAGTTTTGGTCTCCTTACTTGAGAAAGGACGTACTGGCACTGGAGGGTGTGCAGAGGAGATTCACTAGGTTAATCCCAGAGCTGAAGGGGTTGGATTACGAGGAGAGGTTGAGTAGACTGGGACTGTACTCGTTGGAATTTAGAAGGATGAGGGGGGATCTTATAGAAGCATATAAGATTATGAAGGGAATAGATAGGATAGATGCGGGCAGGTTGTTTCCACTGGTGGGTGAAAGCAGAACTAGGGGGCATAGCCTCAAAATAAGGGGAAGTAGATTTAGGACTGAGTTTAGGAGGAACCTCTTCACCCAAAGGGTTGTGAATCTATGGAATTCCTTGCCCAGTGAAGCAGTAGAGGCTCCTTCATTAAATGTTTTTAAGATAAAGATAGATAGTTTTTTGAAGAATAAAGGGATTAAGGGTTATGGTGTTTGGGCCGGAAAGTGGAGCTGAGTCCATAAAAGATCAGCCATGATCTCATTGAATGGTGGAGCAGGCTCGAGGGGCCAGATGGCCTACTCCTGCTCCTAGTTCTTATGTTCTTATTAAATGAACAGCATTGAGTTTCAAGGAAGAATTATATTTTAATATCTGCATGCAGTCTGATATTTGTGAACAAATTGATAATCAAGCAATTGAGTTCAGTCTAAATAAGATCAAAGGTCAAGAGAATCTAGGGGCCCATATTTGAAAAGTTCATTATATTTAATTGCTTTTGAACTCAGTACAACCTCGCCAATTCCTTGTGGGTAAAAGTTCATAGTTACTGTAAGAGGAAGCTTTCATTCACTTTAATTAATCAATTATTTTGACATACCTACCAATATAAATAGGTGGCTTACAATAAATAACGACATTAATGCTACACAGTATCATTATACAAAGTAACTTTGGCCTCTTGTGAGAAGGTGTTGCTAAAGGAACAGGCTTCCTTTAAGATGTTTTTGACATCAGGATGTACAAGTGAATCTCCACCCAGTTTCATCCTGCTACACTATAGGAAGTGTTGCATGTTGACCATTATTCCTTCTTCCAACAAATAGACAAAGGTTTGACACAGTTGTAAGCTTCAAACTGCAACATTGTTGCGACATTTCAATTTGGAAAACGGCTTCACAGTCACAGTAATCATTTCACAACTCATCTAACATATCCTACTAGATTTGTTTTTCAAACCAGTATTTTTTGTATATGTTCCTCAGTATGTCAACATTATTTGCATTGATTTATGTGAGATCAGCACTGCTGGCCAAAGCTGCGCCTAACCATTCAATGTCAACGTTGCTTGATGTGGAACATTGTGCAACATACCATAAAAAGATATTTGGAACCAAGCAGTGCGTCGACCGATGCATGTTTGCATTATTTGGCACAAGTGTCAAACAAAGCATCAATTGAGTCCAGTGAGAAAAATTAAATTAAACTAAAAAGGGCCTCAAAGTAAAGGATGAGAAATGCCATCAAAGCTCAGCCCTCTCATACTCAAAACTCTCACACCATAGTGTTATGATCCCAAATGATGTTGTAACAGGATGGGAAGATCCCAGAATGGAATCCTGGCTCAAAAGACTGAAACTTTTGCTTTTTTTTAATGAAGCATAGAGGAACAGACAGGACAGCCATTTAGATTTAACAATAAAAATACTATCATTGAACATGAAAAGTTGGATTATTATACAAGAATCCATTACTCACCCCTTACCTTAACAAATGCACACAGATTTTAAGACAAACCCAATTATAAAGTAACACAAAGTCCCTTTCTTTAAGCACACAAGATGCCTATGGTCGAATATATGCACTCCGTTCTGAACCCAGGTTAGTGCTGTGGATGTCTCCTCTGGATATCCTTGATAATGATCACATGACAGTTTCCAAATTCCACTCCCAAAAATATGCTATAAAATCGTCTCTCATAATCATGCTTTCCCTTAGTGACTTTCATTTCAAAATCCAGTCCAGGGTTTTGCATCACCCCTTTTAGGTTTCCTTTGTCTTAACAGCTTTTACATAAACTTTGAGATCCAGCCACCAATTTCCATTGTTATTTCAACTCTCATTCGACAAGCTGCAGTAAAATCTCACACACCTGAAAATTATTTCAGATATCTTTCTGGCATCTCAGTCTTCTTCTCAACACCATTTGTTTTTACTGAACAGTTCTCTGTTCTAGTACCTTTAGCGCCTGACTCCTTGGAAACATCCCTTCATTTCTCTAGCTTTCTTAACTAGTTGTTGTTCAGATCTCTGCACTTGTTTTCTGAACTATTTCTCCATAGTATGGCTTTTCTTCCAGCAAAGCTGAGAGAGGTGTTCCCTCTCTAGCCTTCTAAACCAACTGTTTCCAGTAGAGGTGAGAGAGGTGCCTTCTCTCTCATTACCTATCTCCAACTGCAATCAAATTAACTGAACTAAAACTTAAAAGCTTCGCCACCTGCTCAGAGAGAAGGATTGTGATAAAATTTAAAAAATTAACATGGACAGGGAGGAAGTCCGGAGTGTTCTGTCATGTTTAAAAGTAGACAAATCCCCAGGGCCAGATGAAATGTATCCCAGGCGGTTGAAAGAGGAAAGGGAGGAAATAGCAGGTCCCCTGGCAATAATGTTATTTACTGGCCACAGGAAAGGTCCAGAAGACTGAAGGATAGCCAATGTGGTACCATTATTCATGAAGAAAGGAAGGGAGAAACCAGGAAACTACAGGCCAGTCAGTCTGACCTCAGTGGTGGGGAAACTATTGGAAGCAATTCTGAGAGACCAAATTAATCTGCATTAGGAGAGGCAGCAATCAATCAAGAACAGTCAGCATGGTTTTGTTAAGGACAGGTCTTGTCTGACCAAAGTGATACATTTTTTGAAGTGGTGACCAGGTGTGTAGATGAGGGAAATGCATTTGACATAGTCTATGTGGATTTCAGCAAGTATTTTGATAAGGGCCCACATGAGAGACTGATAACGAAAATAAGAATCAATGGGGTCCAAGGACTCAAAAATCGGCTGATTGTCCAGAAGCAGAGGGTGATGGTTGAGGGTTGTTTATTTGATTGGAAGTCTGTGTCCAGTAAGGTTCCACAGGGATCAGTGTTGAGGCCCTTGCTTTTAGTGGTTCATATAAATGATTTAGACTTGAAATGTAGGAGGATCGATCAGTATGTTTGTGGATCACACAAACATTGGTGGTGTGGTAAATAGTGAGGAGGATAGCCTTAGATTACAGGAGGATATAGATGGGCTGGTCAGATGGGCTGATCAGTGACAAATGGAATTTAATCCAGATAGGTGTACGGTGATGCACTTGGGTAGGACAGATAAGGCAAGGGAATACATGGTAAACGGTAGGACCCTGGGAAGCACCGAAGATCAAAGGGACTTTGGTGTGTATGTGCACTGGTCCCTTGATATAGCAGGACAGGTAGATAAAGTGGTTAAGAGGGCATAACGTATACATGCCTTTATTAGCTGAGACATAGCGTTTTAAGAACAGAGGGATTAGGCTGGAACTGTATGAAATGTTGGTTAGGCCACAGCTAGAGTATTTATGTGCAGTCCTGGAATCCACATTATAGGAGGGATGTGTAGCACTGGAAAGGGTGCAAAGGAGATTTACCAGGATGTTGCCTGGACTGGAGAGTTTTAGCTGTGAAGAGAGATTGGATAAACTGCAGTTGTTTTCCTTGAAGCAGAGGGGACTGAGGGGAGACTGAATAAAGATGTATAAAATTTTGAGGGGCATAGATAAGAGTAGACAGGAAGAAATATTTGCCCTTGGTGGAGAGATTGATGACCAGGGGGCAAAGATTTACTGTAGGGGGACAGGGGGTTTGGAAGGGATGCAAGGAAAAACTCACTGCCTGGAAAGGTGGTGGAGGCAGAGACCTTCATAACATTGAAGAAGTATTTAGATGTGCACTTGCGATGCTAAGGCATACAGGGTTATGGGCCAAGTACTGGAAAATGTGATTAGAATATTTAGGTGATTGTTTTAGGTGTGATGGGCCGAAGGGCCTTTTCTGTTCTGCAGACCTCTATGATTCTACCATACAAGGCCCCAGTTGCTAGGCAACTACTGCTGGTTTATTTATTCTTCACACTGTAGCCCTCTTTAAGCACAATAGAAACCACAGGTGGAACTCCCACACATGCAAACACCTTTGTTCAGCATGAATCTAACTATAGGTTTAACCCTTCCAGCAGAGAAAGATGAAATTAAACCCACTTAAAACAAAAGATTTCTAAGTTAATTTGTGGTGAGTTTTTAAGGGCGTTTCCCATCAGCCCTGCCGACGCGTTCCCCACTGCTATTCACTGACATTCAGTTACTTTTTTTGACCCTGGAGTGTTTCTCACCGGTTTAGCCCACATTGAGGGCGCGATTCTCTGGAAAGATTTCTAAATGTTGTAGCGAGTGGGAATTGATGCAAACTTCCCGGCGCAGCGAGGCCGGCAATGCTATTCAGCATTAATTGGTCCACTTAACGAGTCACCACAGTCTTCTCACCGCAAATGAAGGTTCACCAGCTGATTCGTCAGCACCGCGCTCTCCAGCCCTCCACTAGCGAGGCCGAGTCGCACTTAAGCAGCACTTGCTCAGCCAACCCCAGCCAGCTCACAACAATGGTGCCAAGGAGACCAGCCCCAAGATTCGGGGACGCTGAACTGGGGAAGCTGCTAGGCCAGGAGGCAAGTCCTGTTTTTTCCGAGGATCCAGGAGGGTCAGCCATAGGGCAGCCAGTGCCGCCTGGGACGAGGTGGTGGTGGCAGTGAGCTCGGGGAGTGTGACCAGGAAGACTGGACTACAGTGCAGGAAGAAGGTCAATGACCTACATCGGATAGCATGAGTGAGTAGACACCAATGCCCTCCCCCCGAGACCATTCTGCCCCCACGGGTGCATCCACCCCCCTCCCCCTTCAACACCCCCCCGCCCCCAACCCTTACTCCATCCCCCCCATCCCACCACTGTGAACCATGCAAGTGGCTAACAATGCCCTCTCTGTGTCACCTCAGGAAAAGCTCTCCCATAATCAGCGGGAGAGGGCCCATACTGGCAGTGGTGTGCCAGACATCAGGATCCTCACCTCCTTCGCGGAGTGTGACCGGTGCTGCCAAGGACAGGGTGGTCACCAATGCAGAGGCTGGCAGATGCTGCCGAGGTGAGGAGCCACCAGGTCCCACCCAGAGGACCTGTCAAAAATGAGTTGTTATAGCCTTACTGACTGACCATCCCTCCCACTGACCGCATATTCATTCTACCGGAGGTCCTCCAGACGACGTCGACGGCTTATCCCACGTGGCACTCTCTCGAGTCTCCCATGAGACCACCTCGGAGGAGAGGTCCAAGGATGCCACCGTACTCGCCGCGTCACAGCTGTCATCCCTACCTTCCACCAGCGCAGATAAACATACCTTAGTGGGATATGTTAATGGTCAGGCTTCTGTCGCACAAACTCGGGACACCACATGGCTGCTGATATCCAGCAGGCAGAGGCAGGAACCCCCAGGCGGGACAGCAATCAGAGATCTGCTGGATCCCAGCACCCAGTTGGGTCCCAGCCTGATTCTGAGCCTGTGGAAGAGGTCATTCTGGAGCTGCTGGAGATATTATGGAATGGCCGGGACATTCAGAGGGAGATGCCAGCATCATTCCAGCAGATCTATATGCTGCTTGGAGGAGTCCCAGAAGCTACATGCGCAGGAGATGTTGCTGGCAATGCGTGGCTCGGAGGCCAACATTGCTAGGGTGGCTACTGAGTGGAGAGCCTGGTGCATGCCATTAGTGTAGGTGTACAAGGCGTCACGCAGTTGGTGTCGGCCATGTTCTAGGCAGAATGTTCGGCTCGCTGGGAGATGTCACCCAGCAGCAGGCTGACCTTGATGAAGTTCTGTGGGATATGTCCTGCTCTCAGATTGGCAAGGTCGAGGCGCTGGGGAGTTTGTCTCAGTCGCAGATGGGCATTGCCGTCGCACTGCAGAGCATAGCCCAATCACTGAGGAGCATCGCCGAGGGCATCGACACGATGGCACAGACCATGAGGAACCGCCAGGGCTGCAGAGCTAGATGATGCAGGGAGTGGGGCTCGAACCAGTTGTCCCTCTGTCCCAAAGTGCATCTCACAGCCAGCACAGTGATAGAGTGGCACGGCTGTGCATGAGCCGCCGACAAATGAGTCCGGGCCCTCTCACCTCCAATGCCCCAGAAGATGCCCATCAGGGGCATCGATGGCCTCGGGATATGGTAGCAGCTGACTGCCTCCACCTCCGATGTGCACACCTAGACGTGGAGGGCCAAGCACATCGAGAATCACTGAGGGCATGGGGGGGAGGAGGGGAGAGGGTGGGGAGGGGCTAGGTAGGGGGTTGGGGGAGGGGGCAGCACCATCGGGAGGGTGGGGAATTGTCAATCACAATAAACACCTTTGTGCACAACTAGTATGATGCCTCTGTCACTTTCTTCTACAATGCAGACTGATCTCCGAACCTTTGGCCTATCTCTCCAGGCATCCCCTCACCCCCTCGCCGTGGCACTCACCCACCCTCTGGCCTTGGACATGTCCCCGGAGATATGTCCCATCCCCTGGGTGTTCGGAAGTTGGCTGCTGTGTGTGTGATGTTTCCTCCCACAGTGTTCAAGCACAGTGACCATGCACCAAGGTGTGATTGGGATGCTAGGCAATGACTCCCACATACTACGTGGCCCGTCCACCCACTGGGATTCACTTGGGTTTTGTGATGTGCTGACTTAACCACGATTGCCATCTCCCTATTAGCAATAGTCTTCAGCCACACGGCCAGAGGCCTCAGCAGTTGGTGGGGGTTATGGGTGTTTGATGGGGCAGACAGGCAGGGACAAGGGTTGCCCCAGGAATGAGTACACACGATCCAGGGGTTGGCATGGTGATGCCTCGCATGGTTGTCCCTCGGCTACCTCCCATATCGGCCCACCCCTGCTGAGGATCCTCCATCCCCAGCCGAGAGTCTCCCACTCCCCACCGAGCACTGAGATGCCAAGATGGCTGCTCACCTCCACGGCTCCCCACAGAAGCCCTTCCACCAGATTCAAATTTTTCAAAAGGAGTACTGATCGGCGCCAGTGTGATCACTTGCTGGGGAGGCCGCTGAATGACAGGGGCCGTTGGGTATGGGATGGCTTTCATTAATTATATGGAAATAGGGCTTAAGTGGTGATAATTGGTTTCTCACCATGCAACGGCAAGATCCCGATTTCGCCTATGGGAGCGGGCTGGTTGCATCACAAACTATTTGGCGCCTGGCGTAGTTCTCGTTTTCTGCCTCTCTCGCTATTCACCGACCTCGTTTCGCTTGAGCGAGAGTATAACGAGGCTGGAGAACCGCACCCTTAGAATTTATTTTAGCACTGGAAAGCTGAACTCAGAGATCAGGCCGCCATTTTGAAAGGATGCCCCGATCCCTAGTTTGTAGTGAGTTTGTAGGTCCCCCCCAACCATGGGCAATGTCACCCCCCACACATACGGGCACTACCCCCCCCCCCCCTCCACAAAGTGAGGACACCCCGCTATCACGTCTCTGGGGGTTCCCGCCCCCCCACCCCCACCACCAAGTCCATCAGGCACCCTTGCACCAACAGTGCTCCTGTCAATGTGGCAGTGCCAATTAGAACATTCTAATAAAATCCATTGTGAATACTGTATTGCCTCTTGCTGCTGTGTTGGGTGTGTTCACGCCTGTCAGATAAGAACTGACATATGTAAGGTGACATTTAGTAGAAAGAAAGCTAAGAACTTATGAAGTAGGGAGATTTTAGAGAAGAATACCTAAAGAAGAGGTTAGTGACCAGTCAAGAGCAAGAACGGCTAAGGCAGGGTTTCCCAAACTGGGTTCCATGGGAGGCTCCCAGGGGGCAGGCCAGACTGATGTACAAAATTTGGGGAAAAAAGCCATGAAAATACTTGTCCAATCAGGCTTCTTCTCCAGAAGACAGCCTCTGATTGGACGAACTGGAAATAGCATGAAACAAAGTCTTCAAATTTCACATGAAAATAAAAGCAAATTACTGCGGGGTGCATGTGTGTGTGTGTGTGGTGCATGTGTGTGTGAGGTGCGTGTGTGTTTGTCCCTTGTGCATCCTCTTAATGGGATGCTGATGAAGCCATGACCGGAAATGTCCTCTGTCCAAATATCCATGCCGCCAGCAGGAGATCATGGCAGTTCATAACACGCCCGGATCAACATGGAATGGACATGTTGATGCTCATCTGGAAGAAGCCCTGGGACAGCCTGCGGAGAGAAAGGTGGAGGCCTGCAGCAATCAAGGAACCTGGAACACCACATGCTGCAGTGGATGGGTGGAGCATATACCACATGGATCTTTGCAGTGCAGGTGGTTGGCTACATGAGGTACTATTGGGTAGCGATGATCTATGGTGGTGCAGGGTGGAATTAGATGGGGAACAGAGGAATGAAGAGGTGTGGAGGCCTAGGCAGGGTTGGGGAGATTGGGGATGGTACCGGAAAGAGAGATGCTGCAAGGATTGTGGAATGGATCAGGTGGTATGGAGCACGAGGGTGAGGGGGCTGTGGTGGAGTGTGGGTGGGGGGTGCGCAGATGTGAGCAGACATGGAGAGGTGTGCAGATGTAATGTGCATGTGTCAAAGGGCAAGGGGAAGAGGAGAAAGTGGTTCAGAGGGCAGGGTCTGTGGTGTCAACTGATGAGTCCTGGGGGGCACACTGAGGGAATTGTTGATGAAGAGGAATGGTGAGGGTAAAAGGGGGATAGTAGGAGCCAGTAGGGTGGGATGGGGAGGATCCTGCAATGACTGGTGAAGAGAACCTGAGGGTTGTTGGAGAGGACATGGACGTAAAACAGGATTCTGAGGGACAGCAAGATGAGAGGGACATTCCATTTTCACTGAGGTGAAAGGTAGGGGGAGACGGACAGATAGTGATGGGGAGGTCTAAGGTCACACCAGGAGGTTCAATGATCATTGGGGGGAAGGTGAGTGTCACGGGGGAAGTTCAAAGGTGTTGGACTCGACCCAAAAAGCCACATGCACAACGGCTGCGTGCAACTGTCTGGAGCATCGAGGTGGTGATGTCGAGAAGGTACATGAGAGTTGGGTCATAAGGGATGGGCAGAGAGGCAAGTTAACTCAACTGGGCTGCAGAAGGGGAACACCATGTAGTACTGACGATGCTAAGGCTTTCAACAGATGAATGCCTGAAGGTCAGTACGCATCTCCGACAGAAACCTAGTGTTATGCTGGACGAGGTTATACATGGCGTTTGTCATACTCCCCATGGCGATCTCTCTGTATGCATAGACTCCTCCATCTCGCGTGCCACTATATTGAGGCCTCCACCAACTGTGCCAGATGCTTTCCTGCCTCTCCAGAATCTCGGGCAAGCCTCTCCCAGAAGTTTGTCATTTGACTTTGTAGGGGCCTTCCTGTTGGTTCCCTTAGTTCCTCTTTCCACCACAATTGGATGGTAGAATATATAGAACTATCCTTGAGGATGAGGATAATTCCGAGGAAGTGTTTGGTAAGAATTCATTAATTGACGCCCAGGAGACAGGCTCAGAGTTACATCGATTAGCACAGTCAGCTCGCACAGAAGTTGAGGCTGAGTGGGTTTTCAGAGTGATATTACGTTAGGAATGGATATCTGATGAGGAGGTAGGGAAGTCCTCATAGACCTGCAGATGAGGAGTGGCCGGTTGTTCTTCAGATAGTGGTACTGCCTAACAGTCATTGGGAAATACTGCGGGGGGCACATGAGATACCAAAGGCAGGAATGTGGGAATTCAGAAAACTCAGGCAGCAGTTAACAGACATTTTTGCCTGGCCAGGACTGCATAAGGATCTAGTGCAATTGCGCAGAACCTGTCATATCTATCAAATAATCAGTAAACCGCAACATGGGATTAAACCAGCACCTTTAATACCCATAACAGTGTTTGCATTTAGTTGGGTATTGGTAAACTCTGTAGGGCCATCGCCTAAAACGAAGGCAGGGCATCAATGCATCCTTACGGTCATGGATATGACCACCCGATTTCCAGAAGCTATACCTTTGAGAACAATTACAGCAAAGGTAGTACTGAAAAAGTTGACGCAGTTTTTCACAAGCTATGGCCTACCCTTAGAAATACCAGGGTTCTAACTTTCTGTCTAAACTTTGCAGGGCATAATTTGTAGCTTGGGTATCAAGCAACTAAAGTGGATTGCCTGTCACTCACAAACTCGGAGAGCTTGGAGAGATAGCATCAGACTCTGAAAACCATGATTAGGACCAATTGCCATGTATATCCAAGAGATTGGGGCAAAGGATTGGATTTTTTACTCTTTGCCACCAGAGATTCTCTGAAAGAATCTACTGGGTTTAGCCCATTTGAATTAGTTTATGACCATGAAATACTGAGTCCATTAAAGTTGATGAAAGAGGAATCCTCAATGCTGGATTATGTGCCCACGTTTCTGGAAAGACTCAAAGGAGCTTGTCAGATAGCCCAAGGGCATTTAACGGTTTCGGGAGTAAAAATGAAAATATGGGCAGACAAACTTTTCATGTCCAGAACATTCCAAGCTGAAGGTGAGGTACTGGTACTGTTGTCTTTGCAGGGTGAACCTCTGAAAGTGAAATTTAGTGGCCCCGATAAGGTAGTTAGGAGGGTGTGTAAGGTGACTGATCTAATAGATACTCCTGATTGTCGAAGAGGGAGTGATTATGCCACATAAATACGTTGAAAAAATACTTAACCAGGTTAGGTGGATTGGCCATGGTAAAATTGACCCGTAGGTTGGGTAGGGATAGGGTGGGGGAGTGGGCCTTGGTAGGGTGCTCTTTCAGAGGGCTGGTGCAGACTCGATGGGCCGAATGGTCTCCTGCACTGTTATGGATGCTGTTCCAAGGAAAAAGAAACTAACTGGAAGGTGTCCACCTTAAACAAAGACTCATCCTTTTAATATCATCATTATCTTGCGCTCCTCTTTCTCTTCTGTGTTTCTTTGTCAATGTGTAGAGGGTGGGCAGAGTTGAAATGGGGGAGAGGGGCGGTTAGAGGTTAGATAGTAGTTAACCAGTTGTATTTGCTGCCTATTATAGTTACTGTTAATAATACAAAGTTAATTGATTTTAAAATTTACAACCTGGTGACGGTAGTTATTCGGCTGCCGAAAACATCTGGTATTTTTTTTTTAATAGTGAATTTTAACTGTGTTGCAACTCCGGGTCAAGTGGTGCTGGAATTAACCGCACGCTAGTCCAGGGTGTCATAACAATTTGGATATCACAGATGCCTCTTACCCAGCAGTTCCAAGTGCCAGCGAGTACTGCTGTCAGGTTCCCCCCCTGACCCCCTTCCCAATGCCCTTGGTCCTCTGTGGGTTGCAGGTACTGCCAGACAGGGCTTTTTCTTCTGGCTTTCCCCTCTTCCTTTTGGCACCTGTAAGTAAGAGAGGAGAGAGAGCGAGTGACTGCATGAGCTGCCTCCAACATGGAGGAACGCCTCACTCTTAGGTTTCTGTGTGACTTTATTATTCATAGATCCTTACTGGATGGAAGCCGCTCGCTAACCTCTCCATCCGCTGAGTCCAGTTCCGCCCCCATTAGCTCAGCTGCCTGCCCCTCGAACTCTATAGTTTCCCAGTTCAGACGGGCCCCTTCCCATCTCTCTCTCTCTTGTGCCATAGCTTTCCTGCGCAAAGAAAAGATTGGGTTGAGAGGAAAGGGATTTCAGATATCTTTCTCATGTTCCCACTCTTGCAAATAACCCACTGGATTGTGTGCCAGGTGATCCATGCACTGCAGCTTGTCCACAAGGGTTCCATGGCATCCCAAATGGATTGGCCATGCTAAATTGCTCCTTATGTCTAAAGATGTGCAGGTTAGGTGGAATTATGGGGATAGGGCAGGAGAGTGGACCTAGATAGGGTGCTCTTCCAGAGGGTTGGTGCAGAGTTGATGGGCCAAATTGCCTCCTTCTGGACTGAACGCATTCTATGGAAAGTTTAGACACTCTTCAGAGCAGTGAAACCAGGTAGATAGAAGGATAAGGCTCAGAGAAGCATGTCATTAGCAGTGCTTGCTGGTGCCCTGGACACCTAACCCCCTCCCCCTCAGACAGCATCTGCGATTTCTGTGTTGAAGGGGTGGGGACCCGCAGTGGTTTCTCCACCTGCCACCAGATTGACTGCAGTGGGGCTGTGAACCATCACCTTATGTAGAGTCGCTCTTTTGTGCACAGGACACATGGATGGTGCCCTTTCCATTGAAGTCTATGCCCCCTCGACCATTCACTGAGGGGAGTGAAAGCAGTTGGGGGTCACTTACCCTGGCGGCATGGATGAGGTCACTCATCAGTTTCTAGTGCTGCAGGACAGTGCTCGAGTGAAGGGTGTGGAGGGTTGGTCAGATGGCACGCCCTTCTCCTCCCATCCTCTGATGCCCCTCCTCACCTCCACTGCATTGACCAGCATTTCGAAGGAAATGTCACTGAATCTGCAGGCTGGAAATCCTTGGGCTCTCTGGTTCATCTCCTCCTTCCAGGGTAGGATCGTGCAAAGAAGTTGATCTCTGGGCGCCTTTCAAATATGACAACTGGATATGACAGCAGGACGTGCATCATCCAGCCCGGCCTACGGCGCAATATTCCAGGAAACCTATGTGATGACTTGAAGACTTCAGGAGTATTGGATTCTAGGTATTGGGCCATTAGATGGTTAAAATCCTGGGGTTAGAATGTGTTTGACTGCAGTGGTCATTTATTTTTAAATAATTCTGTCTTGCACGACATGGGTACTTTTAGCAGCCAGAGGGTGAAATTGACAGGAATGGGTTTTTTAGTCTGGACTAATGGTCTGTGGTTTGACTGGGAAAGTTTCTTGGTAGTTAACGTGCTTCGCAGCCTGCAAAGATCATGGGAGCGATTCTCCAGTCTCGTTGCGCTCTCGCTTGAGCTCTCGCTTGAGCATCACAAACTGTTAGGCGCCTGGCAAAATCGGGATCTTGTTGTAGAGTGGCGAGAAACCTATTATCAGCACTTGAGCCCCATTTCCATACAATTAACGCAAGCCACCCCATATCCACCCCAAGCCCATGATTCATAGGCCTCCCCAGCAAGTGGCCACGCTAGCGACGATTAGTACTCCTTTTGAAAAACTGAACCTGGCGGAAGGGCAGCTGCGGGGACCCTAGGAGGTGAGTAGCCAGCTTTGCTCACAGGCAAGGAGCCCGGGGGCTCTGGGCTTGCCACCCCAGTGCTGGGGAGGGGGGGGGGGCTCTCTGCATGGGTAGGCTGCCATGGGAGGGTGGGGGGGGTAGCACTTGGGGGGCAACCGCAGTGCATACATGTGCAACACCACCATGCCACCCCTTGATCGTGCACCCATTGTCCCTGCCCGTCTGCCCCACCGACCACCCATAACCTTCAGCGACAGCCAATGCCTCGGGCCATGTGGCTGAAGGTTGCCGCTAATGGGAATTGGCAATCGTGGTTAAGTGAGCACTTCACACAACCCAAGTGGACTCCCATGCATAGGTGGACCATGTAGCATGTGGGAATCATTGCCTAGTGCCCCAATAACACCTTGATGCCTGGAGATTGTTGTTGAACACTGCGGGAGCAACACCACAAACGCAACAGCCAACGTCCGAACATCAGGGTACAGCACAGGGGACATGTCCATGGCTGGAGGGTGGGTGAGTGCCACGGGACGGGGCAGAGGGGGATACCTGAAGAGATGGGCCAAGGGCTCGGAGGTCGACCCGCATTGTAGAAGAAAGTGACAGAGGCATCATACTGATTATGCACAAGGGTGATTATTGTGTGTCACAATTATCCACTCTCCCGATGGTGCCACTCCCACCCCTTCCCTTGGTGCCCTCAGTGATCCTCGATGTGCTTTGCCTTCCTAACTCTACCGCAATGTCTCGGTGTGTCCCCAGGATGCACATCAGAGGTGGAGGCAGCCAGCTGCTTACCACATCTCGTGGCCTTCGATGGCCCTGGCGGGCATCCTCTGGGGGCTCTGAGACCGGAGGGCCCGACTCACCTGTTGGAGGCAGATGCTGTGCCGCCCTGTTATGGATGCTGGCTGCGAGACGTGGCCTCATCAGAGGGGTGGAACCCTGGGGAGCTGGTGGCCACCGTCGGCACTCCATGGGAGGGGTCCGGGTTGGCACTCATCGCCCAATCCTCCCGCTCCCATAGGGCCCTGGGGTTCTCCATCATGTTGACGCTCTCAACAATGTTCCTCAGTCACTGGCACATGCTCTGCAGTGCCTAGGCAATGCCCACCTGCCATCGGGACAAGCTCTGTAGTGCCTCGGCCATTCCCATCTGAGAGCGGGACTCATCAAGGTCAGCCTGCTACTGGGTCACATCCCCCAGTGAGGCGGACATTCGGCCTAGATCCTCAGGCATGGCCGTCACCGACTGCACAATGCCTTGGCCACCTCCACTAATGATGCCGGCGTCATACACCAGGCTCTCCACCCTAGCACTGTTGGCCTCGGTGCCACGCATTACCGGCGACATATCCTGCACCTGTAGCCCCTGGGACTCCTCCAATCGGCTATGGATAAGCTGGAGTGTCACTGACATCTCCCTCTGAATGTCCTAGCCGCTCCCTATCATCTCCATCAGCTCCGGAAAACCTTTTCCAGAGGCTCAGCATCTGGCTGGGGCCCAGTTGGGTCCTGGGATCAAACAGACCTGCGACTGCTGTCTCACCTGGGTGTTCCTGCCTCCACCTGATGTGCATCAGCCGCTTGTGTGGTGCTCACTAGATTGTGCCCCAGAAGCCTGACCAGTAACATTTCCCACCGAGGTGGGTGTATCTGCGCTGGTGGAGGGTGAGGATGACAGCTGTGACGCCTCAATCGTGTCTTCGTCAGAGCTCCACTCCGAGGAGTTCTCCTGGGAGGCTGGAGAGGGTGCCACCCTGGATGGGCTGGCGCCGGCGGCTGGAGGACCTGCGGGAGAATGGACATGTGGTCAGTGGGAGGGGTGGGTCAGTCGGTAAGGCAATAACAACTCACGTTTGACAAATCCTTCGGGTGGAGCCCAGTGGTTCCTCACCTCTGCGGTGTCCGCCAGCCTCTGTGTTGGTGACCGCTTTGTCCTCGGCCACACCAATCACCTCCAGGGCCTGCTCCTTGAAGGAGGTGAGGATTCTTATGTCCGGTACCCCGCCGTCAGTCCGTTCCCTCTCCCAATAATTGTGGGAGAGCTTTTCCTGAGGAGACAAAGAGAGGGCATCGTTCGCCACTTGCTTGGCTCACAGTGGTGGGGGGTTGAAGGGAGAGGGCGTGGAGGGAGGGTTGGAAGTTGCATGGAGAGTTGTGGGGGTGGATGCTCATGTGGGGGCGGAAAGGCGTCGCGGGGGAGGGTGCATTGGTGTCGACTCACTTGTGCTGCTTGGTGGAGGCCAGTCCTCCTGGTCACACTGCACGAGCTCACAGCTGCCCACTGGCTGCCCTGTGGCGGACCCTCGGGGGAACAGGACATCCCCCCTGGCCTCCACTGCATCTCGGGGACTGGCCAGATCTGCATCCCCGAATCATGGAGCCAGTCTCCTGGGCGCTATTGTTGCGAGCTAGCTTGGTGTTACAAGACCTTGTTAGCAGGGGGCTGGTGAGCACGAGCTGGTGAGCCTTCATTTGCTACAAGAAGCCCGTGGGCCTCACTAAGTGGACCATTAACATTAAATAGCGTTGCCGGCCTCGCTGGGCCGAGTGGCCGGGAAGCTCGTGGCAGTTCCTGCTCGCTACAATACTTAAAAATCTTTGCGGAGAATCCCACCCAATTTGTTTTTCAGCTTGGGGTGAAGAGGTCATTGCTGGGTGGGGCCAAGAGACATTTTGAAAAGCTTGAGCGAGAGACATTTTGAAAAGCTTGAGGGAGGAAGCTTTTGAAGAGAGCTTTGGAGAGAGGAGTTGAATTCTGATCTGCCTGACCCTGAGTCCAAATTCTCCCAAAGTAAGATCATTTGAGAGCTGTCTGTTTTTTTTTCTTGTTGTTCAATGGGAAA
Source organism: Scyliorhinus torazame (assembly GCF_047496885.1). Taxonomy (NCBI): domain Eukaryota; kingdom Metazoa; phylum Chordata; class Chondrichthyes; order Carcharhiniformes; family Scyliorhinidae; genus Scyliorhinus; species Scyliorhinus torazame. The sequence goes on from NC_092717.1 coordinate 100,998,330, forward strand.
TCGATTAGTAGTGGTCAAGAGGTAATTGAATGCTGTTCTTTTCGGTGTGAAGTTAAAAAAATGTAGTATTGTATTCATAATAAAGTTTTGTTTTAAATAACCAAGCCCTATTTCTTCATGCAGTCTCTCCTGGAGCAAATCATTCTTTCAATCTTACAAATAAACTAAAATATTGGGCTACAGTATCCTAGCCACTGTTGGAATCTGGTCTGGGATCATAATTCTTATGACTGCATAATTAATGAACTGTGCATAATTAATGAACCCAGCATCTCCATCATGTCCCCTCAGTCTCCTCTGCTCCAAGGAAAACATCCCCAGTCTATCCAATCTCTCTTCATAGCGAAAACTCTCCAGCCCAGGCAGCAGCCTGGTAAATCTCCTCTGCACCCTTTTCAGTGCTATCACATTCCTCCTATAATGTGGATTCCCAACTGCACACAAAAGCTGTGGCCTAACCAATGTTTTATGCTGTTCCCTCCCTGCCCTTAAACTCTGTGCCTGGGCTGTTAAAGGCAAGTATGCCATATGCCTTAACCATGTATCCACCTGCACACCAAGGTGCCTCTGATCCTCTGTGCTTCCCAGGATCCTGCCATTTATCATGTCTTGTTTGCCCTGCCCAAGTGCATTGCCTCACACTCATCCGGATTGAATTCCATTTCCCACTGATCAGCCCATCTGACCAGCCCGCCTATATCCCCCTTTAATCTAAGGCCATTCTCCTCACTATTTACCACCCCACCAATTTTTTTTAAATATTTTTTTTATTCTCCTCCTTTTTCACATTTTCTCCCAAATTTACACCCAACAATAAACAATAATCAGTAACAATTGTAATGTCAATCCCCATATCAATAACGATCCCATCCTCCCACCAAACCCCAGACATTGGCCCGCATGTTAATATAAACAATGACAAAAAGGAATCAGGAATCACCCATAGTCACCATTAACACACACAGTCTTCCTCCCCCCAACCCTCCCACCCCCCAAACCCTCTAATGTTCGATGTGATCCAATTCTAGAAAGTGCATAATGAATAACGCCTATGAATTGTAGAACCCCTCCATCCTTCCCCTCAGTTCAAATTTGACCTTTTCAAGCGTTAAGAATTCCAGCAGGCCCCCCTGCCGCGCCAGGGCACAGGTGGAGAGGTTGATCTCCACGCTAACAGGATCTGCCTTCGGGCGATCAACGAGGCGAAGGCTACGACATCTGCCTCCGCGCCCGTTTCCAACCCCGGCTGGTGCGACACCCCGAATATGGCCTCTCGAGGGCCCGGGTCCAGTTTCACGTGCAGCACTTTAGAGATTACACCCCACCAATTTTCATATCATCCACGAACTCACTGATCAACCTTCCTACATTCATGTCTAAATCATTTATATAAACCACAAACGGCAAGGGCCCCAACACTGATCCCTGCGGACACCGCTGTACACAGGCTTCCAGTCAGAAAAACACACCTCGACCATCATCCTCTGCTCCCTGTCACTCAGCCAATTTTGGATCCAATTTGCCAAATTTCCTTGGATCCCATGGGCTCTTACCGTCGCTATCAGTCCACCATGTGGGATCTTATCAAATGCCTTGCTGAAGTCCAAATGCATTTCCCTCATCTACACACCTGGTCACCTCTTCAGAAAATTCAATCAAGTTCGTCAGACATGACATGTCCTTAACAAAACCATGCTGACTGTTGATTAATTGCTGCCTCTCCAAATGCAGGTTATTTTGTTCTCTCAGAATTGCTTCCACCACAGGATTATACTGACCCGACTGTAGTTTCCTGGTTTATCCCTTCCTCCCTTCTTGAATAATGGTACCACATTAACTATCCTTCAGTCCTCCAGCGCCTCTCCTATGGCCAGAGAGGAATTGTAAGTTATTACCAGCGCCTCTGCTATTTCCTCCGTTGCCTATCTCAACAGCCTGGGGTACATTTCATCTAGCCCTGGGGATTTGTCTTTTAAGTCTGCCAGATCACTAGAGCCTCCTCTCTGCCTATGTTTAATTTCTTTCATTTTATCACAGTCCTTCTCCCTGATTTCTTTACTCACACTGTCCCTCTCACGCGTGAACGCTGACACAAATTATCTATTTAGAGCCTAACTACATCCTCCAGCTCCAATCAAAAATTACCACCGTGGTCCTTAATGGGCCCTCCTCTTTCCCTCGTTATCCTTTTGCCCTTAATGTACTTGGAAAACAACTTAGGATTTTCCTTTATTTTACCTGCCAGTATCCTTTCATGTCCCCTTTTTGCTCTCCTAATTTCTTTTTGAAGTTCCCTTTTGCACATTCTATACGCCTCCAGGGCTTCTGCTGTTTTGAATCCTCAATATCTACCAAAAGCCTCCCCTTCTCTCTTTATCCAATGCTGTATATCTCTCGATATCCAGGGTTCGCTGGATTTGTTGGTCCCACTCTTTTTTCTTGATTGGAACATGTTGGCCCTACACTCTCCCTATTTCCTTCTTGAAAGCATCCCACTGGTCTGTCACAGATTTACCTAAAAGAGTCTGCTCCCAATCCACTCTGGCCAAATCAGATCTGTGGCAAGATTCTCCGACCCCCCGCCGGGTCAGAGAATCGCCGGGGGCTGGCGTGAATCCCGCCCCCGCCGGTTGCCGAATTCTCCGGCACCGGATATTCGGCGGGGACGGGAATCGCGCCGCGCCGGTTGGCGGGCCCCCACCCGCGATTCTCCGGCCTGGATGGGCCGAAGTCCCGCCGCTAAAATGCCTCCTCTCTCTCTCTCTCTCATAGGCCCTTCTGCAGACTGGCTTAAAAAGTTCACCTCGATGCATTTTAGGAATTCTGCTCCCTCTACCCCTTTTACACTACAGATACTCCAATTAATGTTGGGGAACTTGAAAACTCCCACTATCACTGCCATATTACTTTTACGCTTCTCTGAAATGTACCTACAAGCCTGCTCTTCTATTTCTCTCAGACTGTTAGGGGGCGTAAAGAATAGTCCACCAATGTGATTGCTCTTTTATGGTTTTTAAGTTTTACTATAATTTTGTAGAAACGTATTGTGGACTGTATGGTGACATGATGATGAGGCTACTTAAAGGGTCACGGTTTGGAAGCAAGGGGTTTCTCCCCGGAGCACAGGCAGACACACAGCATGTAAGAGCTGCTCAGAGTACACAAACTGTTATTGTTCTAAGTCATTGGTCCCCCAGTCAATGGAACCCAGCACTTCTACGTCTATCTTGTACTGTATGTCCCTATTTATATAATGTGAAATACTGTTGGCTTTTCTGTGACTTCAGCTGTTTACATTTACACATTCAACAGAGCATGTAATTGAACACTGTTGGTCTCTCTGGCCATCCAGCACTAACTACTGTTCGCAACATCCATTTACCTAATTCATTGTTTGCTGTTTCTCAACCAAATTTATATGCATGCTGCTACATTTCCTGTTAAATCATAACAGCTGATTTTTTTGCAAAAAGCTTTGTGAAACACCCTAACGCTGGTTCAAGTCACACAAAAGTTACCATTTCTAACATGAAACACCTTGGGGCGAAATTCTCCGGTATCGGCGCGATGTCCGCCGACTGGCGCCCAAAACGGCGCAAATCAGTCGGGCATCGCGCCGCTCCAAAGGTGCGGAATGCTCCGCATCTTTGGGGGCCGAGCCCCAACCTTAAGGGGCTCGGCTCCCGCCGGACGAATTCACGCCCCGCCAGCTGGTGGGAAAGGCCTTTGGTGCCCCGCCAGCTGGCGCGGAAATGACATCTCCGGGCGGCGCATGCGCGGGAGCGTTAGCGGCCGCTGACAGCATTCCCGCGCATGCGCAGTGGAGGGAGTCTCTTCTGCCTCCGCCATGGTGGAGACCGTGGCGAAGGCGGAAGGGAAAGAGTTCCCCCACGGCACAGGCCCGCCCGCGGATCGGTAGGCCCCAATTGCGGGCCAGACCACCGTGGGGGCACCCCCCAGGACCCCGGAGCCCGCCCGCGCCGCATTGTCCCGCCGGTAAGGTAGGTGGTGTAATCTACGCCGGCGGGACAGGCATTTTAGCGGCGGGACTTCGGCCAATGCGGGCCGGAAAATCGCGGGCGGGGGCCCGCCAACCGGCGCGGCGCGATACCCGCCCCCGCCAAATATCCGGTGCCGGAGAATTCGGCAACCGGCGGGGGCGGGATTCACGCCAGACCCCGGCGATTCTCCGACCCGGCGGGGGGGTCGTAGAATCTCACCCCTTATGTAGAACCTTCTGAAGATCCATGTCCATTATACCTACTGTATCTCCTTGATCGAACCAGTCAATTTTTCAAAAAAGTCAATTAAATTTGTTAACTTTCCTTTAAGAAATCTATGCTAGCTAACCTTGATGAATCCATTTTAACTTTATTTTGAATTATAAATTCTAAGCGTTTACCAGAATGGATATTAGTCCTTCCTTCTTCCATTCTAAGTCCATGGTACAATTTGCATATAAAATCCCTTGGCTTTTGTCATGATATGCGGACACACACATAATGATATACAGACAAGCAGCTAATGGACACAGAGAACAGGACATGACCAATGAGCAGGCAGGACACTTAGGGGTGGGATCTGACTATAAAAGACACGAGGCACTCACACTCCGCCTCTTTCCACTGATGAACATCTAGAGAGTCAGTCAAGGGTGTTACAATCTCACACCTCAACAATGTGGCTAAGAGCTAGTCTGGTTCAGTCAGACAGAGTAACCACACTTAAGTTAGCAGAGAGTAGAACTCACAGAGAACTGTGCTAACTGTGCTATTAGTTCAATAAACCTGATTGAACTAACTGCAAGGTCTAGAGTATCTTTCTGATCTAAGCTGCATCCAGTTGCAGCCAGTGTTAGACCAGTGTACCTAACACGACAGCTTTGATGTTATCAAAAGGCCTTTGTTCATATTCCTTTTAGCCCTTCTAATCTACTTTTTTATCCCCTGCTCACTTTCTATATTCCACATGATTATTTTAAGTGTTGTTAGCCCTACCATTGCCTTGGTCCCATTTTTGTCTGTATGTATCAATTTTAGCAGAATCTTGACAATGCAGGAGGCCATTTGGTCCATCGAGTTACACTGGCTCTCTGCAAGAGCAGGCTACCTGGTCCCACATCTCTGCATTATCCCTGTAACCTTGCACATTATTTCTTTTTAAGATAGCAATCCAATTCCCTTTTGAATACCTCGATCAAACCTACCTCCACCACCCTCTCAGGAAGTTTGTTCCAGACTTAAACCACCCTCTCGGTGAAAAACAAATTCTCACATGGGTGACATGGTGGCACAGTGGTTAGCGCTACTGTCTTAGCACCAGGGACCCTGGTTCGATTCTGCCCTTGGGTGGTGGTGTGGAGTTTCTCCCCGTGTCTGCGTAACTTACCTTCGGGTGTTCCAGGTTCCTCCCACAGTCCAAAGATGTGCAGCTTAGGTGGATTGGCCATGCTAAATTGCCCCTTAGTGTCCAAAGCTGTGTAGGTTAGGTGGGGTTACGGGGATAGGGTGGGGCATTGGGCCTAGGTGTGGTGCTCTTTCAGAGGGTCGGTCCAGGCTTGATGGGCCGAATGGCCTCCTCCTGCACTGTAGGGATTCAGTGGATCATGTTTACCTATTTTGCCAATTATTTTGAATCTATGCATTCTAGTTCTTGATGTACTCTTGAACGGGGACAATTTCTACTCTAGCCATCTTTTGTTTGAAGATTTCCACTGCTGATCTATTGACTATTCTTCTATGTTTTCTGTCAAGTTAATTTGAATCTAATCCCTTCTTAGCTGTCTGAATTTTGACTTTTTCTAGTCCAGCGCCCTCATCTTTGATTTACCATAATCTATTTCTATTCTTCCACTGAACCTAACTGAATATGACTAGCATAATCCTTTTAATACATAATTAATTGCCCTGCAGTATTATCTACATATTTTTGTATCTAGTTCCATTGTTTGGAGCTCTGTGCATACAAGAATTGTATAATTTTCCCTTCTACTCCCTATGGGAATCCATATGTATTCTACCTTACCATATTTCCAGAACATCTATTTGTTCTAACACTACAATAGGAACCTTTGCTAAGAGAGCCACCCATTTTACCCTTCCTATCTGTCCTGAAAATATTACCAAGAATATAAAATTCCCTGACCTGTCCAAACCTAAGCTAAATTTCACCCTATTCAATTTGGGCTGAATTGAAATTCAGAATGGAAGGACAGTGTGTTAAATGCACCTTCCAGACAACCTTGGCATCCAGTATTGGCATCAAGCACTTCCAGATCAAGTAACCCTCCAGCCGTATGCAGGGTTAGTTTCCCAACACCCTGCTACAATAATGTGACTTCATTCCAACATTGTGAGATAACTCCTATGTGCCACTGTGCTCAGTCATCCAGATAATTTTTTTTGCAGTCACTTTTAATCCTTAGAAGTGGCTCCAGTAGAACACTTGTCAGCCTTGTACTTTGATGTGACAGTAACTATTTGACATCATCATGTCAGTAATCAGAAACAAATAGTACCACCATAATCCATCACAATTTTCAAAAATATTCACAAGCTGTATTCCTGATGTTTTTTTTTTACCTTGCTAGAAACAAAAGCAAAAACAAAAGTGCTGATCTTCCATTTAAAACCTCTGCTATCCAGGGTGTATGTTCTTTGTCACTGATACTACAACTTGGCTATAAAATGTTAACATCAGCCCTATTTTCTAAATTTGTGCGACATAGTCGAGACTTACTAGCTGTTGTCACGGTTTCTCATAACAGTAGTAACTTAAACTTTAAAATACAATGATATTAGAATACTTTAAAATGAATGATATTTTTTCCTTTTTTTTAATTCCAGAAGTCTGTTTTGGGGTATCATTTGTTGTATTACTTGATGTTTATTTTAACAAAGTACAGCAGAATTTCACCAAAGAGGTTTTCATTCTCTCAGTTTGCAGCTCAGATGCTTTTGCTAACAAGTCCTACTTTTCATGCTTCATAGGCTTTGATTATTTCCGACAAATGTTTTGGAGCATTACTGCTTTGGATAATTCTTACTATTATTTCTATACAATGACTGGCTGTTTTTTAAATATATATATATATCTGAATCGATTGGATTTTCGTGACTGCCTATTTGCTGGCGAATTTCCTCAAAAAACTGAAGATAATGTTTCCCTCGCCCTCCAGGCTCTCTTTGGAAGCACATACAATTAAATTGCAGACTCCCAGCCAATTTCCATGCATAAAAAGTAATGGATGAAAAAAGTCACAGACTGGGAAGCTAAAGCTACACAATTTGTGCTCCTGACACTTGCCAAGTGAGCAGAAGCTGAATTTTTGCTGCATGGTAGAAAATTCATTCAGTACCTCATTGCCATTCTTTTGCATGCTTCAATTGCCGGTTCACCCTTTGGTAGAGGCTTAAATGCACGTTATACATAATCACAATCTTGCTGCACATTGATCTCATACCTTGACTAGGAGGCTCCTTGCAGTTTTGTTTTCAAGTGATACTTAAAAATATTAAATATTTTTCTGAAAAATGGCTCATGTTAGGATATAGAAGAAATATTTTTTACTAGGCTGAACCAAATTAGGGGTAAGAATGCTCAATAATTAATTAATTCCTAATTTGCAAAAGGCATCCTTGGCCACTCTAATTTTTGTCTCTGGATTTCCCCAACCCTATCCCCCATTCTAGGTTGAAACATTCTGATTTGTACAGTACAGGGTAGGTGTGTTTCCAAGTACACCCACAGTATGATAATGAGAGAAGTCAAGTTAAGCGGTGATGCAACTTATGCAACTCGGAAGAAAGCAAATCCAGTCAAACAGCACTAATGAAATATTCAAATGTTATCACAAGGAACTATCTAATTAAGGACATGTCTATTGTTTCCATGTTGGAAAGGGCAGGGGAGGAGGGAGTGCTACCTACTAGGTGATTAACCTGTTTAGAATATTGTTTGTAAAATAATTTGTGCTTTGTGGCCATCTATATTTTCTATCATTATCTGAGCCTGTCACTGGTAGAAAGTGAATTTGACAGCTGTAGTGTCACTCAGTGTATCCTTCTAAATGTTGAGAATGTTTGGAATTCAAACAAGTATCTGAAAACCTGCTGAAACCTCAGCAACCTTAAGTTACAAATGGAGACTCCTAATCTCACTTGAAGCAAAGGTGCTTAATGTACATAGTGCAAGATCATGTTCAGGGTTTCCTTTTGGATTTTTTAAAAGTGCTTAAGTTTCTGTTTGAGAGAGTATTTTTAACAAAGTACTCTGGTGCATTTCATAGTGTGCATTCATCTCTGTTCTGCTTTATTTAGATGGCATAATAACATTTAGGGTTTTTTGTTTTTAAGAAGAATCAGGATGGATTTACAGCTGCTGTAGCTCACAACATGGTTCAGGGTGAAAGAAAGATAGGCAAACCAGATTCAGTTAAAAATAGTAACTCTAATCTCAGTGCCGAGGTACATATCCGCATCTGTTTCTCAATGTGCAGAAGTGTTATGTAAATGATCCAGATGCTATTCACGTGAAACACTCAATAGAAATCCAGTAGTCTAGAAGTGTTTCTGTATTGTTGCTGTTACCTGTCAGTTAGTGCATAGATTTTTTAGCACATTAAAATGAATGCATAGTAATTTAGCCCGTCACCAGACTCCATTATTTGAATAAATTCAGTCCCTGGCCGTTTATGTTTTAATTTTGATGTTTATATAACTTAAATGTTTTAGCATTTAGCTTTTACCAAACTGAGTTAAGGCTGCTCAGGCCTCGGGCCGGAAAAGGGAGGTGGACATCTCCATTACTGACCCCTTTCCTGATTGGACAGCACCCCAAATGCCCCCTCCCCCTCCCCGCCCCAGGTATCCCTCCTCCCCTGGCCTTTCCAACATAATCCCACACCCTTATTCTCCCTCCACCTTATGCTCCCCTCCTGTCTCTAGCACGTGACCCTACCCCCCCCCCCCCCCCCCCCCTCCATATGTACCTTTGTCCTGGGCTCCTGACACTTAGACATGCGGGGGAGATGAAGTCCCAGCAATGGGCACTGCTTCCAATGTTGCTATGATGGGTCTAATGAGCTGCTGAGCAATTAGATGACCAGCAGCTCTCTGAGGCCAGACTTCCTACCTCCTACCTAATGAGGACAAATTCTGCCTCTGGCCAATTAAATCCCACAGAGCATTAAATGGATGCGGGACTGCTGACACCCCTGCAGATTTTCCCGCATCATTCAAAGTTTTTTCCCCCTCAAGGGTTAACTTGATCCCACTATCCTGAACACCAGCATGCTTTGGTATTTCCCCATTGTAACATTCCTTACGGGACCTAAGGGGTGGGAATGCTTGTCTTCCCCGTGCTCCTTGAAGAGTACGATCGCCCCAGCCAGTGGGGGGATATCTCAATTACCTAATGTATATAAGGTCTGCCAATAAGGCACCGACCATGAAGGAACCCGGTAGGGATCTACATGAATGTATATATATCGTTTGTAAATAAAACTTTGTTCTTATTTTTACTCAGTGTAGACTTCCCGTGTCCTTACATTGGTGCTGCATTTGATAGCATCTTACTCAATGTTGTTGCATCATGGGAGTATGTTGACAGACTGTAGCACATGTGGACATTTAAAAAAGACAAGCTTGCACAGTGTCATGTCTGTGCATCATCATTGTCACCTCTTTCTCCATTCCATCCAATGCAGCCATGCAATCTCCTAGGAGAGGAGCAGAAATATATGGCCATAGTTTTACAGGACATTTGGGGACAGACTCTGAGGCAGAAAGACTGGCAACTGGCATGGGAAAATGTTGGTTGGTGTATCCGATGCCTTCTCACCACCATGTCATTTTGTAGCGGCAAGCGAGATAGCAGATTACTCACCTATCCGGGGACCAATTGAGTTTCCTAAGTGGCCAATTCCGAGCCTCTTTATTCCTTTGTTGGCATTATACCAGAGGTAGGGCCCTCTGCCAGATGGGGAGATGGCATGTCGCAGGGAGGGTGTGCTGTTTGGGCACTGCACAGCCCAGAGGGGCTCCTTGACAATGGCTACTTCTGCTGGAATGCATCAGCTGCTGATGACCACTCTCCTTGCTGGGGCCTGCATGACTGGCCCTGCCGCCCCAGGTGCCTCTTGCCTTACTCTTGAGTGTGTATGTCCATTGATGCACTCTCATCCTCCAGTTGCAGCCCCAACAGTGGCCATTGCTCCCTGTGGCGCTGCTGAGCAGCTGACCCTCTAATTGGGCCAGCTGCCTGGCAGCAGGACCCCTGCTTCCTCCAAAAAGAAATGGCCATAGAAATAACTTTAGTGTAATAGACTAGGAAATTGGTCCCCAAGCCAGCAACCTTCAGAAGATCTCCTACTGCCACCTTCTAGCCACAGTGTCCCACCATGCCTTCATACCTCTGGAAACTCTCCCATAATGCTAAAGACTGCCAAACATATTACCGTCAACTGAGGAAATACAATACTAGAGTATTGGCTCCAGCACGCACCAGTGCCTAAAGCTCCTAAAAGTGTTTATGATGGACAGAAAGATTCGCCAATCATTCACTTTTTAAGTGCCAGGTAGTAAATACAAAGGAAACGATTGAAAAAAATGGTTTCCTTTTATACAGAAAAGAATATGGTAAAGCATAAATTTTTCTGATGTAACAAAAACTACCAGATTTCCTGCAATTACCGTAAGCAAGCATACTAAGGGAGCAATACACAGGCGCAGCTAAGAAAGAAATCTGCAAATGGAGAAAGAATTGTGTAGGAACAGCTCTCAAGATTATTGTAAATGACATTTGCATTCCTTTAATTTGTGTTCCTTTTATTTAGTTGTCCAGGGATCTGTATTGGGACTACTTCCATTGTCAATATTTGCAGCTAATTTAGACTTGGGCACAGGAAGCATGATATTAAAACCTGCCAATGACGCAAAAGCAGTTGGCTTTACAAATAAGTAGATTGTAAAATAAAATGTTAATAGAACATAGCCAGGTTAGCAGAACTTAAGTGATAGATGCAGTTTAATTTAGAGAAGTGTGAGGTAAACATTTTGGGAGCAAAAAATTGTCACACAGGATCAGGCCACTGCTGAACATCCATGGAAATGATCCCTGACAATGAGTGAGAAAGAAGGGTGAGAGCAGTTGGGATGGGATTGGGAGTTTTTGAAAGGCATAGGAGAACCTCAATGCAGGGAAAATCCAAAACATCCTTGTGTGTCTGCGGGAGTTCTCCTCATCCTGACCCACAAGGATTCCATCTAAAATGCTTTTTTTTAGTGCCTTTTCAGGGTGCTCTGTGGACTTCCACCATGATTGTGATACAAGGGCTGACCCAATGTGGGTCTTGCACATGTGGAAATTAAAATGCTGTTGTGGCACTCATGGGTTCAGCAGGCTGCAGCTTCACAAAGTAACTTAGGCCCGTGCTTGTTTGTAGTGGGAACCTCGCCTGAGTTCATAGTTATTGAAGATAATAAACCACCTGTAGGAAAGGTGCAGCTTTGGACTGGAGAGTAGACCCTGCTTACATTGGCCCTTCCCAGGATCATTCTCAGAGGGCAAGAGTGGGAGTTATAATTAACTCTCTCTTGAAAGTCAGAAAGATACAAACTGGAAAGGAATTGAACAAATTCCTTGATCACTCGTAAACAGCGTTCACTTGATAATGATCAGGACTGAAACAGTGGACTGAATTTTCACTTCAGGCACAGGAAATAGGAATCGAGACTACTCCCCGCTCCTGAACCTGGGCCAAGCAGGAAACAGTCACTCTTCGGGGGTTTTACCGGGGCACAGGTTCCAATCTCTCAATGCTGGTGGGTCAATCAGAGACCTACCAGCTTGAGAGGAGCAACAGCTTGCAATGGATGGTAAATAACTGAGAGGGTGCTTTTCAGAGTATTTAAGTACAGCAGTAGCAAAGTCTTGCTTCATTTGTACAGAACCTTGGTTAGACCACACCTGGAGTACTGTGTGCTGTTTTGGTCCACTTACCTTTGGAAGGAGTGCAGGGAAGATTCACCAGACTTGTTCTCCGGATGGTGGGACTGTCCTATAAAGAGAGTGGGGAAACTGGGCCTGTATTCTCTAGTGTTTCAAAGAATGAGAGGTGATTTCTTTGTAGCCTACAAAATACTTAAAGGAATAGATAGGATTGATGCAGGGAAAATGTTTCCCCTGGTTGGGGAAGGTTTCTGCCTATTAAAAACAGAAAAGGATATGTGGATTGTGTAAGAAACTGGTGTTGAAGTAGTAGATCAACCATGATCTCATTGAATGGCAGAATGGGCTCAAAGGGCTGAATGGCCTAATGTTCCTGTTTCTTATTTTCTTAATAAACAGTACAGTTGTGATGCTCCTTTCGTGCCAGCAGACCACAATTTCAAATTCTCCTTATGCAGGGACATACCTCAAAGAATAAAACTAGACAGATCACCTAGAATCAACCGAGGCAATAGAAGTGAAAATGCACACCCTGCCTCGTCAACTCTATAAAGTTCTGCTGCCAAACATCTGAGGACTTGTGCCAAAATTGGGAGAGCTGTCTTGCAGAATTAATAGTCACTTGTACAAATACGGGCTAATACAGAAGAGCCAGCATGGGTTTCTTCGGGAAAATCATGTTTAACTGGCTTGCTGGAATTTTGAAGTGGTAACAGAGTGAGTTGAGGCCAGTGTTGTTGATGTGATGTACATAGACTTCCAAAAGCCATTTGATACAATGGGTGCAATCTTCCAGCCACACTACGCCAGAAAAGCAACTTGCCGTGGCGCAGTCTGGCCGGTGAAAGACGGGAGACCTCGCTCCCAGGATCTACCCGGCTCACACCACCTCAAGAGATTCAACTCAATTATGCGAGATGTTGCAAGGGGAAACCCGTCCACAATGAGTAGGATCAGTTTTTGGCAAATTTGCATATTGGAGCGAGGCCTTACTCTAATGTGCAGATTCCCAAGGTACCTGACGCTTTGGGATTCAAGCCCTTCGCCTTGGGTACCTTGTCGAGCGCCATTTGGTACTGTTCCCCACAAATGTTGACCGGCGGAAACAGCACTCATGGGGGTCTCCAAGGGATTGGAACCCCCAGCTGTATGCTCTTTGGGCAGGGTGGTGCCCTGGCACTGCTGGTGCATCTGGGCCCCTGGCACTACCAGTCTGGCACCCTGACAATGCCACCTGCATGCCAGACTGGCACTGCCCAGGTGGTACTGTCATCTGGCAGGGGCACTACCAGGGCGCCAGGTTGGCATTGCCTGGGTGCAAGCCTGGCATTTGTTTGCATGCGCGCCTGGTCGGGCCGGGGTTGACCCGCAATGGGTGTTGGTTGGGGGGGGTGGGGTGGGAGACCCTCCGATATTGCGTTTGGGCTGGGGATTTTTTTTCTGGGCCTCTGAAATCGGGGCCCCATTTAAAAATGGCTTCCCATCTCTCGCTACAACAGGGAGTTCTGCTGAGCAGAGCTCCACGTTTAGGCCCCTTATTCAAACAAGTTCATTGAATAGCCACATATTTCTCGGCACTGCAAGTGCTGGGAAACACACGACTAAACGCGCTCGTTCGGGGACTTTGTTCCATTTTGGGAAGATCACGCTCAATGCCACATGATAGAATTGTGAGCAAATATTTAGCTAATGGAATAAAAGGGGCAGTAGCAACATGGATATGAAAGTGACTGAGTGACAGAAAACAAATGTGATGGATAATTGATGTTTTAGGGCTGGAGAAAGATTTCTAGTAGAGCTGCACAGAGGTCAGTATTGAGATCCTTGCTTTTCCCGATAAATATTAATGATCTCGACCTTGGTGTAGGGGAACAACTTCAAAATTAGTGAGCGATAGAAAACATGGAAGCATTGTACATTGTGGACAGGACAGTGTAGAGCTTCATAAGGGCAGAGGCAAGTTGTTGGAATGGGCAGAAAAGTGGCAGGTGAAGTTCAATATGGAGAAATGTAAGATGATTCTTGGAGAGATTGTATAAAATAAAGAGGGTGCAGGATTAGAGAGACCTGGGTGTGTATGTGCAAAAGTAATTGAAGATGGCAGTACTGGTTGAGAGAGCAGTGTCCCTATTAATCAATAGACTTGATTAATAGGGACACAGAGTACAAGAGCAAGGTGCTTATGTTGAACTTCTAAAAGATGCCAGCTGAAATATTACATACAGTTTTGGGCGCCACATTTTAAGAAGTATATGAAGACGGACAGTGCAGAAGAGGTTTATGAGGATGGTTTCAAGGATGAGCAACTACAGCCATGAAGATAGATTGGAGAAGTTGTGACTCTTCCTTGTAGAAAAGAAGGCTGAAAGGAGATTTGAAAGAAGTATTCAAAATCTGAGGGACCCCAACAGAGAAGACAGGGGAGGAAATGTTCCCACTTGTGAAAAGAGGGATAAAATTGACAAGACGGGGGTCACATGATGTGAGCACAGAGCGGCTGCATTTCACGAACTCTGGCGCTGATCATCTTTTAGTTCTTTTTATTCTGATGCACATTCCATAGTTGTTTGTTTCTGGTGTATATGTCTTGTGCTATATCCCTGGAAGATCCTGGTTAGATTTAGGCATTGAGGAGCCGAGTTAAGTCAAAAAACCTTTCTGTCACTGTATCGGATCAGTGCTGTGCCTGGGGTAGGGAGATACAGGGGTCTCCTTGCTCCTGGTACAACACAGCAATGTCCAGATGAACACTACTGTGCTTCTGGACTCATGTTGCTACCGCAACAAAGGTCAGAAGTTTGACTGGGGATGGAGGCCGAGGCGTGAGGGGTGTGTGGCCTAATGAGGACGAGGAGCGGCAATGTGGAAAGTTGAAGATGATTAATGGAAGGCAGAGACACAAGACCGAGAGAGGGGAGGGGGGAGCTGGACCCAGACAAGGCTGCATGAAGAGCTCCAAAATAAGGGGGTCAAAGAGATAACACATATTTGCTGGAAGGAGATTATTCTAAGTATTAAGCCATTTGATTTGAACAAGTAATACTCTAAAGTAGCAGAGTTAGGAATTTCAGGCTGTGCATTAAGAATTCTTCCAATGGACTGATTTTTAGGCCATTTTGATTCTCTATTTGATTCTATTTATTCCCTTCATTTTAACTCCACAAGCCGGAGCCATTTTTCTTTTCATCACCTGGAGAGTGTTGACAACTATGCGGCTCTATGTTTTAAATCTTTGTGGAACTACATTTGACAACTGTATTGTTTCTTTAGCCTTGTTAATCCTTACATGCTGCATTTTTTCCTCCTTTTAGCTTAATTTGCTTCTTTCCGCTATTCTAAAGGTTTAATCTTCTCTTGATTCTTGTATTTCTTTGGGCGGAATCCTCTCTTGTTGTGACAACGTCTCAAGTCAGCTGGGAAAAGTAATGTTTGGCCGGCTTTTTCCACCATATTTTATGACACATTGTCAAAAAGATCCTGGAAGCAGGTCCTAATGGCAGGGTGGGCCCACTAGCTCCCTCAGCCCCCGACAGATGGGGGCAGTATTAATAAAGCGTGCCCTGATCTGAAAACAATAAAAATAAAGAAAGAAACACAAATATCAAACTGAGCCCCCACTTCCCTACAGACTTGGGAGTTTCTCCCCACTCCCAGGGGAACATCAGAACCCAATCCGCCCCACCCCATATCTCCCCAATGGAAGCCGCCCAGCAGTGCAGGAGACACTACCGGGGCATGACCCCCCCGCCCCCCCTTCCCCGCCCCCACCCCGCCCAGGCTCTACTTACCTCTGCACCCCCAGCAGGGACCATTCACTAAGTTCCCGTTTGTCAGCGGGGAGGGAAATACTTAAGTGTGGGGACAGGGGAAACACAGGAATTTTATTTATATATTTGGTAATGAGGTTCCCGACCATTCATGGTGGCAACCCCTTACATTATTGGCAGGGACATTCGAGCGGGAAAATCCTGCCAGCGAGAAAGCCATTTTGGGATTTCCCCCTCGATTCTCCCCTCCCGCCACCATTCCCGCCCGCCGATAAAGGGGTGGAAAATTCCCCCCCCCACACTTTTGTGTTTTACTTCCTTCTTCACCTGTCATTGTCTTCTGTTATTTATAGAATTCATTTGACTTTTTGTCTTACTTTTGAGTATTTATCTAAATGTACAAAAGCTTGCTAAAGTGACATTAGCAGTTACTCACCTGGAGATTAGTGACATCTATGCGGCTCTATATTTAAAACAAACTGCAAAATACTTCAAATGTCTCAGTTTTCAAAAAGGTCTGCCATGCAATGCGTGTGTTAGGTGACTCCTTTATAGCAAAATCTTGCTGACAACTCACTAGCAAGTCACTGCTTAAGATTATTACACTTGAATTTAGAAGGGCCCCTTGCCTCCCATCTTTTTCTAAACTTTTAGCATAATCTTCCAAATTCCACAAATGTAATTTTTGACAATTATCCATTTCATGAAAGCAATTCGTTTGAACAGACATTTTTCACATCTGTAAATGACTGGCATTAAACCGAAGTGTGGTCCTTGTTATTTAATTGTGTTGTAATGCATTTGTTTCCTTCGTCAACACGTCTCCTCTCACTATTAGCTTTTTCCTAATTGTTGTTTCACAAATATTTTTCTCTTTTTCTAGGACTAGATTACATTAAACAGAGAATGCAGGAGGCAATGGGATACACAGAGAAGAAAGAAGAACCTCCCCCTCCAAAAGAAAAGAAACCATCTTCAGCGAATAACAGTCCTCACTTCTACAGGAAAGGTACAACTCCACCACATACACCTGGACACAGTCCTGGTCCTACACCTCCTCCTTCACCACCAATATACCAGAAAACTCCAAACACAAGCTGGAATAAAGACTCTTCCAGCAGCGTTAACAAGGATGTATCAGGAGCGGCAGGGAATAGATCATCATCAAAAAGTATTGCCAAGATGAGTGCAAAGCAAGGGAATGAGTGGAAACAGCCAAAGTCAGCAGTTTCCATGCCCACAACTGCTGGCAATGGACAGTTACATAGTGCATACCACAGTTACTTTGTGCGCACAGATGTAAAGCTGCCACCTGAAGAACCAGATGAACAGGCTAATCCTTCACCCATGGCACTCGGAAGGTTACCACCACCGCCAAAGCCGATGCCCACAAAGTCACCTGTCAAGGAATCTAAATCTGAGCCAAAATTGAAGAAACAGTTGTCTACTGTTGTACCTGAACCAAAGAAACTATCAAAATCCCGATCACGTGATGTTAGTGTGGAAGAAACAGAAGAAATTGTGGAGTCGGTATGTATCCATCACTTGTTGCTGCAGTTTTCCATAGCACCCTGAAAAGTACCACTGATGGAAAAATAGAAAGGTTATTCAGATTAATCCTACACCACATTCTATTACCTGACATAATCAGAGCAAATCAGATGTCACCAGCCAGTTTTGTTCAAATCTGTGAAATCATCCAGCTGCTTCACCTGAGAAAAGAGACATTGAAACCGTGTAGGCTTTTAAAATATTTCAGGAGTATAAAACGAGCAAAGATTAACTAATCAGAGCTGAAAAAAAGCCAAATTATTATTTTGACAAAATCAGATTGCCAAAATAGGGGAACCTATTTCGTGTTTTGTGTTGTATAACAGTGTACACATCTTCAAATATACATATTTAGAAGTTATTCTCTAAAACAATAGAAAGTGTTTAAATAAATGATCAATATACCTAGAAAATAAATTTACAGCATACCCAATTCTAAAATTGCCACTTGTTATCCCTTGACGCCTTGAGTATGTAACAAGCAAGGTAGATAATGAGGAACCAGTAGATGTATTTTGATTTCCAAAAGGAATTCAACAAGGTTCCACATAAACGGTTACTACACAAGAGAAGAACTCATGGTATTGGAGTGATATATTCGCATGGATCGAGCATGGTTAACTAATAGGCAATGTAAGTCAGGGTAAATGGGTCATTTTCAGGTTGGCAAACAATTAGTGGATTGCCACAGGGATTAGTGCTGGGGCCTCAACTATCCATGATCTGTATTAATGACTTGAATGAAGGACCCACTGTATTGTCGCCGATTTGCTAATGATACGAAAATAGATAGGAAAACAAGTTGTGTGGAGGGTACGAAGAGTCTCCAAAGGGAATTAGACAGGGTGAGTGAGCAACACTTTTGTCGATGGAGTATAATGTGGAAAAATGTGAAGTTGTCCACTTTGGCAGGAAGAATAGAAGAACAGAATATTATTTTAATTGAAAGAAATTGCTGAATGCTGCGATATAGAGGGATCGGGCTGTTCTTATACATTAATCACAAAAAGTTAGCTTGCAGGCAATTGGAAAAGTATTCAAAAAGCAAAAGCCGATTCTGCTGCTTGTTGGACTATTTGCATTGGAAAGAAGGTGAAGATGGAACAAGATACATTTCTCAAACTGGTGACAATTTGATCAAAATGTTTTTTTTAATTCGTTCCATTCAGAATGAGAAACCACTGCATATTTAGCATCGAGCCAAATGTTTTGATTTCCTCAAAGTAATTAAGTGAATGAGATTTTTATTAATCTTTTGACCGCCTTTTGATTCCCAAAACCAAAATGTTTGTTGGTTTTCTAGTTCTCCATCTGTTTTGCTTTGTAATCCTGTCCCATATTTTGATTTTGTAGGTGAAAAATGATTTCAGAAAGCCAATTTGAAAATCAGAAACCTGTTCATTTTGAAGAAGTAGCTCTGCCACCACCAGGTCCTGCACCCCCCACTTCGAGATGCAAGGGTTGATTTTAATTCCTGGCTTGGGAGTCTTCTCAGATATCAAGCAGATTATAACTGATTTTAATGCTCTCTATTTCCAAACATAAAAGGTTAAAAACATTTTTTTAAAGGTCCTTCTTGAAGGCCATTTTATATTCTATTTGAAACCACCTCTGCAAACGATTTATTGCTAGCCGCAGAAATTCTTTGAGTTCCAGAAGTGCTAATGCTCTCAAAATTCTGATTCTAACACAGAAACTAATAACTGAGTCTAGCATAAAAATAGCAAAGAAGTAGAAGTGGCAACTTTTAAATTTGAACCCAAGCAGATCAATTGTACTGCTAATTGTTTCTCACTGTTTAAAAACTTTTATTTTTATCCCTCCCAGATCCTTCTTTTTTACCATCAGGCTACCTACTTCCCTGACAGGTGCTCTACTCAGCCAATTTCCTACCCCAATGCTTCAGTACTCCTTGATTTTTCTACTCTCAATCTTCCATTCTAGGCTTGACTCGCTCTTAGATAAGCCTAGACTTTAGTGCCTTTTTTGGCATCCATCAAAGGGCTCATTGAGACATTTTGCTCTGGTTCATTACGAGTAACGAGTCCAGTTGCACCATGGTATTCTCTCAGCAAACCTACCTCCCAGCCCGTCCACTGAGTACTTGCCAATTCCTTTCCCATTCAACTCCCCCTCCCCCCCCTGATCCTGTCGACTCTGCTCGAGCATCCATTCACACTTGTGAACAAGCCCCTTGCCATCCATGAACTTGTATGGGATCATTGTATCTACATTGTGGCTTTGCCTTATCGGAAACCAAGCTGAGGGATGAGGATACCCCTCCGCATTCCCCTCCACCTCCCTCATCTCCCAGCCCCGAGCGACATCCTCCACCACCTTGGCCTGATCCCAAGCCCCTCTGGCACTTTTTGCTCCTTTGAGGATCTCGCTTTATTTCACCTGTCTCAAATTTCATTTAAAATCATTCTCAGCCACCCAGCTAAGTACAATTAAAACATTTCCTACCTAGAAGCAGAATATTTTTGTATTTCATCACAAGAAATTGCAGGAATTTGCTGTCTGTTTTTGTGAACAACATTCTATATCACTGATTTAATATTCTGAGGGAACGTTCTTTATGAATACTTAACAGTCTCCATAAATTATCATCCAAATATTGAAAGTACTCCAGAATGTTATGGCCTCCCAGGCTGCAATATTCCTCCTCCCATTATAACTCATGAACTGTTGAATTATCTCCATCATTGGGGCAGCACGGTAGCACAAGTGATTAGCACTGTAGCTTCACAGCGCCAGGATCCCAGGATCGATTCCCTGCTGGGACATTGTCTGTGCAGAGTCAGCACGTTCTCCCCGTGTCTGTGTGGGTTTCCTCCGGGTGCTCCGGTTTCCTCCCACAGTCCAAAGACCTGCAAGTTAGGTGGATTGGCCATGATAAATTGCCCTTAGTGACCAAAAAAAGGTTAGGAGGGGTTATTGGGTTACGGGGATAGGGTGGAAGTGAGAGCATAAGTGGGTCGATGCAGACTTTGATGGACCAAATGGTCTCCTTCTGCACTGTATGTTCTATGTTCTACGTTCTTATGTTCTAATAATATCCTTCAATCAACCAGTCCTATTCCAACCATACAAGTGTCTAGTTCCTTTTTGGAGTGATCCCTTGACTCTGCCTCAGCAGTTGTTGCTGAGTATCCATCCATTCTATAAACAATGGAGGAAGGTTAAACATTCCTGCATTTTAAAATCAAGTTTTTTTTTAAAAGTCACACATGAATTAAGGAGGCAACAAGAAAACCAATTACTTTCATTGAAAATATACTATCCATTAGGTTTAGATGATGTTCATCTAATTAGCTGCATAAGTCATTCCACGGTCCAGTGTAAACCCTTTCATAGAATCATAGAATTTACAGTGCAGAAGGAGGCCATTTGGCCCATCGAGTGCACCGGCCCTTGGAAAGAGCACTCTACTTAAGCCCACACTTCCATCCTATCCCTGTAACCCAGCAACCCCACCTAACATTTTTGGACACTAAGGACAATTTATCATCGCCAATCCACCTAACCTGCACATCTTTGGACTGTGGGAGGAAACCGGAGCACCCAGAGGAAACCCACGCACACACGGGGAGAATGTGCAGACTCCGCAGAGACAGTGACCCAAGCCGGGAATCGAACCTGGGACCCTGGAGTTGTGAAGCAACTGTGCTAACCACTATGCTACCGTGCTGCCCGTCTAACTCTTTTCACTCTAACTCTTTTCGCCACCCCACTGTCTTCAAAGGGTTACAAGACCAATTTAATCGCAGGTGTATCAAACACCATTATTCGCTGTTGGTTCAGATCAACTTTTTAAAATATATTTTTTTACTATATAATAATAATATTTTTTATTGTCACAAGTAGGCTTACATTAACACTGCAATGAAGTTACTGTGAAAAGCCCCTAGTCGCCACATTCCGGCGTCTGTTTTGGTACACAGAGAGAGAATTCAGAATGTCCAATTCACCTAACAGCACAGCACGTCTTTCGGGACTTGTGGGAGGAAACTCGAGCACCCAGAGGAAACCCAACAGACAGAGGGAGAACATGCAGACTCCGCAGAGTTCATTTTCAGTTTTAGTCAGAATGCCTCTGCCATCATATGACTGATGTTGAATTGCATTTTATTAATAGGATCTTGCATATTCTGATGTATTATTAAAGAGTCATGTAAAGTTTATATTAAAGGTAATTAGAGCACCTTGAATAGCTGTCAACATAACAGGCAGGATTTAGGAATAATTCATTCTATTGGGTAATTCAATGTTTGAGAAGACGCCCTTTTGAAAGAAAATGGGTGAATAAAGCATTTCTTTAAAATTGTGCTGCTAAAGTCACATTAATAACGATACCTTTTTAAAAACATTACAGAGTCCAAATACCATCTTGGTTATCCTGGTAATGCTGTTGAATATTGGTTTAGCTATTCTTTTTGTCCATTTCCTGACTTGACAAGAATTTGCCAAGGTAAGAATTTAATTTTCTTTGTCGAAGATTGTATTATACAATTTCTAGCTACTATTTATCCTCTAATCGCAGGCAATAGTAAACTGTTAATTTTTTCATGTCTAACTTTAGCTATGCCTGAATGTGATTCAACATAGTTATTTAATAATCTAACTGTTTTGACCCTTCAGTGAAGTCATGAAAACTAAGGGTGTTTGCCCAGAGTTCTCTACAGTTGTGCCATCAGCCTTATTATTGACACCAGACATGCTGAGACACAGGGAAAGAGTCTTGGAATTGGTGTGGGACTCAGGAAAGATGAGACATGGAAATTAAGTCAGGGGCTGTGTGTGCCCCGGTGATGATTTGTGGCTCTGGATCCTCTGAAAACTGAAGCAAGTGGCCATGTTGTTGGAAAAATCTGCTGAACCAGCCTAACCACTGAAGTGCATGGCTGCTCCATCTGCTCTAGTGGAGTGTGACTTAACTGGAAATGTACAGACTGCACTTTTGTTGATGGACGTTAACAGCTGCCTTACTTTTTTACTGTCTTGAAGTTTAGCTGGGAGAAGGGAGCGGCTGCCAGAGGAATGTGGTTGGAGGATTCTGTGCTGTGGATGCAATTTCCAGTAGTCTCTCCTATCACGTTAGAAGTACATTAGCAGCATCACTCAACCAGTCTTATTCCATTACCGGCTGCTCCTAACATCTTGTACAATGTTCTGGGAGATTATTTTGAAAATGTTGACACACTTTTTGCATGAAAATTATACATTTTCTGTCACTGATTACATTTTTTTTTTGTCTAATGTTTAGAACATTTATTTAGATCAATCTGAGTTCATTTCCTTTGCTTTCAGTGACCGAATTAGGAGCCTTCATTCAATTTTTATGATTACTGAAGTGCTGTGACCTGTAACCCAAATTATCATATATGTCAACATTGAGAAACCATCAGTTAAGGAAGGAGTTTTTATGCATGTAGATTTTTTTTCAAGTAAAGTAAATTTTATTGTGTTGAATACATTCAGGTACAGCATTGTAATTTGAATGTTAACAAAACTGATGCCTTTATAAGTCTTCAGCAATTATAATGTTTACCTCAAACATATTGATATGAGTTTTTTTTTGGAATGCTGGCTGAATCTTTGTGTCTTAATCATTTTAAGTGACACTAATTAATGTAGTTAAAGATAATTTCTGTACCATTATCTTGTATCACTCTTCATGTTATTGTGTTAGCATGTTTATTTCAAAAGGGTTGAGTATTTGGTGTGGTTCATTTTAGACTGAAGCACTAGATTTATTTTAATCTCAAAAATGCAAGGGCTGGATAACTTAAAATAAATTATATATATGTGTTGAAGACAGATTCGTATTCCACAAGTACTGAATTTAAATTAAACTGTATGTTAGTTTGCATGGTTTTATTGCAAAATGATGTCCAAATTCAATTAGCCACAAGAAGGTGGCGCTGTTTGTGGAGTGTTTAGATGCTGTTTAAATTATTATCTGAAATCAACCTGATTTCAGATAGTAATAGGTGGTGTTTTTTGCAGAGGTCTTTTCAGAACCTTTTGTCAAGTCAGTGTGAATTAAAAGATGAAAATTGAAAAAGACCGAAAAAGAGGATGAAAGACAAATTGTTGCCAATGTACCGCAAATCTGACCATGCTTTAAATGGAAATTTAACTCACTCAATATGTCTTTGGGTCAGTGCAAATGTAATAAAAGCTTATATAAAACTTTTTTTGTCTGGCACAAAAATCGAGTAGTTGGGAATGTTTTTTTGAAATGAAGTTCACTTTAGTAATTTAATTTAAAAAAAAAGATTTTCTTATATATTAAAATCATGAGCTTTTTTAAGAAGCATGAGCCAGAAATTGGTGGCATTTTTCTAAATGTACACAACTCTATTTTAGCATGAATCCTTTCTTTTTTTTAAATAAATGACATGCTATACACTGCTTTATATTTATCAAATGATGCTCCAAGTGGACAACACTTGACAGTTGTCAATAAATTGTTATATATTCTAACACTTTGAATGTCTTTTTTTGGTGTTTTGAGATTCAGAATTCTTTAATTCTGTTCTTTGTAAACTTATGATCCTTTATTTGTTCTGTACAGTTTTCTTGACTGTAATGGCTTGAGAATAAAACTATTATTTGTTCATACAGTCATGCTGTGTGTGCTAGTTATATGAATGTCACCTACATGTTACTCAGGTATTAGCTCCTTCATTGCTGTTGCATTTTTCAGGATCCTTTGACCAGTTTTGCGCAGAAAGACTTTGGAAAAGAAGTTACTTTTAAAGCTGTTTTTTTCAAAATATTCACATTTTTCAAGTGTAGAATGGGAACCAAAAACATTATTTCCACAGTACACCTATCCATGCCCAAGGATATCTGATGAAACATTTTTGCACGCATCCATGGCATCTAATTGAAACAAGAGTCACGTGCCCCAGTGACGGACTAATATATGTTTTAGATTCTCCCTGAGACATTGGGTTGCCCTGAATGGAGCAGATTTTGGGATCACACAGCTCAGAATTTCAGAACATCACTGGAGCCCAGCGAGAAGTGCCACCCAAAAAAAGTTTCCTTTTTCAAGTTGGCAATGAGCCAAGAGGACTGAATTCTAAGAGTACCTGTCAAGCTGCAGTAGGAGTGGATCCTGGGAGTGCCTGTCAACGATAAATAGGAGTGGATCCAGAGAGTAGCTGTTAAACGGCAGTAGGAGTAGATCCAGAGGTTAACTATCGACCTGCAGTAGGAGTGGATTCAGAGAGTAACTGTTAACCTGCAGTAGGAGTGGATCCAGAGAGTAACTGTTAACCTGCAGTAAGAGTGGATCCAGAGAGTAACTATCGACCTGCAGTAGGAGTAGATCCAGAGAGTAACTATCGGCGTGCAGTAGGAGTGGACCCAGAGATAAACTGTTAACCTGCAGTAGGAGTGGATCCAGAGAGTAACTGTTAACCTTTAGTAGGAGTAGATCCAGAGAGTAACTGTTAACCTGCAGTAGGAGTGGATCCAGAGAGTAACTGTTAACCTGCAGCAGGAGTGGATCCAGAGAGTAACTGTTAACCTGCAGCAGGAGTAGATCCAGAGAGTAACTGTCAATCCGCAGTAGGAGTGGATCCAGAGAGTAACTGTCAATCCGCAGTAGGAGTGGATCTAGAGAGTAACTGTCAATCCGCAGTAGGAGTGGATCCAGAGAGTAACTGTTAACCTGCAGTAGGAGTGGATCCAGAGAGTAACTGTCAATCCGCAGTAGGAGTGGATCCAGAGAGTAACTGTTAACCTGCAGTAGGAGTGGATCCAGAGAGTAACTGTCAATCCGCAGTAGGAGTGGATCCAGAGAGTAACTGTCAATCCGCAGTAGGAGTGGATCCAGAGAGTAACTGTCAATCCGCAGTAGGAGGGGATCCAGAGAGTAACTGTCAATCCGCAGTAGGAGTGGATCCAGAGAGTAACTGTCAATCCGCAGTAGGAGTGGATCCAGAGAGTAACTGTTAACCTGCAGCAGGAGTGGATCCAGAGAGTAACTGTTAACCTGCAGTAGGAGTGGATCCAGAGAGTAACTGTTAACCTGCAGTAGGAGTGGATCCAGAGAGTAACTGTCAATCGCAGTAGGAGTGGATCCAGAGAGTAACTGTCAATCGCAGTAGGAGTGGATCCAGAGAGTAACTGTCAATCCGCAGTAGGAGGGGATCCAGAGAGTAACTGTTAACCCGCAGTAGGAGTGGATCCAGAGAGTAACTGTTAACCTGCAGTAGGAGTGGATCCAGAGAGTAACTGTCAATCCGCAGTAGGAGGGGATCCAGAGAGTAACTGTCAGTCCGCAGTAGGAGTGGATCCAGAGAGTAACTGTCAATCTGCAGTAGGAGGGGATCCAGAGAGTAACTGTTAACCTGCAGTTGGAGTGGATCCAGAGAGTAACTGTCAATCCGCAGTAGGAGTGGATCCAGAGAGTAACTGTCAATCCGCAGTCGGAGTGGATCCAGAGAGTAACTGTTAACCTGCCGTAGGAGTGGATCCAGAGAGTAACTGTAACCTGCAGTCGCAGTGGATCCAGAGAGTAACTGTCAATCCGCAGTAGGAGTGGATCCAGAGAGTAACTGTCAATCCGCAGTCGGAGTGGATCCAGAGAGTAACTGTCAATCTGCAGTAGGAGTGGATCCAGAGAGTAACTTAACCTGCAGTAGGAGTGGATCCAGAGAGTAACTGTCAATCCGCAGTAGGAGTGGATCCAGAGAGTAACTGTCAATCCGCAGTCGGAGTGGATCCAGAGAGTAACTGTCAATCCGCAGTAGGAGTGGATCCAGAGAGTAACTGTTAACCTGCAGTAGGAGTGGATCCAGAGAGTAACTGTCAATCCGCAGTAGGAGTGGATCCAGAGAGTAACTGTCAATCCGCAGTAGGAGTGGATCCAGAGAGTAACTGCCAATCCGCAGTAGGAGTGGATCCAGAGAGTAACTGTCAATCCGCAGTAGGAGTGGATCCAGAGAGTAACTCTCAATCCGCAGTAGGAGTGGATCCAGAGAGTAACTGTCAATCCGCAGTAGGAGTGGATCCAGAGAGTAACTGTTAACCTGCAGTAGGAGTGGATCCAGAGAGTAACTGTTAACCTGCAGTAGGAGTGGATCCAGAGAGTAACTGTCAATCGGCAGTAGGAGTGGATCCAGAGAGTAACTGTCAATCCGCAGTAGGAGTGGATCCAGAGAGTAACTGTCAATCCGCAGTCGGAGTGGATCCAGAGAGTAACTGTCAATCCGCAGTAGGAGTGGATCCAGAGAGTAACTGTCAATCCGCAGTAGGAGTGGATCCAGAGAGTAACTGTTAACCTGCAGTAGGAGTGGATCCAGAGAGTAACTGTTAACCTTTAGTAGGAGTGGATCCAGAGAGTAACTGTTAACCTGCAGTAGGAGTGGATCCAGAGAGTAACTGTTAACCTTTAGTAGGAGTGGATCCAGAGAGTAACTGTTAACCTTTAGTAGGAGTGGATCCAGAGAGTAACTTAACCTGCAGCAGGAGCGGATCCAGAGAGTAACTGTTAACCTTTAGTAGGAGTAGATCCAGAGAGTAACTGTCAATCCGCAGTGGGAGTGGATCCAGAGTGTAACTGTTAACCTGCAGTAGGAGTGGATCCAGAGAGTAACTGTCAATCCGCAGTAGGAGTGGATCCAGAGAGTAACTGTTAACCTGCAGTAGGAGGGGATCCAGAGAGTATCTGTCAATCCGCAGTAGGAGTGGATCCAGAGAGTAACTGTCAATCGGCAGTCGGAGTGGATCCAGAGAGTAACTGTCAATCCGCAGTGGGAGTGGATCCAGAGAGTAACGGTTAACCTGCAGTAGGAGTGGATCCAGAGAGTAACTGTCAATCCGCAGTAGGAGGGGATCCAGAGAGTAACTGTCAATCGGCAGTAGGAGTGGATCCAGAGAGTAACTGTCAATCCACAGTGGGAGTGGATCCAGAGAGTAACGGTTAACCTGCAGTAGGAGTGGATCCGGAGAGTAACTGTCAATCCGCAGTCGGAGTGGATCCAGAGAGTAACTGTCAATCCGCAGTCGGAGTGGATCCAGAGAGTAACTGTCAATCCGCAGTAGGAGTGGATCCAGAGAGTAACTGTTAACCTGCAGTAGGAGTTGATCCAGAGAGTAACTGTTAACCTGCAGTAGGAGTGGATCCGGAGAGTAACTGTCAATCCGCAGTCGGAGTGGATCCAGAGAGTAACTGTCAATCCGCAGTAGGAGTGGATCCAGAGAGTAACTGTTAACCTGCAGTAGGAGTGGATCCAGAGAGTAACTGTCAATCGGCAGTAGGAGTGGATCCAGAGAGTAACTTAACCTGCAGTAGGAGTGGATCCAGAGAGTAACTGTCAATCGCAGTAGGAGGGGATCCAGAGAGTAACTGTTAACCTGCAGTAGAAGTGGATCCAGAGAGTAACTCTCAATCCGCAGTAGGAGGGGATCCAGAGAGTAACTGTTAACCTGCAGTAGGAGTGGATCCAGAGAGTAACTGTCAATCCGCAGTAGGAGTGGATCCAGAGAGTAACTGTCAATCCGCAGTAGGAGTGGATCCAGAGAGTAACTGTCAATCCGCAGTAGGAGTGGATCCAGAGAGTAACTGTCAATCCGCAGTAAGAGGGGATCCAGAGAGTAACTCTCAATCCGCAGTCGGAGGGGATCCAAAGAGTAACTGTCAATCCGCAGTAGGAGTGGATCCAGAGAGTAACTGTCAATCCGCAGTAGGAGTGGATCCAGAGAGTAACTGTCAATCCGCAGTAGGAGTGGATCCAAAGAGTAACTGTCAATCCGCAGTAGGAGTGGATCCAGAGAGTAACTCTCAATCCGCAGTCGGAGGGGATCCAAAGAGTAACTGACAATCCGCAGTAGGAGTGGATCCAGAGAGTAACTGTTAACCCGCAGTAGGAGTGGATCCAGAGAGTAACTGTTAACCTGCAGTAGGAGTGGATCCAGAGAGTAACTGTCAATCCGCAGTAAGAGGGGATCCAGAGAGTAACTCTCAATCCGCAGTAGGAGTGGATCCAGAGAGTAACTGTCAATCCGCAATAGGAGTGGATCCAGAGAGTAACTGTCAATCCGCAGTAGGAGTGGATCCAAAGAGTAACTGTCAATCCGCAATAGGAGTGGATCCAGAGAGTAACTGTCAATCCGCAGTAGGAGTGGATCCAGAGAGTAACTGCCAATCCGCAGTCGGAGTGGATCCAGAGAGTAACTCTCAATCCGCAGTAGGAGTGGATCCAGAGAGTAACTCTCAATCCGCAGTAGGAGTGGATCCAGAGAGTAACTGTCAATCCGCAGTAGGAGTGGATCCAGAGAGTAACTGTCAATCCGCAGTAGGAGTGGATCCAGAGAGTAACTGTCAATCCGCAGTAGGAGTGGATCCAGAGAGTAACTGTCAATCCGCAGTAGGAGTGGATCCAAAGAGTAACTGTCAATCCGCAGTAGGAGTGGATCCAGAGAGTAACTCTCAATCCGCAGTAGGAGTGGATCCAGAGAGTAACTGTCAATCCGCAGTAGGAGTGGATCCAGAGAGTAACTCTCAATCCGCAGTAGGAGTGGATCCAGAGAGTAACTGTCAATCCGCAGTAGGAGTGGATCCAGAGAGTAACTGTCAATCCGCAGTAGGAGTGGATCCAGAGAGTAACTGTCAATCGGCAGTAGGAGTGGATCCAGAGAGTAACTGTCAATCCGCAGTAGGAGTGGATCCAGAGAGTAACTCTCAATCCGCAGTCGGAGGGGATCCAAAGAGTAACTGTCAATCCGCAGTAGGAGTGGATCCAGAGAGTAACTCTCAATCCGCAGTAAGAGGGGATCCAGAGAGTAACTCTCAATCCGCAGTTGGAGGGGATCCAGAGAGTAACTCTCAATCCGCAGTAGGAGTGGATCCAGAGAGTAACTGTCAATCCGCAGTAGGAGTGGATCCAGAGAGTAACTGTCAATCCGCAGTAAGAGGGGATCCAGAGAGTAACTCTCAATCCGCAGTAGGAGTGGATCCAGAGAGTAACTGTCAATCCGCAATAGGAGTGGATCCAGAGAGTAACTGTTAACCTGCAGTAGGAGATGATCCAGAGAGTAACTGTTAACCTGCAGTAGGAGATGATCCAGAGAGTAACTGTCAATCCGCAGTAGGAGTGGATCCAGAGAGTAACTATCGGCCTGCAGTAGGAGTGGATCCAGAGAGTAACTGTTAACCTGCAGTAGGAGTGGATCCAGAGAGTAACTTAACCTGCAGTAGGAGTGGATCCAGAGAGTAACTGTTAACCTGCAGTAGGAGTGGATCCAGAGAGTAACGGTTAACCTGCAGTAGGAGTGGATCCAGAGAGTAACTGTCAATCCGCAGTAGGAGTGGATCCAGAGAGTAACTGTTAACCTGCAGTCGGAGTGGATCCAGAGAGTAACTTAACCTGCAGTAGGAGTGGATCCAGAGAGTAACGGTTAACCTGCAGTAGGAGTGGATCCAGAGAGTAACTTAACCTGCAGTAGGAGTGGATCCAGAGAGTAACTGTTAACCTGCAGTAGGAGTGGATCCAGAGAGTAACTGTTAACCTGCAGTAGGAGGGGATCCAGAGAGTAACTGTCAATCCGCAGTAGGAGTGGATCCAGAGAGTAACTGTCAATCGGCAGTCGGAGTGGATCCAGAGAGTAACTGTCAATCCGCAGTGGGAGTGGATCCAGAGAGTAACGGTTAACCTGCAGTAGGAGTGGATCCAGAGAGTAACTGTCAATCCGCAGTAGGAGGGGATCCAGAGAGTAACTGTCAATCGGCAGTAGGAGTGGATCCAGAGAGTAACTGTCAATCCGCAGTGGGAGTGGATCCAGAGAGTAACGGTTAACCTGCAGTTGGAGTGGATCCGGAGAGTAACTGTCAATCCGCAGTCGGAGTGGATCCAGAGAGTAACTATCAATCCGCAGTCGGAGTGGATCCAGAGAGTAACTGTCAATCCGCAGTAGGAGTGGATCCAGAGAGTAACTGTTAACCTGCAGTAGGAGTTGATCCAGAGAGTAACTGTTAACCTGCAGTAGGAGTGGATCCGGAGAGTAACTGTCAATCCGCAGTCGGAGTGGATCCAGAGAGTAACTGTCAATCCGCAGTAGGAGTGGATCCAGAGAGTAACTGTTAACCTGCAGTAGGAGTGGATCCGGAGAGTAACTGTCAATCCGCAGTAGAAGTGGATCCAGAGAGTAACTGTCAATCGGCAGTAGGAGTGGATCCAGAGAGTAACTTAACCTGCAGTAGGAGTGGATCCAGAGAGTAACTGTCAATCCGCAGTAGGAGGGGATCCAGAGAGTAACTGTTAACCTGCAGTAGAAGTGGATCCAGAGAGTAACTCTCAATCCGCAGTAGGAGGGGATCCAGAGAGTAACTGTTAACCTGCAGTAGGAGTGGATCCAGAGAGTAACTGTCAATCCGCAGTAGGAGTGGATCCAGAGAGTAACTGTTAACCTGCAGTAGGAGTGGATCCGGAGAGTAACTGTCAATCCGCAGTAGAAGTGGATCCAGAGAGTAACTGTCAATCGGCAGTAGGAGTGGATCCAGAGAGTAACTTAACCTGCAGTAGGAGTGGATCCAGAGAGTAACTGTCAATCGCAGTAGGAGGGGATCCAGAGAGTAACTGTTAACCTGCAGTAGAAGTGGATCCAGAGAGTAACTCTCAATCCGCAGTAGGAGGGGATCCAGAGAGTAACTGTTAACCTGCAGTAGGAGTGGATCCAGAGAGTAACTGTTAACCTGCAGTAGGAGTGGATCCAGAGAGTAACTGTTAACCTGCAGTAGGAGTGGATCCGGAGAGTAACTGTCAATCGCAGTAGGAGTGGATCCAGAGAGTAACTGTTAACCTGCAGTCGGAGTAGATCCAGTTAGTAACTGTCAATCCGCAGTAGGAGTGGATCCAGAGAGTAACTGTTAACCTGCAGTCGGAGTAGATCCAGTTAGTAACTGTCAATCCGCAGTAGGAGTGGATCCAGAGAGTAACTGTTAACCTGCAGTAGAAGTGGATCCAGAGAGTAACTCTCAATCCGCAGTAGGAGGGGATCCAGAGAGTAACTGTTAACCTGCAGTAGGAGTGGATCCAGAGAGTAACTGTTAACCTGCAGTAGGAGTGGATCCAGAGAGTAACTGTTAACCTGCAGTCGGAGTAGATCCAGTTAGTAACTGTCAATCCGCAGTAGGAGTGGATCCAGAGAGTAACTGTCAATCCGCAGTAGGAGTGGATCCAGAGAGTAACTGTCAATCCGCAGTAGGAGTGGATCCAGAGAGTAACTGTCAATCCGCAGTAAGAGGGGATCCAGAGAGTAACTGTCAATCCGCAGTAGGAGGGGATCCAGAGAGTAACTGCCAATCCGCAGTAGGAGTGGATCCAGAGAGTAACTGTCAATCCGCAGTAAGAGGGGATCCAGAGAGTAACTCTCAATCCGCAGTAGGAGTGGATCCAGAGAGTAACTGTCAATCCGCAATAGGAGTGGATCCAGAGAGTAACTGTTAACCTGCAGTAGGAGATGATCCAGAGAGTAACTGTTAACCTGCAGTAGGAGATGATCCAGAGAGTAACTGTCAATCCGCAGTAGGAGTGGATCCAGAGAGTAACTATTGGCCTGCAGTAGGAGTGGATCCAGAGAGTAACTGTTAACCTGCAGTAGGGGTGGATCCAGAGAGTAACTTAACCTGCAGTAGGAGTGGATCCAGAGAGTAACTG
Source organism: Scyliorhinus torazame (assembly GCF_047496885.1). Lineage (NCBI taxonomy): Eukaryota > Metazoa > Chordata > Chondrichthyes > Carcharhiniformes > Scyliorhinidae > Scyliorhinus > Scyliorhinus torazame. Next base: position 101,030,275 of record NC_092717.1, read on the forward strand.
TTAACCTGCAGTAGGAGTGGATCCAGAGAGTAACGGTTAACCTGCAGTAGGAGTGGATCCAGAGAGTAACTGTCAATCCGCAGTAGGAGTGGATCCAGAGAGTAACTGTTAACCTGCAGTCGGAGTGGATCCAGAGAGTAACTTAACCTGCAGTAGGAGTGGATCCAGAGAGTAACGGTTAACCTGCAGTAGGAGTGGATCCAGAGAGTAACTTAACCTGCAGTAGGAGTGGATCCAGAGAGTAACTGTTAACCTGCAGTAGGAGTGGATCCAGAGAGTAACTGTTAACCTGCAGTAGGAGTGGATCCAAAGAGTAACTGTTAACCTGCAGTAGGAGTGGATCCAGAGAGTAACTTAACCTGCAGTAGGAGTATATCCAGAGAGTTACTGTTAACCTTTAGTAGGAGTAGATCCAAAGAGTAACTGTTAACCTGCAGTAGGAGTGGAACCAGAGAGTAACTTAACCTGCAGTGGGAGTATATCCAGAGAGTAACTGTTAACCTGCAGTAGGAGTGGATCCAGAGAGTAACTGTTAACCTTTGGTAGGAGTAGATCCAGAGAGTAACTGTCAATCCGCAGTAGGAGTGGATCCAGAGAGTAACTGTCAATCCGCAGTAGGAGTGGATCCAGAGAGTAACTGTCAATCGGCAGTAGGAGTGGATCCAGAGAGTAACTGTCAATCCGCAGTAGGAGAGGATCCAGAGAGTAACTGTCAATCCGCAGTAGGAGTTGATCCAGAGAGTAACTGTCAATCCGCAGTAGGAGTGGATCCAGAGAGTAACTGTCAATCCACAGTAGGAGTGGATCCAGAGAGTAACTGTCAATCCGCAGTAGGCTTCCATCCTTTTGTCCTCTGGCACCTTGATTGAACTAAATGCCAATGCTGAGAGACAAGTGACACAATATTCAACTCTTTCAAATAGACGAGCTGGCTCTGGAAGTATGATGCACACTGGCAGCCTGCGTGAATTGTTGAAATAAGTTCAAGGCCCAATTTTGCGCCAGCCATGAACCATCCAGTTGGGGCACATGCTCCATAAGTTTCATAAGTTATGTACACAAATACTAGAAAAAAACATTTCCAGTCCAATTTTTTAATGATATCTCAGAGATGAAAAGTGGTTTCAAATGCTCGTGGATTTGCATTTACACTGTTTTTCCATTGACCATAATGAATCAATCCCTTGATTATCTGGATGATTAAAAATACCTCACACCCATTGTTTCGGAAGGCCTTTGATTCATTTTCAGGCAGAAGCGGCAAAGTGGCACAATGGTTGGCACTGCTGCCTCACAGCACCAGAGACCCGGGTTCTATTCTGGCCTTGGGTGACTGTCTGTGTGGAACTTGCACATCCTTCCCATGTCTGCGTGGGTTTCCTCTGGGTGCTCTGGTTTCATTCCAGCATCAAAAGCAGTGCAGGTGAGGTGGATTGGTCATGTTAAATATGTCCCTTAGTGTCCAAAGATGTGCAGTTTAGAATCATAGAAAAGTTACAGCACAGAAGGAGGCCATTCTGCCCATCTTTTCCATGCCAGCCTGAGGACACCCAGGTGCCCTTTCTAATCCCACCTTGCTGCACCCAGTCCATAGCCCTGTAGCTTAGAGGACTTAAGGTTCTGATCCGGGTACTTTTTAGGAGTTTAGGGTCTCTGCTTCCACCACCAACTCGGGCAGCAAATTCCAGACACCCACTACCCCCTGCGTAAAAAACTTCTTCCTCGTGTCCTCTCTTCACCTTCTGTCTCTTAACTTGAATCTATGTCCCATGGTTCTAGAATTCTCCACCAATGGAAACAATTTTATCCTGTCCATTGTATCACTTACCCTCATAATTTTGTACACCTCAATTAAGTCAGCTTTCTTTGTTCCAAGGAAAATAACCGCAACCTATCCAATCTCTCCTCATAGCTGCCCTTCTCTAGCCCTCGCAACATTCTTGTTAACCTCCTCTGCACTCTCTCCAGAGCAACTACGTCCTTCCACACACAATACTTTCTCAATCATGCTCCCCATATTCACGTTAAATTGTTAATATATAACTCAAACAGTTAGGTCCCCAACACTGAGCCCTGTCGAACACCAGTTGAAACAACTTTCCAATTGCAATGGCCGCCATCGACCATGACCTTTTGTTACTAATATTTTATCCAGTTCACCACATTGCCCTGCATCCCATGGGCTTTCACCTTCTTGACCAATATGCCACGCAGGACTTTGTCAAACGCCTTGCTAAAATCCATGTAAACCACATCCACTTGAAAATGAAAATGAAAATCGCTTATTGTCACAAGTAGGCTTCAAATGAAGTTACTGTGAAAAGCCCCTAGTCGCCACACATTCCGGCACCTGTTCGGGGAGGCTGTTACGGGAATCGAACCGTGCTGCTGGCCTGCCTTGGTCTGCTTTCAAAGCCAGTGATTTAGCCCTGTGCTAAACAGTCCCTCAGGTCACTACCTTCATCAACTCTTCCTGTCACTTCCTCAAAGAATTCAATCAAAATTATGAGTCAACACCTTCCTTTAACAAGTCCATGCTGACTATCCCTGACTTGTCCATGCCTTTCTATGTTACAGTTAATCCTATTTCTCAGGATTGATTCTATTTATTTTGCCCACTACTGACATAAGACGAACTAGCCTATAATTGTTTGCATTTCCTTCAATCCCTTTTTAAACAATGGGACGATGTTTGCATTTCTCTAGTCCGCTGGTACCTTCCCTGTATCTAGTGAGGATTGGAATATCATCCTCAGAGCATCTGCTATCTCCTTTCTGACCTCCTTCAGTAGCCTCGGAAACAATCCATCTGGCCCTGGTGACTTATCAACTTTCAAGGATTCAAATCCGTCAAGTACTTCCCCTCTCTTTATGCTTATCCCATGGAATATTTGTGTTTCTCCAGGACTATATCTGCAACATCCATTTCCTTTGTAAATACGGAGACAAAATATTCATTTAAACTCTTCCCACAGTCTCTACATCTACACACAAGTTTCCTTCTTCATCTCTGATAGGTCCCACTTTTTCATTAACTAACCGTTTACCATTAATATATTGGTAAAACAGCGTTGGGTTTTCTTTAACTTTACTTGCTAATCTTTTTTCATGATCTCTCTTTGATTTCCTTATTTACTTGTTGACTTCATCCCAGCACTTCCTATATTCATCTAGGCTGTCTGCAGTGCTTCGTTCTTTGTGCTTATACTTTAGCCAGGAACCTTGTTTCTTACCAAACCCTTCTATTATATTTGTACGGTACTATTCTATAAAACTTTTTATTTTATTCCATACTCCCTACCTTAGTATTAAGCAATGTTTAAAAGTTTGAAAATACTCACCAGGACTTACTCACCAATCAGCTGCTATGGTTGGTCCCACGCCACTTTCTCAACTGATGTTTGGATTTGTTCTTCTCTCTCGCTATTTCAAACTCCCGGCTCCTCTCTCGCTATTTCATCTCCCGGCTCCTCTCGCGCTGTTCTCAATCTCCCGGCTCCCCTCGTGCTCTTGTCAATCTCCCAGCTCCTCTCACGCTCTTTTCAATCATCAAACTCCTCTCACACTCTTTTCGATCACCTGTCTCCTCTCCCGTTTTTTTCCAATCACCCGGCTCCTCTCTCGCTGTTTTCAATCACCCAGCACATCTCGCGCTCTTTCTAGGTGGGATTATGGAGATAAGGTGGGGGAGTGGGCCTAGATAGGGTGCTCCTTTATTGCAGATTCGACGGGCCGAGTAGGAGTTTTATGGCTGATTTGAGAAAATTATAGTGAAACACAGGCAGATGCAGCCATGTAATAATAAGAATCTTTATTGTCACAAGTAGGTTTACATTAACACTACAATGAAGTTACTGTGAAAAGCCCCGCGTCTCCACATTCCGGTGCCAGTTCGGGTACACTGAGGGAGAATTCACAATGTCCAATTCACCTAATAGCACGTCTTGTAGGTTTTCGAAACAGAATGCTGCTAGTTTTCAACAGCTTGGAATGCAAGAGGGAGGAGTGAGAAATCGTTTTGTTTAATTCAAACCAGATGACTCACTGTGCTGAATTCTAGCTTGTTTTCAATTGTTGGATTATTACCTCGAAACAAATTTATACTGATAAAACGAAGTGAATATGATCAAAATTTTAACTTTGTATGTTTACTCGTAGTGAAATAAAAGCAGCTTAATGACTTGTATCAAATCTAGTCTCACCAACTGATTGCTTGGCTCACTGTCAGATTGAGTAAAGAAGTTCCTATGCGCAGGATACAGATATCTGGTTCAGGTTGTGAGAGTGTTGTCACACTTCCAGATTATACTATCATGTAAATCGATGTTGGAAAGCATGTGCAAATTACTGCGGTAAGCAGTTAAGACCAATTGTAGGTGTGACTGACAGCACTGAACCTACAAAAGATTGTCCTCTCATGCCGTGCTTGGGAAGTTTCAAGGCATGGTATACCATTATCATCCAAAACTAGACAGAGTGGGAAGACTCAATTTCATACTTTCCTGTATGCATTTGCAAGAGTTAGTTGGATCAGGAAGGAAGGATTAAAGACTTTTCCCACCCCTGACCACATACACCGACAGCTTACTGTATCACAAACTAACATATGTATTCTGCCAAAGTTTACAATGAAACAGCAATGTGATAGTGAACAAATAATGGGCTGGATTCTCCATCGACGTGATCCTCCGTTTCGCCAGCAGCGCACTCACGCCCGGGGATTTCCCAATGGCGTAGGTTCCCCATTGGCCGGCTAGCGGGATGGAGGATCTCCCTGCCGGCGGGGGCGTGCCGCACCAGAAAACGGGTGCAGCGGGACAGAGAACCCGCCCAATATGTTTTGTGGTAATTATTGAGGACACTGGGGATAACTCCCCTGCTCTTCTTTAAAATACTGTCATGGGATCTTTTACATACCCTCCAGTAGATAGATGGGACCTCAGTTGACCTCGGTTTCAGCCTCGGCCAAAAGTCAGCACCTCATTCGGTACTGCACTGGAATGTCAACTTTGATTTATGTATTCAAGCCTGAGTGCGGGCCTCGAGCCCAGAACCTTGTGATTCAGAGGCAAGTGTGTTATCAATCGAGTCATTATTGTTCCTATACTCAAGTAAGTTTTATAACTTGTATGATAGCATTTCATTGAACTGAATTTTAAGAAGCCAGGTTACCTCATGTTCCCAGCTGGTTTTGACAGTCACAGAAATGGTCTGGATATCTAGATAAGTGTGGATAAATAGGCAATGCTGAATCCCACGACCCTTGGCACACATTATTTAATTTAATACTATGTAAAACATAGCTTATTGAGATAATAAGGATTTATCCAGTATAATGGTTAGACTGGCATTCACATCTCATTATAAGGATACCAGGGATCAGTTGACAAAGCCATGGTGGGACAAGAAATATCCAGCAACAATATTTGCCAAAGTGAGTCATGCTGCCCCATTACGTAGATGTTGGGATGGAGCTGCAGGTGGTTGGGCCCCAGAGCACCTCTCAGGTAGTCTCATCTACCTGCCATCCTGTTGTTGGTCCACCAAACATGTCAGCTCATAAGATTACTAGTGGAAACCCCTCTGGTGCCAGTACAAAATTGTTGGGGCACCTAATTTCCAGCTGAAATTAATAAGAAAAACTCCAATAGGGGCCTTGCGTTGCCGAACACATTTACCTTTTCATTATCTGTGCCTTTTAAATGCCTACCTGCCTCCAAAGCCTTGAAACCACCCAATCTATTGAGCAGTTTGGCATCCCACAATCCAGAAAAACAGATGAAGCGTGAATGAAGTGTAAAGCAGTTCTAACTGATAGCGCACGGGGCTAGGTGGGATGGTGACCATGTGCAGTCACAAGGCAGCCAACCAATTCGATTTTCATGGACAAGGTACTTGGGCAATCATGCGGCCAGGGTGGACAGGAAGCTGACAATCCTGGCTTGACTTCACTGGGATGAAGGTCTGGGTGCCATATCATATTTAAAGGACACCCAAGCAGATATCCACTCTGCAATCCAGCTTCAACATCTGGCTGTGCAAGTGAACTTTCTGATCTCTTCATCACCATACCACCAAGCTGAGAAGAGATGAACTGGTTCTCCCCTCTGTTGCAATCTCCTCGGCTGGCCACAATAAAGTTTCTTTTTTCACAAGTATACTGCTTGCCCAAATTTTAATGTATTTCACAATTTAAGCTCATGGAGCCAATCAAAAGAGGTTTTCTTGAGTAAAGAAAGAGATAATGTATTAATCACTAAACTCATATACTTGTGTGCACGCAAACACAAACATATACATATAATAAGGGGAATATGAGTCCAATAAAAAAAAGGTTAAAGACTATACAGTTACATGTTCTCTGATTGTCCTTGCAGCATAGATTTTTAAATGTTGCGGTCAATTTAGATAAATTTGTTTCCTGGATGTGCTCAGATGCAGAAGATGACAATCATTACGCGATCCTGGTTCGCTGATAGGTGTTTGGTAGAATTGGCTTCTCAAATCAGGCAGTACACTTATTCCAAAAGAGCGACAGAAGCCCTCAGCCTGTTTACTCTGCTGAAGACGTTCTTGTCTTCCCTCTGTGTCACTTGCAATCTCTCTCTTGTTGTTGGGTAGCCTTGCTTTGAAATACTTAATCCATTGGATGGGATTTTCCAGCCCATCCTGCCAGCAGGACCTTCTGGTCCCGTCGAAGCCGACCCCCCGCGATGGGTTCCCTCGTGGCCGGGTGAACGAGCAAAAGCCAGTGGCTAATGGCTCACCACATCCACCCACCACGGCATGGCCGTAAAGTCCCAGTCATTATGTATTTCCAAGAGGTTTTGGGTGGGTCTGTCTGTAGCAGCCATTGTTTCAATATCCAGCACTTTTCATTTTTAATGTCTCTTCTTTAGACAGTTACGAATTTCAGTGGGTTTCATATTGGAAATATCTCTCTCTTCACACTCTTCTGTGGGTGATTTGTTTGTTTCTCACCTTCACTTTGTATTTTTATGCGATTTGCTCTGTCTCAGTTGTGATTGCAAACTTTCCAGTCAGTTGAAAGTTGAAAAACCTGGGGCTGGATTCTCCGAGCCTCCGTGCCAAAATCGTGATCGGCGCGGGGTGGAGATTGGATGTTTACGCCAAAATCCAATCCAACGCCGCTCCCGCAATTCTCCGTGCCCCGGAGAATCGCTCGCGTGTGAATTAGGTGGTACGGGTAGGGGGCCATTGACAGAGGGCCCCCCCCCCCGCGATCCTCCAAGAAAAACTGGCCGTGTTCCCGACGGCGTGGTTCTAACCACCTATTGGCCGTCAGGAACGGCCGGTGGCGGCTGCGGACTCAGTCCGTGGCCATCCTGGTGGGGAGCAGGGGGATTGTTCACCATGCGGGGCCTCATGGACAGCCAGGGGGGCGATCGGGCGTCACGGACCCGCAGGTACACGCAATCCCTGGGGGACCTACATTTCTGGTGCAGCTCCGTGGGCTGAGTCTGCCATGTCACATGGCGCATCCGCCGTAGGCCGCCGGCGTGCACATGCGCGAACTCCCGACCGGAAGTGCAGGGCCTTGTTTCCGCAGCCAGAGCTGCGAGAAGCACTCCGGGGCCCTGCTATCCCCCTGCAGGGAGGAGAATCACTCGACTTTCTTCAGGACGCCATAATGTACGCCATTATTGGAGAATCCCACCCCATATTTTCAGAAATAAAGGGGCATAGTCTTGTGACACCTGCATGCTCATTCGTGGGTTAGGAGACCATTGAAATGATGGGCAATCTTCCTTTCTGCCTGCAGGGCAAAAGAATGAATAACACCAGGGGGCGGACAAAAAGTGAGGGAAGTTTCCCAAAGATCGGAATCCTGACCCCCACTGAAGAGGAGGCTGCAGAATTGGCGGTGGGGGTGGGGGGGGCTGTCCGGGGTTCTGTGGCTAATCTTGTGTTGACAGTGAGGCTGGAGTGTCAGGGATCAAAGTGAGGATGTCTCCATCCTGGTGTTCAGAACTGTGCGTACAGGATTCAAACACGATACATTGATGGGAGAAAGGGAATGTGTATAACCATCAGCTAATTCTTTGTGTTCTCCACTATAGGTACTCACAGTCACAGACAGTGAAAGCAGCATGCAGCAAGGCCAATCTCCACCTCTCGGGATGATGAAATGGACCAGTCAGAGGCTGCATCATCACATCGTTCCTTTGCACCCTCCACCAGAGCATTACATTTTCACAATTAGAATAGGGGTCACGATCAGATGTTGTTGGAGACCAGGCTAGTGCTAAGCCCAAGCAAATGATTTGCCTCTGGATATGGCTGAAAAAAACTTGATGCAGAGACAGGCAGGGGAACACCTGACAGAGATGCTAAGGCCATGCACAGCCTTGAGCTCCGGTGGAAGAATGTATCCAAGTTTTGGCTGGTAACCATAGAGAGAAAGGTCCAGCAGAACACTCGGTGGCTGTCAGATATATGCTGGAATCTGCAATGGGTGACAAGGTAGCACAGTGGTTAGCACTGTTGCTTCACAGCACCAGGGTCCCAGGTTCAATTCCCAGCTTGGGTCACTGTCTGTGCGGAGTCTACACGTTCTTACCATGTCCATGTGGGTTTCCTCCGGGTGATCCGGTTTACTCCCACAAAGTCCTGAAAGACGTGCTTGTTAGGTGACATTCTGAATTCCCCCTCAGTGTACCTGAACAGACGCCGGAGTGTGGCGACTAGAGGATTTTCACAGTAACTTTATTGCAGTGTTAATGTAAGCCTACTTGTGACACTAATAAAGATTATTATTAGTATTCCTGGCAATGGCCTTGGCGAGGCAGCTGGAGAGCTGCATCCCAGAGGTAGTCGCGGATGACCAGATGGGCTTTGTCAAGGGTAGGCAGCTAACAATCGAAACCAGGCACCTGCTGAACAAATAATGTCCCCATCCGGGGAGAGAACACTAGAAGTGATCATCTCCCTGCACGCAGAAAAGGCCCTCGACAGAGTAGAATAGAAGTTCCTCACCGAGGTACTAGAACAGTTTGGGTTTGGGCCAGGGTTACCTCCTAGGTGAAACTACTGGCGCTCCTCTGGCGAGTGTACAGCAAACACCACTAGCTCTGATACTTTTGGCTGTACAGAGGCATGAGACAGGGCTGTCTGCTGTGCCCACTGCCGTTCGTCCTGGCAATCAAGCCACTGGCAATCACCCTCAGAGTGGCGAAAGGGTGGAGAAGTATCCAAAGGGGGAACAGGGAGCATAGAGTCTCACTACCGGATGACATGCTCCTCTGCATCTCAAACCCCAGACAAGCCTGGTAGGGATAATGAAACTCCTAAAGGAGTTCGGAGCCTTCTCACGTTACAAAGGTAACCTGAGCAAGTGCGAGATCTTCTTTGTGAACCCGCAGGGGGAAGGGACAGAGCTGGGGGGACTGCAGTTTAAGCAAGCCTAGACCAAATTCCACTACCTGGGGATCCAAATAGCCCACGACTGGACACTTATGGAACCTGACTAGTCTGGTGGAGGAAGTCAAAAAGTACCTGCAGAGGTGGGGCCCAGTCCCACTCCCTCGCAGGGAGAATACAGACAATGTAAATGAACGTACTGCCCAGGTTCCTCTTCCTGTTCAGATCCCTCCCAATCTACATCCCCAAGGCCTTTTCCAATACCGTCGACAAGCTAATCATGACGTTTGTGTGGGGGGAAAAAGAACCCGACAATCCAAAAGAAGGTCCTACAAAGGAGAAGAAACGTGGGAGGCCTGGCCCTCCCGAACCTACAGTTCTATCAGTGGGGGCCACCGCAGAAAGAGTACGGGATGGGTCAAGGAACTGGGAGCAGAGTGGGTGAAGATAGAAGAGGGTTCCTGCACAGGGACATCCCTCCAAGCCATAGCCACAGCCGCTCTCCCATACCTCCTCCCCCCCCCGGCCCAAATACTCGAGGAGCCCAGTAGTAGTAGCCACGCTCTGGACGTGGTACTAAATGAGACAACACTTCAGCCTAACCAAAATGTCTCCCATCTGCAGCATCCACAGGTTCAGTCCTGCAATAATGGATGCCACCTTCAAAAAGTGAAGAGAGGACAAGAAGACACTGATGGTTGGGGAAGTGTACTGGGACGACCGAGTAGCGACCCTGGGGGAGGTTCCAGTTAGCAAGCGGAAATGACCTGAGATACATTCAGGCTAAAAACTTCCTCCACAAAGAATCAACGATGTACGCCCAGATACCAGTACACTTGTTAGTAGAACTGCTGGACACAGGCGACCTAGGGAAGGGGAACTGTGCAGACATGTACAGGCGAGTATTCGAGGAGGTATTCTCTCCTCTGGATGAGAAAGGGAAAAAAATGGGAGGATGAACTAGGCATAGAGATAAGGGGAGGGCTCTGGAACGAAGCACTGCACAGGGTGAACTTCACCTCCTCATGGGCAGGCTGAGCCTAACGCAGCTAAAGGTGGTGCACCTAACCAGAACTTGAATGAGTGGGTTCTCTCCGGAGGTGGAGGACAAATGTGAATTGTACCAGGATAGGCCCGACCAGCCACACTCACATGTTCTGGGCATGCTCCAGACTTGTCAGGTACTGGATGTCCTTCTTTGAGGCCATGTCCAGGGTTATGGGAGTGAGGATGAAGCCGTTCCCCCTAGTGGCGGTCTTCTAGGTATCAGAGCAGCCAGAGCTCTTCACCGGGAGTGGGCCTAGCCTTTGCCTTCCTGATCGCCCGCCGGAGAATCCTGCTCCGCTGGTGATCAGTAGCACCACCCAAGGCTGCATACTGGATGTCCGATCTGGTGGAATTTCTCAAGCTGGTGAAAATAAAATTTGCCATCCGTGGGTCAGAAGACATACCTATCATGTTATGGGATAGGATGTGGAAGCTGTTCACCAACTTGTTTCAAGACATGTTCGTAGCCAGCAAACAGTAAAGGGGGAGTGGGGAGGCGGGTGGAAGGCACAGGTGAGTCAAGGGATAGAAAGGAAAAGGGAAGGGGGGTGGGGGCGGAGGGAGGACAAAGGCATGCATAAAATAACGTGAGGGACAAGCAGGATGGACAAAGCCGCGAGGTACCAGTCCAACGGCAAGCTAAGCAAGGCTGTAAATAAATGATGCAAATATGTGATTTGACCATATTGGGGAATGTAAAATATGTATGCCGACTAAAGGGGGGGTCACGGCCACAGTTGTAGTGAAGATACTTGCTTGTGAATATGTATTGGTTTTTGGTGCGGTTTTGTAATTTATAAATTGTTGGATAAAATACAAAAACTCAATAAGAACATTTTTTTTTAATGTATTCACCCTAAAGCTGTCCCCATTGTTATGTCCTGTGTTGTGGCCATGGTAAAGATACACATGGAACATCTAGTTCTTTGACTAGTAAGATAGTTTATTAACAAAATGAACACGTGGAAAGATAACTAATGAACTATGATACAGACGGTAACGTATAAGTGAATTCAGTGAATTCTCCTAGAGCTACTTTTAAAGCGACTGTCCTCGAGTACGATTTGCTACCAACTGCCGGATCTCTGAAGTCACATGGTGGAACTCTATCACCACCTGCTGGTCTGAGGTCGTACATCCAACTATCTACATTGCAATGCATATGCATATCATCAGACCCCCCTTCCTTTGGAAATGTGAATCTATAACAAATATAACTGCTTTACAAAACATGATGTTCATGATAATTTCAAACATGTCACATATACAAATCTAACTGTGCTTTACAAAACATGATATGCATAACAATTTCAAACGTGTCCATTGTACACAGTTGATTACAGGTTCAGTCTTTCAGGTTAACAACATCTTTTTGTTGGTCTCCTGAACCTTGACTGAATGCATGATCTCGTTTCATCTTTCGAAAGACCATTACTCTGGCTGGTCACCAACTCTTTAAGCCTTTTGAAGCGATGCTTCCTACTCCATGGGCATTCTTGTACATTGGCCTTGTTGCCGATGCTTGTGTCTTCACTGTCATGGCTGCTACCCGGTCAACCAACTGTGGCCTCGACTCTTCTCCTGCCATTCCTTCTCTTTTTTATAACCAGCTCTTTCCTTCTCCTTTTCTTCTTAGCTTTAGTGGCATCATTCTTGCTACTGGTCTCGGCCAAGGGATTCGCTGTTTCTGGATCCCTTGCTGCAATGGCTGTCTCTGGATCTTCTACTATAATAGCTGTCTCTGTATCATCTGCTGTGATAACTGTTTCTGGCTCTTCTGCCACAATAACTGATTCTGGAACCTTTGCTGGATTGAGGAGTTTTGGTTGATTCATGGTACTTGCGCTTGAACGCTGTACTGCACGGTAGCATTGTGGATAGCACAATTGCTTCACAGCTCCAGGGTCCCAGGTTCGATTCCGGCTTGGGTCACTGTCTGTGCGGAGTCTGCACATCCTCCCCGTGTGTGCGTGGGTTTCCTCTGGGTGCTCCGGTTTCCTCCCACAGTCCAAAGATGTGCAGGTTAGGTGGATTGGCCATGCTAAATTGCCCTTAGTGTCCAAAATTGCCCTTAGTGTTGGGTGGGGTTACTGGGTTATGGGGATAGGGTGGAGGTGTTGACCTTGGGTAGGGTGCTCTTTCCAAGAGCCGGTGCAGACTCGATGGGCCGAATGGCCTCCTTCTGCACTGTAAATTCTATGGTAATCAACTGCAGGCAAAGTTGCAACTTCAGGAATGATCTGCAAAGCCTCGCATTCCAGTATCTTAGCTAGATCAGTGCCCTCTTCACTTTGTGTTTTAGCCTCAATTAGTGGCTCATCCTCATGTGATATAATGATACATGCTTCGTCTGTTGAAGAACTGCACAAAAATGTATCTATCTGTTTTTGCTGCTAGTTTTTTGATGGACTGGCCTCGAGTACTTGGCAATCCACTGCAGGAACCATTCCATGGACATGGGATGATTCATCATACTTCTCTGGAGCTAATTTCTCCAAAATTGGGATTATTTCTTCAGTTACCAGTTGGCTGTTTGCAGTTGATTTGCTCGCAGCTAATTTGTCTGCTGTTGCAATCTCACTTTCAGCCTCTGCATACTTTATCTTGGAACTTTCATACTCATCATTGTCCTGCACACATTGGGTGCTACTTGTTATCGCCTTGTCACTAATGCCAAATACACAACATAAACTTTCATAGCCCTTCCTCTTCTGGCTCATCATCTGATTCTTCACCTTCCTCATCGTAATCATCATCATCATAGTCTGCAATAACTTCTCATGTAGCATATAACATTGCTCATGGAATTATGTGTTCATGTAAGAAATGGCCAATTTCAAAGTCAGCAGCGAGTCTTGCTGCAGAACCTTCATCTAACTCTCCATGCTCTGGAACATCAGGAGGACTGAAGAAATTGAAGAAAGAGTCATTTGGTACAGTTTTTGCAGCTGTTCTACCAATGCTCTGATCCTGAAGTTAAAAACTCACCACTATTCTTCGAATTCCCCTATACCAAAAAGGGACGACATTCTAAATGGTGAACAGGGATTCTCACTCCTGACCCCTATGCAGGCTTAGGTGCGTGCTATTCAGGTCAAACTATGTTTTCAAGTTATCCCCCGGTATAATCCATACCTTTACAGAAGATTTCATCTACTTACCACTTAGTAGCAGCGATATCCTTGGTCCTGCGTTTCTAAGTAAGTAAAGTAGGCTTTGTAATAGCCACTGTTTCAGGTTAAAACTTTTAAGTTATTTTATTATTATATTTTTTCTTTTAAAAGATGCAATCACTGTCTTTACAGAAAAGTAAAAAGATCTTGCTCCTGGATTCTCCTGGTTGGTTGAAGAGACCTTCAGGTCCACCTTGACAATCACTTTTCTTTAGCTTTTGGTCTTCCTCAGATGGATTCACTGTTCTGCTCGGTTGCTATGCTCTATCTTTCCCATGTACCGAGCTATGAGAGCTGGCTCTCTCTCTTCTTTAGCTTTTGGTCTTTCTCAGATGTATTAGCTGTTTTAGCTCAGCTGCTTTGCTCAGTCCCTGTCCCATGACCGAGCTATGAGAGCTGACTATGAGCTGACTTTGACTTTGATTTGGGTCTAATTTGTGTTCTCGTAGACATGTTGTCTCCAGCTTTCTTTAATTTACCTGATATCAGCAGAATTTCACACCTAGAATTGTCACCTAATTCAACTGAAAACCTCATCCATTCTTTTCCAGCTGCTTACTTAACTTCAATGAAGGTGTGAAATATTGCTTTTAGTTTTATACTAAAGATTCAATTGGTGGTGAGGTTAAAAGACTTGCCTCACATTAAAACATTTGTCACCCAATTCAGCTGAACCTCATCCATTATTTTTCATCTGCTTACCTAACTTCAAAAGGAGGTGCGAAACATTGCTTTTAGCTGTATACTAAAATTCACTGATTGTGACTTGAAAGACCTGCTTGTTTTGTTTGCTAAGCCTGCTTGACCAAGACTATCTGCATTTTACAATCCTCTCCTGGCAGCTGCTGTTAACCCTTCGTGGGATTTTTTTCCCCCACATTCTCCCATGTTTCTCAGATCAGGTATTGCCAGACTTCCATGTTTCAAATGATATATCTTTCCATATTTTCAATTACACCCCATCTTGACATTTGAAACATAACTATATCATTTGGTCAATTATCCTCCCATCCAATTGTACTGACTAACATATATCACCGATCTTTGTCATTTGTATGTATGTGTTGTGATTTTTAATTGTGCACCAAAATCAATTGTAAATGTATCCATATCACAGACCAGTGTCGATAAGAGTCTTTTTTCATTCTTTCCTCAAGTCCAATTACTGTGAACCATAGCTGTAGCTGCTCAGGAAGGTAACACAATGGCTATATCCGTGTGTCCCACTACCTCCAAAGCATTTTACTTCCTTGAGGTAGCAACACCGTAGAAGCGTCTTCATGTCCCTTAGAAACAGCACACAACTCAGCCCATCAATAACCAAAAATATCTTTTGTCCATCACTGGCTGTTAAGTGTCCCATTTTTCCATCATCCAAATTGCTTTCTGTTTCTCATTGGAATGGTAAATTATGATATCATGTATCACTCGCTGATTCCCTTGCTTCATTAATTTAAAAGGTTCAATCGATCCTGCTTCTATTCCTAACTTCTCCACATTAATGTCTAACATTGTCCTGAACCATGTATGTCTACCATCCTTGGTTCACATGAGAGAATATCTTTCTGACAAATTTCCTTCAAATCCCTTTCGTCTGTCATCATTTCCCTTACAACATGAAGTGTATATTTTCCATTACAACATTTGCAACATAATAAGCCAACAGTATTCGCAAAACCACATCGAACTATCACTTTTTCTTTTTCCAAATAAATTCTCCCTATTGTTAAATACACTGTAAAAATTAAGTCTTATCTTAACACATTACTCATTACCTAACCACACAAATAAACTGTGTTACAACTTTACATATTTTCAGCAGTTATCACAATTTCAACACTAAAATTAAAGTACAATATCGACACATCCCTTCATGGCTTTGGGACCAATAGTCATTACATATAAAATATGGCGTGTTAACAACATCAATATTATTTGTGATGTTCTATGTAATTAAATCAAGAAAACACACTAAACTACCACTATTCCCCCTCTATTAAAACATTCACACAGTTTAGAAATGCTGATCAAATTCTTGAACGGCACACATACCCCCATTATCATACATACATAACAGTCCCTAACAATTTACATGACATTTCGTCCTTAATAACTATTACAGCTCTCAATGCAATATTGTTTGCTGCATTGGTAACCATTTCCCCGCCGTGGCATCAAGCTACAAAAATTCTTAAACTATTGTCATTTATCATGTTGGGGTTCCTCGTCAGTCGCTGCTGTCTGCCGAGACCCTTAATAACCCCACTGCGTAGTATATACCCTGTGGAGACCGCAGATCATCCATCAGCTGATGTCCAGTTAGAGATGTCTGACTGGAGGTTTCATTGCTCAGTAATAATTTGATATTTTGATTTGTTTCTAACCCGTAAAATTTTCCTCTGGGCTCTGTCATTTAATTCCCTCAAATATGTAGCCAATTGTATCATTAGTTTTCCCCCAATACTGTCTAAAATATTTTTCTCTGGAGTGTAGTTCTCTTTCTTCGTCCGAACAAGTATGTCTGTATTATTTTTTCCGTCTGAAAAATCAAATGAACAGGTCAAGGGTAGAGAGGGCCCTATTCTTTAATTTGTACTTTCTATCTTCATTTGGATACTCCAGAAGTGCCCTCTCCAGGACTTCCGGATTTCTTTTGTCACCATTTCTTTCCTTTTTCTTTTTGAACTGGTTTATTTTCCTTATCATTGATGTACATCATACAATTAAGGCCTGTTAAGCCTCCTCCTTCTGTCATTGCACCCCTGAGTGAGATTCAAAGAATCTCAAACTCCTCCTCTTTTGCTCACTCAGTGATCCAATCTGGTCGAAACCTTACCCTGATACATTTCGGGTATTGCCGCTGCATTTACTTTAATTACTTTATTTTGATTACGACTGGATCTTTATGAAAGGTAAGTTCCGAACATGACATTTTAACTTTATCACCTGTCCTATCAATGCTGCTAACGGGTTTTAATTCACTGTCTTCCCACCAATTGGGTCATGTGTTTTAATTGTGATACAATTTATTTTGCTCCAGATGCATAATGCTTCTCTAATTCAACTGTATGTTTACCCAGATTCTGAACGATCTTGTCTTTACATTTTACAGCTTCACTGATTATTTTTCCTGCAGTTTTAGTTGGTAGCTTCACCCACACTTCCTCTGTGTTACCAATTGGTTTTAATATCTTAATTTTTCCTGCATCAATATTTATTAAATCTTTCCCTGCCCATCAGATTCTCATTTCCTGATACTGCAAATAATTCTCTGAATCTAACTTCTGGTCTAATATATTTATTCTCTAAAGTTCTTTCTACAATGTATTTAACATTCCAAACATCATTTTTTTTTCTTTTTGCTGGTGACATTCTAGTGGTCGTCGGGCACTAGGACCCTGCGGTGCTATGCTGTGTCAATTTCAATGCATCAGTTTCAAAGTAATTACCTGCACACAGCTGACTGCTGCCAAGTAAAAACTTCTGTATCTGTTTATTCTAAGACCAACTTAGTTCTGAACATACTGATTTACTACCTCATAATACTGATCACATTTCTGCCTGCCATATATAACTTCTAATTTATGTGAAACTCGGTTTTGCAAAACACAATCATTTTTAAAAATACAAACGCCAAAGGAAATTCACAAATCCTTATTAAACATACACACACTCATTCATCCGCTCATCTTGGATCTCTACTCTGTAAGGTTTCACAAATCCTTATTAAACACACACTCATTTATCCACAGAGATCTTGGATCTCTATTCTGTAGGGTTTTAGTTAGAGTTAACAAAAATTGAGACCCCTCCGTGCTAATAAGTCTCTTATCCAGGAGCTTTTTGCCTCTGTTAATCTTTTCCACTCTTGTTTCGTTGCTTCAACTCTCTTGACCGTATTCCAGGGCAAGAGAATTATTCCAATTGCCGTTTTTCGGATTTCTAACTTCTGTTCCTGGTTGTCCCTTTCAGGTGCACTCTGAAATTAAGGATAAGTACCCTTTCTGGGCCCTCTCCAAGGGTACTAAGGCACTATCTTCCTGTTTTAGTTAAGGGTTGATTGGTTATTGGTCTCTAAAGGTTTCTAGGCGTCCCTATTTCTCTAGGGTGACCCTGACAATCTGTCTCACTCTAAGGATTATTTATTTTTTGGCCTCCTTTTACCCGTAATGGATGCAAGATTTTTAGTGCTGTCACCAAGATGTCTTGCAGACTTTTTCTCAGGGTCAGTATCTTCTGGTCTACTGATTTTCACACCCAACCTGAGTTTTATGTCCCCCTCAATCCACAGAATATCCTTACAAAAGTCAATCACACATGACTTTCCAAACTAAACTCGGCAGGTAAAGTTTGACTCACACATAGACTAGAAACTTCTAATATTCTAGCCTTTGTGCCGGTTAGAAACTTCTAATATTCTAACCGTTGTTTGGGAACTAGAAACTTCTAATATTCTAGCCCCTGTGTCGGTTAGAAACTTCTAATATTCTAGCCTCCACTCTGCTTAACTAGAAACTTCTAATATTCTAGCCTCCACTCTGCTTACCTAGAAACTTCTAATATTCTAGGCCTCCACGCTGGGCGCCATGAAGTTAAAAACTCACCACTATACCTAGAATTCCCCCTATACCAAAAAGGGCCGACATTCTAAATGGTGAACAGGGATTCTCACTCCCTGATTCCTGTGCAGGCTTAGCTGGGTGCTATTCAGGTCAAACTATGTTTTCAAATTATCCCCCGGTATAACCCATACCTTCACAGAAGAATTTTACCTACTTACCACTTAGTAGCATTGATATCCTGGATCCTGCATTGCTAAGTAAGTAAAGTAGGCTTTGTAATAACCACTGTTTCAGATTAAAACTTTTAAGTTATTTTATTATTATATTTTTTCTTTTAAAAGATGCAATCACTGTCTTTACAGAAAAGTAAAAAGATCTTGCTCCTGGATTCTCCTGGTTGGTTGGTGAACCTTCAGGTCCACCTTTACAATCACTCTTCTTTAGCTTTTGGTCTTCCTCAGAAGGATTCACTGTTCTGCTCGGTTGCTATGCTCTATCTTTCCCATGTACCAAGCTATGAGAGCTGGCTCTTTCTCTTCTTTAGCTTTTGGTCTTTCTCAGATGTATTAGCTGTTTTAGCTCAGCTGCTTTGCTCAGTCCCTTTCCCATGACCGAGCTATGAGAGCTGGCTCTGAGCTTCTCTTGTTCCTTCTCTGCTTCTCTGCCTACCATCCCCTTTCTTAGCGTTTATGTATCTTTCTAACAGTTATTAAGTTTTTATGACATTATTGTAAAGTAACTTTTATTTCACTTGGATTGTAAAAGGTACCTTTAATCAAAATTTTTCTAACACGACTAAGTTTTCATTTTGAGCATTACCTCATCTCATAGATCTCTGATTACATTGTTTCATTTGTGATGTTCAAAAATGCTTTGATTTCAACGTGGTGTGACTTTTGATTCCTGTCATTTCTATAGTTTTAACAAATTGCCTCCTTCTGCACTGTAAATTCTATGAAATTCTATGAATAATTTTGACTTTGATTTGGGTCTAATTTGTGTTCTCGTAGACACGCTGTCTCCAGCTTTCTTTAATTTACCTGATATCAGCAGAATTTCACACCTAGAATTGTCACACAATTCAACTGAAAACCTCATCCATTCTTTTCCAGCTGCTTACTTAACTTCAATGAAGGTGTGAAATATTGTTTTTAGTTTTATACTAAAGATTCAATTGGTGGTGAGTTTAAAAGACTTGCCTCACATTTAAACATTTGTCACCTAATTCAGCTGAACCTTATCAATTCTTTTCCATCTGCTTACCTAACTTCAAAAGAAGGTGCGAAACATTGCTTTTAGTTGTATACTAAAATTCACTGATTGTGACTTGAAAGACCTGCTGTTTTGTTTGCTAAGCCTGTTTGACCAAGGCTATCTGCATTTTACAATCCTCTCCTGGCAGCTGCTGTTAACCCTTCATGGGATTTTCCCCCACATTCTCTCATGTTTCTCAGATCAGCAGGTATTGCCAGACTTCCAGGTTTCAAATGACATATCTTTCCATATTTTCAATTACAATCCTTATGCTTCTACTTCGTTTTGATGTTTTTCAATGTGATGTTTTTTCCTTTCTTCCAGTCGATCTGGCATCCAGTGCATCCTGTAATTTTTGGTTCATAAAAGAAGAAAATTTCTGACTCATCAGGCTGCGACTCCATCTGGTATGTTTTTGTCACTACCTCATTTGTGAAATACTCATTTGGCTCAAACTTAAACTCCAGAGTAAAGCTCATTGGCTGTCCTGGACTTAATAATTTCACCTTTACATCTTGTAGATGCTTTAGGATAGGCTCATCATGCCCCTGTATTATGCCACTGAGCCCATCCACATTTGTGAAGGCTGTCAACCAGAATTCTGGAATTCCTTTTGACTCCTCCATCTCTTCATCTGGTTTATCTTCCTCCACTTTGACATTTGCTTTTATCTCATCGGATAACTGCACTGTTATATCTCGTAGCCAAATGCAATGATCCTCTGTCGCCGCACAGACTGGAATGCACAGCCGCTCAACTAGGTTCAATGCCTCACACGCTTCCGCTCCTATGATGGACTCGCATTCCGTGTCCACAATGGAAAATGATATGATGTGACTTCTGTTGTGTGCCCATGCTTTGAGTTCACATGCTCCCAATGTCGCAATCTCATTCCCATTGTAGCCTTTCAGTGGTCTTGTTTGATTGATCCCTTGCAGTTTAACTCGCAGCCCGTTCAAATCGAGAAGGTTGACTCTCACTCCCGTGTCGAGCTTGCATTTGATCAATGTGCCCTTGAGCATCAATGGAATTGTCCATCTGTCTTCTATAGTACCAACATCACCATCACTATTGCTGCAACTGGTCAGTAAGACTTCTTCACTTTGCATATTCGGACTCATCGTGTCCTCAGTCAAAATCAGATCAACGAAAAACAGGTCTTCAATGGACATCTCATCGTGTTGACTGATCATGTTTGGTCCACTGTTGGATGTGAAAACCATTGCTTTGCAAAGTGATTTGTTCTGCCACACTTGGAACACACCTTCCCAAATGCTAGACATTGTCGTGGCCCATGTCGATCGCCACCTCACTGGCATAAAATGGCGGATCCGCTTGGCCGCTTCAAATGGCCGCCCGCACTGAGACCACGTTTCTTATTCAACTGCATCACAATGCTTACAACGCTGGCGTCTTCTTTCATACTGGCAGCAAAATGTTTCAGGTTGAGCGTACTAAATCTGCTGTGCAGCTAGCTCGCTTGCATGACACATCTTGATGCCATTTTCTAATTAAAGCTCTTCCCTCAGTAGCCTCTTGCGTACCTTGTCATTTGTTAACCTGAATACTATCTGATCGCGGATCATCAACGACTTTAATGTACTAAAATTGCATGACTGTGTGTGGCCATGGTAAAGATGCACACAGAACATCTAGTTCTTTGACTAGTAAGATAGATTATTAACAAAATGAACACATGGAAAGATAACTAACAAACTAAAAAACAGACGGAAACGAACAAGTGAATTCAGTGAATTATCCTGGAACTACTTTTAATGCGACTGTCCTCGAGTATGACTTACTACCCACTGCCGGATCTCTGGAGTCACGTGGTGGATCTCTATCGCCACTTGCTGGTCGGAAATTGTACATCCAACTATCTACATTACTATGCGTATAATAATAATCTTTATTGTCACAAGTAGGCTTACATTAACACTGCAATGAAGTTACTGTGAAAAGCCCCTAGTCACCACATTCTGACGCCTGTTCGGGAACACGGAGGGAGAATTCAGAATGTCCAATTACCCAAAAGCACGACTTTCGGGACTTGTGGGAGGAAACCGGAGCACCCGGAGGAAACCCACGCAGACACAGGGAGAACGTGCAGACATCATATCACCACATCCATTATCATCAATCAGCCCCTGCCCAGAACCATGGACCTGCCCTCATTAACCTTCCCTGCCATCCATTATCACCAACTCCCGCCAAACACTCTTCTCTCTTGACCTGCCTTCTGTTAACTTTGACTCTCAGGAGCTCACTATTGACCTTCCCTCCATAACTTTGGGTCTTTCTACAATCATTGATCTCCTTTCTGTAGATATTGACCTTCCTTGTGTGGCCCAACTTCCTCCCTCCGTCAGCCATGTCCCAGACCCCTTTCATCCAATCTCAATGTATCAATGACTTCCCTCCCGTGCTCCAACAGAACTCCCCATTAAAGAAAAGCAACCGCTACTCAGTCCTAATCCACCAGGAGCACTGCCTCAACCTGCTGCGTGCCACCTTTAACGAGTCATGAATCTGAAGGCATCTGTTTCTCATTCACTGCAGAGTAAATTGCTGAGGTAGCAGTTAATATAGCAAAATTATGTTTTAAATGAGTATACATGACATGCTAATGCATTATAAATAGGTTCCTGCCACTTGCCATCCAGAAGCTCGATTTGCAAGCAATCTGCCACAGTCTTAATTCCCTACTTAGATCCAGCTCTCCAGAAGTTGACATTTCACCTCTCTCACAATTATATGCGCCTGCCTGCCTTGTTCCCTACTGGTGGTAGCAGTACAGGATTCCGGCCCTCGTCACAACTTTTTTATAAATCTCACCCACTATCCCCAGTATATGGTTAATTCAAATATTTCCTGCACATTACTGGTTTCTTATTATTGTCGGATATCAGAGTGATAAATGAGGAAACCACCAGTGTCTTGTGTGGGTGTCAGCAATGTTAAAAGTCTATTCAGTGTTCCAGTCAAAGTCTCACCAGTTACATCCTGTTGCAGGAGTTATGAGTTAATTGAGGCTGACAGCAGTGAGTCATGTTAAGTTCCAGAATGCTTTGGTGGGGCTTTAGAATGGTTCTGTTTATCCTGGGTTTAATGAAATGGGGGAAATTCCAGTTTAATTTTTAAAATTTCATAATTGTATAATATGCTTCAAATAAATCACTTCACAACTCAAATACTCTGCAGTGCTTTTAACTCAACATCGGGATATTTGAATTCAATGCTAACTTGAACTGTTATGGATGGCAGCTGATTACCCCGATTTCAGGTGGATTTCAGTTTTCCCGTGACTGACCGCCAGAGTGCATCCAACCACTGTCCAATTTGTTCGGTGGGAAGCCCTGACATTGGTAACATGCCCCGAATGGCTACTCACCATTGCTTGGTATCTTTCGGCAGTTCTAAGTCGGACACGTAATAATCTTTATAATAATCTTTATTGTCACAAGTAGGCTTACATTAACACTGTGAAATACAGTGGTTGGAAGAAAGGTGGGAGACAGTCTTGGAGTGGAGGAACCCACATCCCACATTATTCTTGCGAAGATCAGAGGAGCACTGCTGCACATGTTCACCACACAAAAATAATTTTGGACTTAACATCAAAGTTTTACTGAGTGGAGCATCCATGGCGCACACTGTTATAATATAGCAGGTGCCAGGCTGCCCAAATCACAAAGGGAAACATGAACAAGCTATCACAACGATTATGGCAATTTGTATTGTATGAAAAGGTATCTGAAGTCAGGAGGAAGAATTTCAAACCACTTGTGAAGACTTAAAAAACTAAATTTAAACATTTATTTTTTTTCTAAAGCAAAACCTAAAGACAACAAATTACATTTACACATTTAACAGTCTTTGAAAAACATTTCCCAAAAAGGTTCCTGGTTAATTAACTCCGAGCTAAACATCACTTCTTGGCAACAGTCCTCATAGATTTCAATCTATAAAATTCCAGGTATATGACCACAAAATCCGCTGTTGCTATCGTAAAAGTCCTACACAAACTTTCCACTTTCTCCCATCCAATACTGAGAAGCTAAAATGTGTATCAAAACTTTGCAGACACAAAGCTTTTCTCTGAGGGTGGCAGCAGGCGCTTATTCACAGGACTGTTTCCAGCTTTTGGATTTCATAACCACATCTACCGATGCAGTCTTCCACCTCTCTTCAAATATGTTTTTATCCTTGCGAATTGCAGTGGATCAAGACGTTCTGGGAGTATGGAGGTGATGCGCTTCATGACCAACCTTCATTACGACTGAAGTCAGGGCCACTGGATTCTCTACGGCAGAGGGGAGGGAGGTCGAGCTGGTGGTGGCGCTGGATGTGGAGAAGGCGTTTGATCGTGTGGAGTGGAGCTATTTGTTTGCGGTGTTGGAGAGATTTGCGATTGGACCCAAGTTTGTGGCATGGGTTAAATTGTTGTATAAGGAACCGAAGGTGAGTGTGCACACAAAAGAGGTGAATTCAGGGTACTTTCCGCTGCATAGGGGAACGAGACAGGGCTACCCCATGTCCCTCCTTCTGTTTGCGCTGGCAATAGAGCCCTTGGCCATAACGCTGAGGTACTCTGATAAATAGAGGGGGGTAATGAGGGATGGGTGGAGCAGAGGGTGTCCCTTTACGCTGATAATCTATTGCTTTATAACCACAACCCAGGCTCTTCGATGGGGATATAATAGGACTGCCTAAGAGATTTGGGGCTTTTTCAGGCTATAAATTGAATTTGGGAAAAGTGAGTGTTTTGTGGTCTTCTCCAGGAGCGGGAGCCGCAAGGGGCGGGGAGGCGAGGGGAATTGCCATTTCGGGTAGCAACTACCCACTTTAAGTATATGGGAGTGCAGGTGGCTCGGGACTGAGCTCAGCTCCATAATTTGAACTTTATGAGTCTGGTAGGCAGGGTCATGGCGGATTTACTAAGGTGGGGTAGCCTATCGTTGGCATGCCAGGTGCAAGCGGTTAAGATGAACATTTCGCCACTGTTTTTATTTTTATTTCAGTGCCGAATGGTCTTTTTGCCTAAATCGTTTTTTATGGGGGTAGATAGGTTGGTTTCGTCATTTGTGTGGCAAGGATTAGGAGGACACTACTCCGGAGAGGGTGACAGTTAGGGGGCCTGGCCTTTCCAAACCTGTTATTATTATTGGACAGCAAAGGCTGAGAAGGTGCAAGGTTGCAGCAGAGAGGTGGACCCTTTGTGTGTGAGAATGGAGGCAGGCTCTTCAAAGGGCCGGGGTTTGTGGGCGCTGGTAACGGCGCTGCTCCCGTTTGCCCCAGCGAAGTACTCGGGGAGTCCGGTGGTAGTGGCCACGCTGAAAATATGGAGGCAATTTCGGCAGCACTTTAGGGTGAGGGTGGGGTGGGAATTGATTCCGATTAAGGGAACCGTGCAAGGTTTCTGGGATGGGTGGAGCGAGGGGTGATGGAAATGAAGGACTTATTTTTAGAAGGGCGGTTTTCAAGTTTGGTGGAGCTGGGGAAGACGTTTGGGATCCCGCGGGGGGGAGATTTTGAGGTATATGTAGGTGCAGAATTTCCCGAGAAAGCTTTTTCTGACTTTTCCAGTGGCACCGCCCTCCTTGTTGCTTGACGGGAAGCTGTGATGGGGTTGGAGGGGGTGGGGAGGGTCATCTCGGAGATCTATGTGAGGATTCTGGAGGGTTTAAAGGCCAATTGGGAGGAGGAGCTGGGGATGGTGCTGGAGGAGGGGTTGGGGAGTGAGAGGGTGAATGCCTCAAGCTTGTGTGCAAGGCTGGGGTTGATACAGCTAAAGGTAGTACACAGAGTGCACCTAACGGAGGAGAGGATGAGCCAGTTGTTTGAGGGGTTGGAGGATATTTGTGAGTCGCGTGGGAGGGGCCCAGCCAATCTCATACAGATGCTCAAATCCTGCCCTAAATTGGAGAAATTTTGCAGGTTGCTTTTCAGTACCACGTCGGCGATCTTGCACATGGATTTGAATATAGCTGCGGGCTATATTCGGGGTGTCGGACGTGCTGGAGTTGCAGACAGGAGCGGGTTAGATGTTTCAGTCTTCACCTTGTTGATTGCTCGTAGGTGGGTTCTGTTGGAATGGAGGCCAGTTCCTCCACCGTGTGGCTGGGGGATTTAATGGAGTTCTTGTTCTTGGAAAAGGTGAAATTTGGGCTGAGGGGGGCAAGTGAGAAGCTCCATAAGAGATGGGGTTTGTTTACACTACTGCTAGGGGGGAGGGGACGAGGCACAGTGGGGTGATTGGTTGAGGCATTGCGAGAGGCGGGTTTGGGGTTCTAGGGATTTTACTTTGTGATGTTATGTATTTCAAATGTTAAAAATTTGAATAAAAATACTTTAAATATCTCTATTGTTTTACCTTCCTTTAAAAGTTCCTTTTTTCAGAATTTGCAGGTCTTCCATGGTAATTTTTATGACCAGAAAATTTGGGCAAACTTAAAACTTTGCTTTATTTCGTTTACAACCTCCTCCAATTGTACATGCGCCTTTTGAAATACAGTAGCTAACTTCAAGTCACTTCCCTTATCTTCCTAATGCGTATTTCCTTTTGTGCTGCTCACTGCTCCCATCTTAATTTTCTGCTCAATTTTCACTTCAAAGCACTTGCTTTCACACCTAATTCCTTTTTGATGCTTTTAACCTAGCAATCTAATTGTTTTCAGCCTAACCAAATTAGACACATCCCTACACACACAAGTCTGTTTCACATTGCATAGCGGGCTTCAAAACATAAAGCAAATGAATATAAGGCTAGATAGATGGCACAGGAGAGAAAGTTTATCTTCCTGGGACATTCGGACCAGTTCTGTGGAGATGAAGGGCAGAATTTTCCGTCGGCCGATACCAGAATCGGGAAACGCGATGGGGCGAAGAATCGGTCTTTACGCCGAAATCGTGGCGGGCACTGGTTTCACGCAAAATCGCAATTCTCCGGTGCCTCGACAGTGGCATCAATGCGTTCCACTCCATAGGCACAGTAAATGCCATTGGCATATCATTAGCGGGCCTGACCAGTGTTCTCCGGGGCCTCCGCGATTCTCCACCTCCACTGGGGGGAATTCCCGACAGTGAGGTTCACTTGTGCTTTTAAAAATCGGGAAACAGGCGGCGTGGCTGATGGTGGAGAGAGAGGAGGTAGGACACGCAGAGGTGCAACCATGGGCTGCCAGGCCGGACACTGGCCAGGCTGGGTGGGGATGCATGTCGCCTTACGAGCACCTGAAGATGACAGGCCGCTGTTCAGAAACCGAAAAAGGTTCCACTCGATGAACAGGCAGCTGCTGTATGACCATCAGATGCGCATCATGCACGCCTGCGCTCGATACCCGGGCAGTGTGCACAACACCTGGTACACTCGACGGTTCCTGGTCATTCAAGATGCACCCCCAGCTAGGGAGTTGACTCCTGGGTGACCGGGGAAATCCGTTTTGGTCATGGCTGATGACGCCTATCCAGAGGCCACAGACCGATGCTGAGACCCACTACAATGATGCCAATGCACCGTCCTCCACAACATTGCGCAGCAGAGGGACGATGTGCTGGAGGAGAAAGATGAATGCCAGGCCTCGTCCGATGAGGAGGATGCGGGGGAGGGCGAGGCTGGGCAGCACATGGGGCCAGGGCAGGCACTGGAGGCCGCACAGTGTATGCGCCCAGGGCCTTCGCACACGGGACGCTCTGATCGCCTCAGGGTTCACTGACTAGGGGGAGCCCCGCCTGCAACCCCCTCCGTGGTACATACCTGCTGCACTATAGGGTACGTACGGGCCCTGGGTTGGCAGTCGCCATGGGTAGAGCCTATGGGATGGCGGGTGATGATAACCTGCTCCTCGATGAGCTCTGGTGCTCCACATCATTTGACACGTCTGACTCCTGCCCACGTTAGCACTTTCCACCGTCCACCTGGGTGATCCCTGCATGCGAGCTGGCCATGCCATCACATGGTCCAATTGAATCCCTGGGGTGAGGCGGGTGGGAGTGGGCTGGGCCACTGGAGTAATGAGCACTGGCTGAACCTTGGTACCCGAGCTAAGCCCACCCCC
Source organism: Scyliorhinus torazame (assembly GCF_047496885.1). Classification (NCBI taxonomy): domain Eukaryota; kingdom Metazoa; phylum Chordata; class Chondrichthyes; order Carcharhiniformes; family Scyliorhinidae; genus Scyliorhinus; species Scyliorhinus torazame. Next base: position 101,057,749 of record NC_092717.1, read on the forward strand.
AACATCCATCCATTTGCCCTCTCCTCTGCAGACAGGCCAGAACTGCCCATCCCTCACACCCTTCTGACAAAGCACCAAGGTAGGTTGTAACATTGTGCACACGTGTTTAATGTGAAAAAATATATACAGATTCATGCCCTAGCCCCTATCGCTAAACTGTGTCCTGTACCCGTGCCAACTTAACTGGTGTCTACTTTTCTGGCCTTATGGGCCCTAACACTATGTCTAGATGGATCCCCAGATGGTACATCAGGAGTGGAGGTGGCCTGCTGTGATTCCCGCCCTGCGACCTTTGGTGGCCGTCTTCTGGGGCCTGCTGTGACTGGGCCATGTTAAGAAGTGCTGCTGCAATGTCTAGGTGGCTCTGGCACATGGCTGCCTGTGAGAGGGATGCCCTGTCCAGGGCCTCAGCCAACACCTGCTGGGAGTTCCCAAGGGCTTGGACATGCTGATCCATAGCCAAAATCCTCACCCTCACGGGCTCCACTGCGGACGCCACCCGTGCGGTGCTGGCCTGGGTGGCACACGTGGCTGGCACCACCTCCTGCTCTTGCACATGGTTGGACTCCTCCAACTGCATCTGCAGGTACTGGATGCTTGCCGACAACCCCTCATGCAGTCCCAGGCTCTGTGACTGCCTCTCCACAATCGATGGACCTGTCCATTTCAGAAGCCCAAAATATGCCTGACGGCAGCTAGTCCCTGGGGTCAGCCTGCCCTCCGACCGACCGCCCCCTCAGAGTTCCTACCTCCACCTCCTGTACTGCCGCATGTTTGTGGTGCACACCAGAGAGTGTCCCAGGAGCCTCTTCACTAAAGTTCCCAACTATGGTGAGTGTCTCTGCGATGGCGGAGGGTGTTGGAGACAGCTGTGACGGGACGTCTGTCATTCCCGGACTCAAGCTCCGGGCTGTCCTGGACCTCAGGTCTAAGGCTCGTGTCCGTGTCGGTGACATAATTGTTGGTTGTGAGTAGACATATGATTAGACCGTGGGCTGGAGGGAGAGGGCGTGGTGGGGGTATGTTTGGGATGGAGCAGTAGGGGTGGTGGGGCGGTGTTGGGGAGGGGTATGTATTTGGGAGGGGGGTGTAGGGATGGTGCTGGTGGTGATGGAGCGGGGGGGGTGAGGGTAGTGTGGGGGTGAGGGTAATATTTTTTGGGGGGAGTGACACGTGTGTTACAGGGAACCACATATCAACGGGGTCTCACTTCCTCACCTGACGCTGACCACCACCCCGGAAACTGCCCTTTCCACTGGCCGGCCGACCACGTCGAGGGCCCACTGCTCTGCAGTGGTGAGGGGCCACAGGTCTTGCGGTCCGCCTCCAGTCTTCTCCCACACCCGGCGGTTATGGGTGGCCTTCTCCTCGGGGGGGGGGGGGAGGGGGGGGCGGAAGGGGAACAGAAAGTGCATGGTGTTAGACAGTCCGACGCATGCATCCCTGAGAGTGCATAGCTGATGACTTGAGTGGCCAGGGCACCCGGCCGTGGCGGCCACTATGGGTGCCGGCGTGTGGTGCAGGCTGGGGGTTCGCCTGCCCTCCGGGTGGGGGGGGGGAAGGGGCAGTGGGGTTACGGGTGTGTTAGACGGGGGTTGGTGCTCGGGGCACAGTGCTGCCTACTCACCCTGGCCGCCTGAGGAGGTTGTGCTGTTTCTTCTGGCACTGCTGGCCGGTGTTGCTGACGGCGGTGACAGCCTCTGCCACCTGTGCCCAGGCAGTTCCCTTCCCGGGCTGGGGTACAGGGTCGCCCGCCTCTCCTCCACGTTGTGTAGCAGGGTCTCGAGCTGGGCGTTCATAAAACAGATGCCGCTCTCCTCGCTGCCATCTTGTTGGTTGGGATGGTGTGTGTGGGGAGTGAAGTGTGTATATGCGGCTGCAACTTCTCAGCCTCATGAGTGTCAATCGTGAACCCAGTGAATCCGGCACCGTTTCTCATTGGAATCGATTGTGTTCCTCGCGGCACCAGTGCTAGCCCCTTAACCGTCGTTGAATCGGTCCAAATGCGGTCCCAGTTTGCTGTCATCGAAGTCCACAAATCCTGCCCTGGCCTCAACACTTAGTCTCAGGAACGGAGAATTCTGCCGGGGATCTTTACAGACTGCACAGGTTGCACCTAAACAGATTCTAAATCAATTTTCTCATGGGGCAATTTGCTAGTGCTATTGGGGTGGTTTAAGCAAACAAGAATTATATATTTTTTTTAAAATTTTTAAATAAAAATTTAGAGTGCCCAATTATTTTTTCCAATTAAGGGGTAATTTAGCGTGGCCAATCCACCTATCCTGCACATTTTTGGGTTGTGGGGGTGAAACCCACACAAACACAGGGAGAACGGGCAAACTCCACACGGACAGTGACCCGGGTCCTCAGCGCCGTAGGCAGCAATGCTAACCACTGCGCCGCCGTGCTGCCCTTAGAATTATATAATTGTAATGGAAGATTTTAAATCTCTGAATATAGATGGTAATGATAATAGTAGTGCAAAGGACATAGAGGGGCAAGAGTAGAAGCGTGTGTCCAGGAGAATTTGTTCCCAATGTGTTTCCAGTCCAATGCAAAAGGCATTGCTGGACCTGGTTCTTGGAAATGAGGTGGGCCAAGTGGATCAAATGCCAATAGAACTTTTAGGGGACAGTGATCATTGTTGCATAAGGTTTAGATTGGCATTTAAAAGTACAAGGAAAAATCTAGAATAAGAATGATTAATCGAGAGAAAGCCAACTTCAATGGGGTAAGAATGGAACTGGCCCAAATAAATTGGAATCGAAGATCAGCAAGCAAAACTGTAACTGAGCAATAGGATGCCTTTAAAGAAGAGGTTGACTGTGCCCAAACTATGGATAACCCCACAAAGGGGAAAGGTAGGACAAACCATCCAGAACTTCCTGGATGACCAAAGAGTTAAGATGATAATGAGGTAGAATAAGTGTGCTTATGACAGATGTCTGGTAGTTAATACGATTGACAAATCAAGCTGTATACCGAAGGTTCAGAGAGGAATTGAAGAAGAAAATAAGAGAACCAATTAGAGAGTATAAGAAGAGACTGGCAGGTAAGGTAACAGGGAATCCAAAAGTCTTCTATAGGCATATAAACTGTAAAAAGGTGATTAAAAGGAGTGGTGGGGGAGGGGGGCAATTTTGGACCAAAAACGGGATTTACGCATGGCTGAGGTATTCAATGAATATATACCAAGGAAGAAGATGTTGCCAAGGTCATGGTGAAACAGGAAGAATTTCAGCCATTTAAAAGGTTTAAAACTGATAAGGAGGAGGTATTGGATAGGCTGAAAGTACTTAAGGTTGATGCGACATTAAAACTGGCTGAGATGCATCTAAAGATACTGAGGGAAGTGAGTGGAAATAGCAGAGGCACTGGTCATGATTTTCCAATCTTGAGGAGTGGTGCCAGAGGATTAAAGAGTTGCAAATGTTACACCCTTATTCAAAAAATGATGTAAAGAAAAGCCCAGTAGGTCAATCAGTTTAACCTCAATGGCAGGGAAGCTTTTGGGGAAAATAATTGGGACAAAATCAATATTCACATAGGCACTGCAAGTTAATTAAGGAACACCAGAGATCTGTGAGCGAGTGAGGGAGGCCATTCGGGGGTACATAAAGATCAATGACATGGGAGAGACTGCAGCTGGGGTGGTCTGGGAGGCACTGACAGCGGTCATTAGAGGAGAATGTATTTCAATTTGAGCCCACAGGGATAAAACTGAGCAGTCGGAGCTGGACAGGTTGGTAGGAGAAATTTTACAGGTGGACAGGAGATATTCTGAGTCTCCAAATGAGGAGCTCCCGAAGGAGGCAGTGAGAGAAATAGGGAAAATAAAGGATTTGAGGGGGAAGACGGTGACGGACCCGGGGGCGGTGAATGAAGTGTTCCGGGAATTTTATAGCCAGCTATACGAGTCGGAACCCCCGGTTGGGGAGGAGGGCATGAATCAATTCCTGGGGAGGGTAGAGTTCCCGAAGGTAAATGAGGAGCTGGTGTTAGCCCTGGGGGTGCCCGATTGGGCTTGGGGAGGTGATAGAGGGACTGGGGGCGATACAATCGGGTATAGCCCCGGGACCTGATGGGTTCCCAGTGGAATTTTATAAGAAGTTATCTGGGTTGCTGGGGCCGCTCCTGGTTAAGGCTTTCAATGAGTCCAAGGAGCTGGGAGTACTCCCCCCAACGCTATCACAGGCATCAATTTCTGTCATCCTGAAGCGTGACAAGGATCTGGAGAGCTGTGGATCGTACAGGCCAATCTCCCTCTTGAATGTAGATGCCAAATTATTGGCAAAGATCCTGGCCACTGGAATAGAGGATTGTGTCCCAGAGATAATTGGGGAGGATCAGACAGGATTTGTAAAGGGCAGGCACCTGACATCCAACATTAGATGGCTTCTTAATGTAATTATGATGCCAGCGGAGGGGTGCGAGGCTGAGGTGGTAGTTGCCATGGACGCGGAGAAGGCTTTCGACCGAGTGGAGTTGAAGTATCAATGGGATATTTTAGGCAGGTTTGGGTTTGGGCAGGGATTTGTGGAGTGGGTCCGGCTACTGTACCAGGCCCCGGTGGCAAATGTAAGAACTAACTGAGTTTGGTCAGAAAACTTTAGTCTTTGTCGGGCGACAAGGCAGGGATGCCCGCTCTCGCCATTACTGTTTGCCATGGCCATAGAACCCTTAGCAACGGCTCTGAGAGCAGCGAATACCTGGAAGGATATAGTGCGAGGGGGGGGTGGAGCACAGGGTCTCTCTCTACGCGGACGATTTGTTGCTTTATATCACGGACCCGGTGGGGGAGATAACTGAAATCATGGCGGTATTAGAAGAATTTGGGTGATTTTCAGGCTATAAGTTAAATGTGGGAAAAAGCGAGATGTTCGTGATTCAGGCACAGGGGCAGGAAAAGAGGCTGAAGGAGCTACCTTTTAAAGTGGTTGGGAAGAGTTTTAGGTATCTGGGTTTCAAGTGGCCAAGGAATGGGGGCAGCTTCACAAGTTAAATTTGGGCAAAGCAGTGGATCAAATGAGAAGGGATTTTTGTAGATGGGTCATGCTCCACTGACCCTGGCGGGGAGGGTTTAGATGGTGAAGATGACTGTCCTTCCGAGACTGCTTTTCTTTTTTCAGTGTCACCCAATCTTTGTCCCAAAGGCCTTTTTAAGAAGTATGAATGTGGCGATATTGAGGTTAATATGGGCGGGTAAAACCCCGAGAGTAAAGAGGACACTCCTGAAACGGGCCCGCGGGGAAGGGGGATTGGCTCTCCCGAGCTGTATTAACTATTACTGGGCTGCCAACATATCGATGGTCAGGAAGTGGGTAGTGGGGGAGGGTCTGGGAGCGGATGGAGGCAGCATCCAGCAAAGGTACGAGTCTGGAGGCTTTACTGACGGCACCCCTGCCGTTCTCCCGGCTCGGAGAAGTCCTGTGGTGGTGGCAGCCCTGAGGGTGTGGGGGCAATGGAGGCAGCATATGAGACTGGAGGGGGCGTCAGTGTGGTCACCGATCTGTGACAATCACCGGTTTGTCCCGGGGGGGGCTGGATGGGGGCTTTAAGGTATGGCAGCAGGCAGGGATTGAGAGGTTGGGGGATCTTATTTTAGGGGGTATTTTGTGCGTCGACCCATGCGGTTGTTTTAGAAATGTCAATATGTTAAATTGTGAAAATTACAAATGCTTCAATAAAATATTTTCTAAAAAAAAAATTAAGGAACACCAGCATGGATTTGTTAAGAGCAAATCGTGTTTAACTAACTTGCTTGAGTCTTTTAAAGAGGTAACAGAGAGGATTGATGAGGATAATAAGGATTGAGGAGTCGGTGTTAGACCCTGGGGTCTTCTTGATGTACATTAATAACCTACACCTTGGTGTGCATCACACAGTTTCAAGATTTGTGAATGACACAAAACTTGAAAGTATTGTGAGTTTGAGGAGGATAGTGTGGAACTTCAAAAAGACAAAGACATATTGGTGGGATGGACAGACAAGTGGCAGAAGGAATTTAAAGCAGTGAAGAATGAAATGATTCATTCCCGGGAGTCCACTGCATTCGACTTCAATCTCAACTTGAATGCAAATGAGGGTTAATGAGATTCTCGCCAAATTTGGACGAGAGCCGGAATTCACCATCAGGAGTGGGCCGGGTGAAATGCAAAATGGCTCGTGACCGACCCAAATCTCGATTTTGCCCTCTCCTGCTTTTTACCCCGATCCACTCTGGGCACAACGAAGTCGCTGAATCACGCCCAATATAAAATAAATGGTATAATTCTCAAGGGGGTGCAGGAGCAGAGGGACCTGGGTATACTGTATAAGTTCACAAATCATTCAAGGTGGCAGGACAGGTTGAGATAGTGTTAAGAAAGCATATGGTATGCTGTTTCCTATTCGCTCTCCTATATTCTATTTATAAAAGGCGGCATCGAGTACAAAAACAAGGAAAAGAAGTTAAACCATAAACCAGTATAAAACTCTGGTTCCGTGTCAACAGGAGCATTGTGTCCAGTTTTGGGCACCACATTTTAGAAAGAATGTGAAGTCATTACAGAGGGTACAGAAAAGACTTATGAAAATGGTTCCAGGGATGCAGAACTTAGTTACATAGCTAGACTGGAGAAGTTTGGGTTATTTCCTTGGAGAAGAGGAAGTTGGGAGGAAATCTGGTAGAGCTATTCAAAGCGGTCTGGACAGATTTGATGGGGAGAAACTGTTTCCATTTGTGCAAGGATCGAGAACGAGAGGGCAGTGATTTAAGGTAATTGGCAAAAGAAGCAATGACAACATGGGGGGAAATGTTTTACACAGCGAGTGATAGAATCTGTAGTGCACTGCCTGAGAGTGTGGTGAAGGCAGATTCAGTCCAGGCAGTCAAAAGGAAATGGGATCATGATCTGCAAAGGAAAAATATGCAGGACTATGTGGAAAGGGTGTGAGAGGGGCACCAAATGAATTGCTTCTGCAGAGGCTCAACAGAGATGCGGTGGGCCCAAATGGTCTCCTGTGCTCTTGTGATCCTACATTATCGGACCCCAATTTGCATCTTGGATAAGCTCGCACATTGGACATTCAGTTAAAGGCCCAAGTTAAAATTGGACCAGAGCAGCAATGGGCCAGTAAATTAACTATCTCAATTTTAACTTGGATAGTTCCCTATTTCTGCTGAGTGGAGAGAGTGAAGATCAACCCTTTTGTGTTCATGCGGTAGATATCCCAACCAATGTGATCCGAAAAGTCTGATATATTTTAACAGAAAATCACTGAATTTTTTTTTCAATATTTTTATTAGGGTATCTGCAATTTTTATAATAATAATAATAACAGTGACATAAACATGGTACAATAAATATTTCCACCCCCATCACAACCTTCACACACCCCAACCATAAAACAACAGTCTGCACCCCCCCCCCCCCCCCCCCCCCACCCTCCCTTTGGCATTGTGCTTCTGCTGACATTTTAATTTTCCTGAGAAAGTCGCCGAACGGCTGCCACCACCAGGTAAACCCTAACATTGACCCTCTTAAGGCAAACTTTATTTTCTCGAGGCTGAGAAACCCAGCCATGTCACTAACCCAGGTCTCTGCACTCAGGGGCTTCGAGTCCCTCCACATTAATAAGATCCGTCTCTGGGCTACCAGGGAGGCAAAGACCGAAACGTCGGCATCTTTCGCCCCCTGGACCCCCGGCTCTTCCGACACTCCAAAGGTCGCCACCTCTGGACCCGGCACCACCCGTGTTTTGAGTACCGTAGACATCACCCTAGTGAAACCCTGTCAGAACCCTCTAAGCTTCGGGCATGCTCAAAACATGTGGGCATGAAGAAACTCACTGAATGTTGAAGAGAAAAGTAGCTTGGCTGTTACATTATTGTTTCCTGCATATGACTCTCCCCAGAGTATTTAGTTTGATGACACTTGTAATGACTCTTATGTATAGAAAATTTTTCATTATATTTTCATCAAAAGATTTTCTTTTATATCAAGTCAATTGAAAGGAAGGTCAGAAATGCGATTAACAAGTGGTCAATCCACAATTGCCAGTTTTGCACCAAGTCTTGAAGTGAGAATTATTGATGTCCTGAGAATATAAAGCATCTCAGAATGCTCAATAATTTGATTGTCTTTCAGCTGGGTTGATCCAGGATTCCTCTATATACCTCACCATAGCACTGTTAGTGCTTCATTCTTTGTGGTAACAAAACTTGATTTGTGTCAGACTAATACCAGAGGAAAAGCTTAGTCCTGGTCTCAGTATAATTTGAAGTTCCCAATCCAAACACCAGCAAATTGGAAAATGCAATACTGTTAATTGAATGTGCACTTTCAATATTTTACTTTTTTTAAATCACCAGCATAAAAGATATACGTCATGTTAAACTTATGTCAAATAACACTTACTTGCTGTCAGTTGTTCCCAGCTGGTGAAAGGTCAGTGTAAGAATTACCAGCAGGTGCAGAGAAACCTCTCTAACACTATTAAATCTGTTCTTTCCTCGTAGCAAGCAATTGGAAACAATTGCCTAGGTATGTCATGTCCACTAAAAGCAGAATTAATCTAGCCCTGCTCGCTACTACCCTATCAATCTACTCCCAATCAGCAACAAAATGAAGGATTTATCAACAGTGCTGTCAACACACAACTTACTCACCAATAACCTACCCACTGATGCTCAATTTGGGTTCTTCCAGGACCATTCAGCTCCTGACCTCATTACAGCTTTGGGCCAAAACTGGACAAAAAAGCTGATTCCAAAGATTAAGGTGAGTGCTTCTGTCCTTGACATCAAGGCAGCATTTGACTGAGTGTGACACAAAGGAGCCCTGGTAAAATTGAACTCAAGGGAATAAGGAGAAAAACACTCCACTGGTTGGAATACCTAACACGAAAAGAAAATGATTGTGGTTGTTCCGGGCAATTGTGTCAGCCCTTGAACATTGCTACAGGAAGTCCTCGAGGTAGCATCCAATCCCAACTCTCTTCTGTTGCTTTATCAATGACATAGCCTCCATCCATATTGTCAGATGTGAGGCTGTTCACTTTTTGTGCAGTATTCAGTTCCATTCACAATTCACCAAGTAATAAAGTAATCTGGGCTGCATAATGTAGCAAAACCAGGAGGACATTTAAGCTAGGGCTGACAAGTGACGCAGATGTCAAGGAATCACCATCCCCAGCTATAAGAGCCTAAATTCCTCCCCTTTACATTCAATGGTATTACCATCACTGATGTCCCTGCCATGAACATCTTCGTATTCACCATTAATAATATGAATATGATAACAGGTCAGAGGATGGGTCTTCTGCAGTGAGTGGCTCAATTTATGATGTTATGGAATACTCTCCACTTGCCTGGATGAGTGCTGCTACAGCAACACTCAAGAAACTAGACACCTTTCAGGACAAAGCAGTCCATGTGATTGACAGTCTATCCACCACCTTAAACATCCACTTCCTTCAGCATAAGTGCACTGTGCACCAAGAGATTTTTAGCATCACCTCCAAACCTGCAACCTTCACCGTCTAGAATGATGAGGCAATGGGTTATTTTTTAGTTATTCTTTCAAGGGATGTGGTCCAGCATTTGTTGCTCATCCCTAATTACCCTTGAATGAATGGGTTAAAGGACCATTTACAAACCAATTACATTGCTATAGGTCTGGAGCCACAGGAGATAATGTTAGGAAAGCAAAGGTGGTTTTAAGCGATTTATTTGTGTATTGGTAAACATTAGAAATAAGTTAAAGATTTAAGTGGGTTTAATTTAATGTTTCTGTGCCTAGAAAGATTAAACATATAGTTAGATTCATGCTGGACAAAGGTGTTTGTATTTGTGGTTAGGTTCCATCTGTGTTTCTATTGTGCTGAGAGAGGGCTATGGCATGAATAATAAACCAGCAATGATTGCTTAGCAACTAGTGCCTTGTAGGGTTGAGTAGCATTTAAGTTTTAGTTTAGCTAATTTGTCCAAATAAATATATTCATTGGCCCAAGCCTTTTCCTCATCTAGTCAGCAATATTTACTTGTGAAACTGGAAGTTCCCGGATTCTTTAGAAAAAGCTAATACTCACTACTTACTCAGACTATAATACACATAAATACCCAACTACTGTGTTAGACTTTATTTATCAAGTTAATCAGTAACTTATTTCTCACTAGTTACAGATAAGGGTAAGTGATCTCATGGGCGGGGTGGCGCAGTGGTCAGCACTGCTGCCTCATGGCACTGATTTTGATCCTGGCCCCGGGTCTCTGTCCATGTAGAGTTTTGACATTCTCCCCGTGTCTGCGTGGGTCTCGCCCCCACAACCCAAAGATATGCAGGCTAGATGGATTGGCCACACTAAATTGCCCCTTAATTGGAAAAACAAAAGAATTGGGTGCTCTAAATTAATTTTTAAAAAGTGATCTAATGGGCTTGTTCAAGCAATTCCATCATGGGCTAGAGTTTACATTCCCCAATGCAGGACCCCAGGAATGTTTTCAGGGGGTGGGGCGGGAGGGGGCATGTCAAGCCCAACCACCATCCCATCCAACCTGAGCTGTGCCCCATAATACAGTAGGTGGGCTGGCATCGAAAGCAGCAGCCCTCCCGCCATCTAATATTTTCAACGACAGCCTGCCTGAGATTCAGAACTTGTAAGTGCAATGGGACTCAGTATGTTACCATTGGGTGGTACATTGTCCCTTCACGTCTGAGTGATGACTGTTGTACGGTTTTCACTCTTTGCTTCCTGTGAACACCTGGTCTTCACCAATAGTCCTGAATACACAAGAAAAAACAAATCAATAAGAATGGTGGGGTCGAACATTTCTTCCAATTTTCGTGTTAAGTTATAAAGTTAAAGCAGGCTTGTGAGTATTTCACAGTGACAAAGGAACTGATAAAACAGTTTTTTATGGCAAATTACAATTTGCAGCGATTGCTCACACGGTATTTACGGTATATATTGCCAGTGCTGGAGAATCCTGTCTCATTTTCTACCCTCTGGCAACAATTCTGTGGAAATAACAGAGCTGCCGAATTTCTTGTGAATGTGTTAACCAATGCAGTACAAATATCACCTCATTTTGTTCAGCTGCATCCCTGCGCATGACACAGCTTTCAACTCAGACGCCCGCCAATTTTCATAAATGATTGTAATGAACTTAAATGCCGCTTTCAATAAAACTGTGGAGTGTAGTGGAGGCAAAGAATGAGATAAAACCAAAGCAGAGAAACAAGAGAAAACAAAACTCAGCAGATCAGTCAATACCTTTGCAGAGCTAACCGTTCAAGTGGTAATTTTCTCCTACTCGTCTATAAAAACATTGAATGGAAAATCCATCAATAACTTTTGAGTTTGGTAAAGATGAGACCATTTGTCAATGTTTGTCATTTATTTTTGTATTCCGAAATTAAGAAGCTTCCCCTTTTCCAGATGCATACCTTCACGAATCATTTTAAATAGAATAATTGTCCTGGTGGTGATGAAAACATTGGGCAATAAGCTGCAATTAAATCTTTGTGGGTTCCTGAGAAGGTACAGCTGCCATCAGGGAGGAACAGGAAGCAGCCATTTCCAATGAACAAACTCCTATCAGGTCCTCCAGACTCACAAGCTTGATCACTAAAATATCCACATCAGAGGTTTCGACTAGAAAGAGCCCAGAGAAAGCTGCAGGTTAAGTACAGTGTAGCAGTTTTTGAAGTGACAGTATAGGTGAGTAAGGCAATATAGACCTTTTCTTTCCATTATTGTTACTAACAGCTCAGATTTTCTGAGGGGGAGCAATCCCCTCTGGATTGCAGCTCCACTCAAACATTGCTGCACCCAACACTACTCCACACTTCTTCCAGGAACTTCTGAACCCAACTTGTCCAGAAATATGGATCACAATATCCCTTAGGGAGCTCCCTCGCAGCGGAGTAGTCAGAGGTGGCGGGTGGGTAAGGAATGTTTTTAGGTGGCCATGTTGGATTGGGAGGATAGTAGGGTCAGGTCGAGGTAGTAGTGAGGTCAAGTGGTGGGGATGGCCAGGTTGGTTCGGGGGACTAGTTAAGCTAGGTCGAGAGTGTAATTGGGTTGGGGGATAGTTTGATACTTGTTGGGTAGTCAGGTCAGGTTTGAAGGTAGTTAGGGGGTACTCAGGTGGTTAGGAGGTGGTCGGGAGGGTAGTAAAATAGTCGGTTCGGGTCAGTGGGGTATTCAGGGGTCAGTGTGAGTGATTGAAGGGTCATGAATTAATTGGGGAGGTGGGGTTTCCTAAGAGCTAGACTAGATTTTCATGTCTAACATTTCCTGGGTAACTATCCAGGTTAGTACTGTGGAACTGTTCAAAGTCTCTGGGCGCAATTTTCCCCACTGCGTTATGCCAGGTGCATAGTAGGAGAGGCCAATACGGATTTCATGCCGGTCGCCAAGCCGTGCATAATGCACCCAACCCCCGGTACCCAGCGGATCTGAATCATGCCCATGCCCTCGCAAGATCCAGAAAATCATATTTAAGGTCTCATTTAAACATGCGCAGCTCATTTGAGCCACAGTCTCCTGGCTCTCGGTATTCACCGGCTGCATTGGCCAGGCCTCATGCTGGCATGAATTAGTACTGTCCGCCAGAAACAGGGTTCGGAGGCCTTGGGTGTTTGGCGATGGGGCAAGGCAGCGCCCTGGCATTACCAACCTGACACCACTGCACTGCCTGGTTGGCACTGCCAGGGTGCCAGGGACAGTGCCCAAGTGCCAGGTTGACATTGCCAAGGGGTGGGGCCATGCTCTTGAAAGGGCGGGCGAAGGGGTATGAAGGGTGGTGGGGTAAAGAGGGGTTATGAAGGGTGGGAGGGTAAAGAGGGACTGAAAGGGGGGGGTTTTAGGTGGTGGGGCCCTCAGCAATCCCATAGCAGAGTATGCTCAAATTGAGGGGGGGGGTGATGCCTTTGAGAAAGAATAGGTGTGAGGCCGGGTCATCCTCATGTCTGGCTGGTTGGAGGGGGGGTCACATGGACCTTTAGTGACGGGGAGAAGGTTGCCCCTTTGGGTTGGGGGTGTTGCTGATGTCTGTGGGCACCTTTGAAAACGATGCCCTGATCTTTGCGGAATCAGGCGTGCCAGCGACTTTAGTTCCCCGCTGCAGAAGAAAATGTTAAACTTCCAAAAAACAACAATGTGGGTGAATGCCAGTCTGGATCGCACTCAAACACCCAACGGGAATCACCCTGCCAAACCTGCCCAAAATGACACTTATGGTGGTATCTACCAGAATGGGAACAGAGTTCATAGCGTGTGCGATTCACCAGGTGTTTCCCGGTGCTCAGAGCGAGCCATCAGATTGGGAGCCTCAGCGGGAAATGCGCGACCAAATGCGCACCACTTAGTCCCGTTTTCAGCACTGAGGAGCTCCGCTCACTCGGAACTTCTCAGTGCAGAGAGAAATCGGGGCACCATTTTTAAACGACGGCCCGATCTCCTGACCAACCAACGCGACCCACGAACCCTCCCCAAGCTCCAACTCACCAATTGGGGTCCTTGCCCCTCCCCCCCTGGACCAGCGCACGGTACTCCTGGGCCCGCTCCCTATCGTGCAAAAATGCCAGCTTGGCACCCTGGCAGTGTCAGCCTGGCACCCTGGCAGTGCCACCTGGAAACCTTGGCAGTGCCAGGCTGACTCCAAGATGGCAGTACCAGGATGCCGATGGCACCAGAATTGCCAAGTTGCCACCCTCCTTAGGAGCAAGTGTGGGACCCCACCATGATTTCTGTTCTGTCTGGTCCCGTTTATGGAGACGAGCATTGAACGGCGCTTACCCGAGGTTTCCAAGACGAGGAGGGGGTTAGATTGCATGCCTTGGTTAGATCTCGGGAATGCACATCAGAATGAGACTAGCTGTCTTACTCTAATATGCAGAATTGCCAGATTAGATCTCGCAAGGCGTGGCAAGCCAGGTAGATCCCAGAAGAGGGATCTCTCGGCATCTACCAGCCTCACCACACTGCTTTTCGTGCTCAATGTGGCCGGTAGATCTCACCCTTAGTCAGTTTTGGGGAGAATCGCTCCCTCTGACTCTAACACTGAGCTGAAGACATTCACTGAGGGTCCTGGGGGGCAGGGTATTGCCCATCAGCAGTTGAAACTTCCCAGATAATTCCCCCATGGGTCAGTGCGCCAGATTTCCACAGGGCCTCAAACACATCTCAGTCGTACGTCTGGTCTCCAACAATCTGGAGACCGGAAGATTTGGGTCAATTAGTTTAAGCATGTAAGAGTGAACTGTGACTTGCAAATTGTTATGCAAGGTGTAAAGTTATGTGTTAATTGTAAATGAAACTGTTGTCAAAGACATTCAGGGAAAGCAGAGTTTGAGAATGGTTGTTTCCTGGTATGAACTATCGCAGAATTTGATTTGATTTTATTTATTGTCACATGTACCGAAGTACAGTGAAAAGTATTTTTCTGAAGCCGAGGGAACGTACACAGTACGTACATAGTAGACAAAAAGAATAATCAACAGAGAACATTGACAAATGGTACATCGACAGTGATTGGTTACAGAATGAATTCCACGTGATGTGAGAAGTGTTATGTTTTCCTTAAAATGTTTTTTATTCTTTCACAGGATGTGACAATGCCAGCATTTGCCATCCATCATAATTGTCTCTGTGGAGATGGTGGTGATTTGACTTCTTGAAGCACTGCATTCCATATGGTGTTCCGAAGTTATTTGATCCAGTAACACAACATGGTGTGTGACTTGGAGGAGAACTATCAGGTGGTGTTCCATGTGCCTGCTGTCTTCGGCCTTCAGCTCACAGGTTTGGAAGGTGTTGTCTAATAACGCTGGTGAATTCCTGCACTTTCTATTGCGTAGAGTATGTGCACTAGTGGTGGAGATAGTCAATGTTGAAGGTGGTGGATGGGGTGCCAATCAAGAAGACTGCTTTGTCCTGGATGATATTGAACTTCCTGAGTATTGTTGAAGCTACACTCATCCAGGCAAGTGAAGAGTATTCCGTCATACTTTTGGACTTGTTGGGCGTCACGGTGGTGCAGTGGTTAGCACTGCTGCCTCATGAAGCCAAGGGCCCGAGTTCAACCCTGGCCCCAGGTCACTGGACGTGTGGAGTTTGCACATTCTCCCCAAGACTGTGTGGGTCTCACCCCCACAACACAAAGATGTACAAATAGGTGGATTTGCCGAGCTTATTTGCCCTTTAATTAGAAAAAGAATTGGGTACTCTAGAATCATAGAATTTACTGTGCAGAAGGAGGCCATTCGGCCCACCGAGTCCACACCAGCCCTTGGAAAGAGCACCCTATATAAGCCCACACCTCCACCCCATCCCCGCAACCCAGTAACCCCACCTAAACCTTTTTGGACACGAAGGGTGATTTAGCATGGCCAATCCACCTAATCTACATATCTTTGGACTGTGGGAGGAAACCAGAGCACCTCGAGGAAACCCACACAGTCACGGGGAGAACGTGCTGGCTCAGCACACACAGTGATCCAAGCCAGGAATCAAACCTGGGATCCTGGAGTTATGAAGCAACAGTGCCAACCACTGTACTACTGTGCCAAATTTATTTTTAAAAATACTCTTGTCTTGTACCTTGTAGATGGTGGACAGGCTTTGAGGAGTCAGAAGGTGAATTTTTCACCTCAGAGTACCCAGCCTCTGACTTACTCTTGTAGCCACAGTATTTATAAGGCTGGACCAGTTCAGTTTCTGATCGTTAGTAATCCCTGGAATGTTGATAGCAGAGGATTCAGTGGTGGTAATACCATTTTATGCCAGGGGAGAAGTTTACATTCTCTCTTGTTGGATATAGTCACTGCCTGGCACTCGTGCGACATGAATATCACATGCCACATACAGACCATGCCTGCATGTTGTCCAGGCCTTGCTACATTTGGACACAGACTACTTCAGTATCTGAGGAGTTGTGAATGGTTCTGAACATTGTGCAGTCATCAATGAACATCCCCACTTCTGAGCTTATGATGGAGGGAAGCCCATTGATGAAGAAGCTGAAGATGATTGGGCCTAGGACACTACCGTGAGAAATTCCTGCAGCAATGTCATGGGACAGAGATAATTGACCTCTAGCAACCACAAACATCTTCCTTTGTGCTAGGTACAATTCCAACTAGTGGAGAGTTTTCCCTGATTCCCTTTGACTTCAATTTTGAGAGAGCTCCTCAATGCCACATTTGAACAAATGCAGCCTTAAAGTCAAGGGAAGTCATTCCCAGCTCTGCTAATGAGGTCAGAATTTTTGTCCATTTTTGGATGACGGCTGTGATGTGGGCAGGAGCTGAGTGGTCCTAGCGGAACCCAAACAGGGGATTGGTGAGAAGGTCTTTGCTGTGTAAATGCCACTTGATAGCACAGTTGCCAAAATCTTTAGAGGAGACTGATGAGGCGGTAATTTCCACATCACAGCCGTCACCAACTTCTTAAAAATATTATTGGCTCAGAGAATTGGTCAAGAGGGCAACATGGCTACTGCTGAGTAGTCTTTCAGTCACCTGCATTATTCTGTTCTTTTGGTCTGACACTACTCAATATATGAGCGACATGAGGTAGGATGTTGAATCACAGATGTTATTCCCCACATGAA
Organism: Scyliorhinus torazame; assembly: GCF_047496885.1. Taxonomy (NCBI): domain Eukaryota; kingdom Metazoa; phylum Chordata; class Chondrichthyes; order Carcharhiniformes; family Scyliorhinidae; genus Scyliorhinus; species Scyliorhinus torazame. Next base: position 101,074,352 of record NC_092717.1, read on the forward strand.
GAATTGCCAATCTCAGCCCTATCATTAGGAACAATACAATCCAGGATAAGTACTGCTCCATACCACATGCCAAGCTGTCAGTCATAGGCATATCATTACGAAAAAGCACAAAGCAGCAATCAAGCATTCCTCCATTGGGAAGTCTGAAGTTGAGTAAGTTCAGGGAGTGGTGAAACTGTAGGGAAGCCAGAAATCAATTTGAGGGACATTTGACAGCGACTTAGTGCGGGATTTTCAGTTCAAGATGGGTGCAAGTACACATTGAGAATCACTGAATCCCAATTCCTCCAGAACAGGACACAATTTTCAAAGGGAGTGTGGCAGGGAGAGCTCAGAAGCTGCATGCTTCCAATTAACTATAGTTGTTGACCTCGTTGATGAGCTCATTAACAGGTCTCAGAGGAGCAGTTTCAGGTCTTCTTTTGGGAGGCACAGGGACTGCAGTATTTGGGACTTATCAGGGTGCGGCTGTCAGTAACACAGTGGGGGAAGCCATGAGGCGGAATTTAGGAAGCAGAAAATAATGTCCAGCTGCTCAATCAGTGGCACAGAGTTGTCATCGCTGGTACTGAGAGTTTTGTATTCGTGACTCATAGAACTTCTGAGATAACTTGGACAGCAGAGGTTGGCACATGAAGCCCGAGTGAAGAAATGAGCATCAGTTGAGGGAGTTGAAATGGGTGCAAGCTACTCGAACTTTGGACGGAGTAGTGAAGAGAAGCTTCAGTAGAAGCATCTTCCTGGTCAGGAGGAGGCCACAGGACCACAGCCGGGGGTTGCAAGGGGAAGAAAGCTTGAATGAAGCTTGTGAGGACCAGCTGCAGACCTGGGTGGCATCGTTGGTAGTATTGTATCTTTAGACTAACTGTACAAAATAAATAAATTGTAAATGCACGTGGGTTGAAAGCAACGTTGACAGAGGTTTATTGAGTAGGTCTTCACTAGACTCGGGCAAAAGCCTGCAAAGTAGCTGATGACGCCATACATGTCGTAATGTTATTAAAGAGACATTGAGCACAACTACAATAACCCACAAGTATAACATCATCCCTCTTTACTTCTAAGATCCAACACAATGGGACAGCACAGTGGTTAGCACTGCTGCCACACAGTGCCAGGGACAAGGGTTTCATTCCTGCCTTGGGTCACTGTCTGTGAGGAGTTTGCATATTCTCGCTGTGCCTGCATGGGTTTCCTCTGGGTGCTCCGGTTTCCTCCCACAGTCCAAAGATATGGCGGTTAGGTGGGTTGGCTGTGCTAAATTGCCCCTTAGTGCCCGAAAAGATGTGTAGATTAGATTAAGGGGTTAATGGGGTAGGGCAGGGGAGAGAGCTTGGGTGAAATATTCTTTCAGAGGGTCGGTGCAGACTCGATGGGCCGAATGGCCTCCTGCACTGTAGGGATTCAATGAAAATTCTATGAACTAATAACTAGTATTTTAACATAGCCATTTACATATCTACACACATATCTACACAAGTGCTGGTATCATATTATTACATTGCAATAACACAGTCAATAAGACTGACGAATAGGTGGGCTTCTATTTCTCGCTGGTTGCCTGTGCACTTCTGGGACTTTGTTATTCTCGCTCTTAGATGTGTTTTCAGGATCTCCAGTAGATGTCTCTATCCTGGAAGGCATTACAGTCTCTTTTTCCAAGTGAAGGCTAGTTGTAGCAGGTGCTTCTGACGCAATCTCTGTTTTTGTAAATGGACACAGTCATATGGAACCGAGACTGTTATCTCTTAAGGTAGTTCTTGCACTGGCACACCAACGCGAGTTGACAATAATCAACCCACATGGTGGCTCCATATGAGTTCATCTGTTGTTCGGACCATGCAGGAAATTGGACCCATCTGAACCAATACCGTCGCAGGGATTCACTTCTCACTAGTGGTGTAGCTGTGCGCTAACAGTTGTTCTCCTTTTGAACAAACATTTCCTTGAGCTACTTTCTCATCTCACGATCGGTGACTGTTTGTTTCGCTCTATTGTGTCAGATGTCTCCTCTGACAAGAGTAAATCAAAAGTCGTCCTCGGCTTCCTTTCCCTCCGGTATGTTGCTAAAAACCTGTTCACACCGCGATGTAGTGAATCTTGATCCTTGGAAGCTATCAGTGAGTGCTTCAAGGACTGGACAAGCCTTTCAGCTAAACCATTTGTGGCAGGGTGGTGTGAGGAAATATTGAAATTCAATTTAAAGTATTGAGACTTTGGGAAAATATACTGTGGGAACACATCAGCTTTTCAGAATCCAGACCATAAATGTGACAATGAGACAATGTAAGCACAGCCAATAAGTTAGATACAAGTGTAAATGCTGGTAGAAAATGCTGAGATGGAGCGCCAATCAGGAATCACAATTCAGAATTTGTAGACCAATGGGGAGCAAAGAATTTGTAGACCATGTATGGCGTGACCCAAAATGTGCATGCATAACATTTGACCTTTTGTGCATGTGATTCTCTCTCTCTCTCTCTTTGTTCTATTTTCATTGTTCTCTTTCTTTTGTCCCTTTGGGCCTTTTGTTTCTCTTGTTTATATTTGAAATTGTACTAACCGAGTTTTGCAATAAACTCAATCTCAACCTGCCACCGGACCCGGACTCTTATTAGAAAATAAGAGATCCCACACGTGGTAAGGTGCTAACTTTATATGTTGAACTCCACACAGTCTTCGAAGTCTTGGGCTGTAAACTGTTGCCCAATGTCACTCACAGTCTGCTCCAAATCCTGTAAAGATCTCGTTGAGTTTCTCAATGGTTTGTTCCACCGTGGTTGACTTTATTAAAACCACCTGAGGCCACTTTGAGTGTGTATCTATATTTGTCACTGCGATGGCCGGGAATCGAACCCGGGTCAACTGCTTGGAAGACAGCTATGCTCACCACTATACCACCATCGCTCACTGAGTGTGTGTCTATAATAACCACAAACATTTGTCCCTCGAATTGACCAGTTATGCCAATGTGCATATGTTGCCACAGAATTTTCGGACACTCCCATGAAGACAATGGGGATACGTTCCTTACCCGCACACATGACTGGCACAGACTGCATTTTCTTCTATCTGAGCATCAATTCGTGGCCACCAAAAATAACTTTGTGCTAGTTCCTTCATTTGAACTATACTTGGGTGTCCTTCGCATAACTGTTCCAATATTTTCTATTGTAAATTTGGTGGAATAATTACTCTCACCCCTCCACAACAGACATCCGTACTGTGCTGTTAATTCGAGTCCCCTGGAAATGTGTTGTTTTAATTCAGGCTGTTTTCCTGCTATCCTCCCCTTTAAAAACATT